>NC_051432.1:10842161-10993239 GCF_001649575.2 Kryptolebias marmoratus
TTGTTGTTTCTGCTTCTTTCAGCTAATTTCGGCTTTGTTCTTCTCATTTTCAGCTTCTTTCAACCAATTTCAGCTTTTTAAACTAATTTCTGCTTCTTTCAGCTTTTGTTCTTCTACCTTATGCTAATCTTCTACAAATCAGCTTCTGTTCCACTTTTTGCATCTTCATTAAACTTCAGCTGTTCAGCATATCTTCAGCCGCTTTCAGCAAAATCATTCAGCAAAAAAAGCATTCACACTGCATTTTCGCAGGAAATGCAACTTCTCTAGTTATTTTTTATCATCTGCAGAGTTTTTAAGCCTAGATATTTGCCTTGGACATTTTCTATCAGAGAAGAGCTCCTGTGCAGGAGACAAAATACAGCTTCAGTGATCTTGAGGCGGATTGGAGACACCTACGACTCAGGTAGGTAGACAGGATGAAGAAGCCCACAGGGAATATTTTCAGAGAAAGGTCATCTCACAAATCTTTTACATTCAAAACTCAAGCGACAGGGCTGCGTGCCTCTGCGACTCATGGGAGGAAATTGAGAACCCAGAGAAAGATATCAAGATATTCTACAGACATTCTGCAGATTCTTCCATGAACTCCATTCACCAACAAGTCACAGCCCTTAGAAATACCCCCTTAACCAAACAGTGTCATGCAAAAGGGTAAAAGTTTAATATTACCTATTGTAGCATTCTTTAACATGGTATGTCATTTTTGAGAAGGACTTGTTTAATTGACTTGAAAAATGATATATGGCCCTCATTAGGCCATAAAACTTCATACTCCTTGCTCTGTTACTGATAAAACGGCTGATGAGGTACTAACTATTGATAACTATTGGACAGAGTGTCACTTCAAAAATGACCAGACTATCTTTTTAAGTTTTATTAAATAGAGTTACAATAAAATGCTTCGGATTTCTTTAGATTAGAGTTGTTTGAAGACATCAGCTTTGGTCTCGGCCCTGTTTGGGCAAACTGTTAGCTTGTCAGTCCGGTCAGGTTTAAACTCAAAGAGATCAAAGAGATATATACAACAGGTATGACACTAATTATGCACATCCTTTCCAAAAAAAATCCCATGTCCAAGGTTAGAATCTATCACTTTAATGTTGTAAATTCAAGGTCAACCAGAAACGTGCTCTCTATCCAGGCTGACTCGAAAGAATACTTGACATTTTACTTGGTAGTTGAGTCGTTTATTTAAATCAATAAGATGATTGGTTATATTTGATATGACAACACAGTATTTAATATCTCTGCTCACTACTTAAAAAAATGACCGTCAGTGTTTTGCTGCTGATAGTATTGGTACCTAATCTTTGACAATTAAACATCTCAGATACCAATTTTCCATGCAGTTTCTGATGTGGAAAATAAATGGCCTTGCAGCCTCTGATACCACACTGCTTACTTTGATTAAAAAACTAGAATTAAGTGAAAAGGCACTTTGGACTGTCCGTGGTTTCCACAAGTAATCACTAATAAATAACTAATCAAGAATTAGAGATATTATTAAGCTGAAAGAAAGAAAGAAAGAAAAAAAAACCCAAACAAACAAACAAACAAACAAACAAAGAAAACAAAGAAACAAAGAAAGAAACAAAGAAACAAAGAAAGAAAGGTACAGCTATAAACAGTGAAATTTATCATTAACAACTTAATGATGTCCATGTTTTTTAACTCAATGCAAAGGGTGGATAAAAACTATCAGGCTGCAAGAAAACATAAAGTGGATATTTAAAAAGATGAAGAGTCAAAAAAAAACAAAAAACTAAATGTCAAGTTGAGATTTTATGTGACACTGCCAGCTATCCCGACCAAATCTAGCAACCTAAATGTTTTACTATGATTGTAAGTCCCTTCTGGTTTTCCCAGTGTCTGGAGTGTCAACAGCCAAAAAGTGACAAATTATGACCAATAAAACAGAGCAAACAATATTTTTTTTTACAAGTTGTGTTTCTAACAGAACATAAGCATGAACCAATGGGAAACACAGGGTTTGCTGTGAGAGCTCACCACAGACCTCCGGTGAATTTAGCCCATCTCCACTGCTTCATACTCATCGTGTAATCCCACAATGATTTGACAATTTGGAGATGAGAGAGTGCGAGGGGGCCGTACCATCTGTTGCAGGGATCTTTGTTCCTCTTGTGTTGGAAGGGTTGTTGTGATTCTGGCTGTATTATCAGAGTGGTTGTCATGCCGCAGCATAAATTTGGGACCAATTAGATGCCTTACTAATGGCTTTCCTCAGTGGATTATAATCCAAACATCTGAAAAGTATGAAACTTTTAATAGCCTTCATGAAATATTTCGAAACAAACAAACAAATTCATTCAGTAAAGTGAGCTCACAGTTACATTTTGACGGTGTTAATTTGATTTAAAACATGTTTTGTTTTCACACTGCTATTTTTCACAACTGTCAAAATCACGTGACTATTAGGTCAGTGTATTAGAATGCATTAAAAAATCAGAGGCCTAGCATTCCTGAAATGCATATCACCTGCTGCTTTTTATGTTAGTTTTAAACTAAAATATTCTTATGATGACAAGGGTTATAGAAATGTAGCCGTTTTTGTCAAACCTTGTAAACGATGGTTTGCGATATTACAAGATCTTGTGAGATCTGTTAGCACTTGGCATGTGTGTTGAGGAAGACTCTCAGCTTCTTCTACAATAAATTTTAGCTCAATATCTGTTGATTTGACTGAGTTATATCCATTTTTGTGCTGGCTAATCTTGATTAGCTGTGACAGCCATCTTAAAATGGATTGACTCCAAAAGTTAATCAATAGTAGATGTGCATCCAATAACTAGTGTCTGAAAATTTCAATAAAATCCATTCATTTGTTTATGCGATGCTTTGCTAACAGACAAACAGGGTGGACTTCAAATGTTAATGCAAAAGTTTTAAGTAAAGATGCCACACAATTCATAGTGCTTAGAGTATGTGTTGGGAATTAGTCTAATATACGAACACTCCAAAATTTAACTAACTATATGTAAAATTGACTGAGTTGTAGTCATTTTTGTGTTTTCTAAGATCTGCTGGCTGTAGTAGCCATCATGAACTGGGTTGATTCAAAAGGTTAATCAGCTGTAAATGTACATCCAATAATTATTTACTGAGAGTTTTATTAAAATCAGTGCTGTGGTTCATGAGGTATTTTGGTAACAGACAGATTTGCCTCCGATAGTAAATGGCAATGTTTTAAGAACAGATTTTGTGTGAGGAGTTAGCTCTCAGAGAATCAGTTGAGGATGGGTCTTAATTATAAATACTCCAATTTTTAGCTCAATATCTGTCTGAGATATAGACATATCTGTGTTTGCTAAGGTTACTTAGTTGTGGAGGCTATCGTGAAATGAGTTGGCTCCCAAAATGAATTAGCCGTAGATGTACATTGATGTCTTACTTTCTGAGAATTTCATTACACTTCGTTCAGTGGTTCATGAGATATTTAGGTAACAAACAGACACACAGACACGGGCAAAAACATTATCATCTGTCTTCACCTTTCGGTACAGGCAATAAAAGTAATATCACATATATCATCCCAATGCAAACACCGATGGTTGTTCACACTCAAACATTACACAACAAGAAGATAAAGTCTCAGTACAGTCAGACCTTTTCTGTCCCAGTCGTATCCACTCCAGACTGCTGCTGAGAACAGGTTTCCTGTGAAATTGGTTTAGCTAATTACCCTCCAAGCATCTGTAAACCTTTAAAACCAAAGAATACATCACAGATTTCAAATGTTCCAGCATCTTCAGAGGATGGCACTCACAAGAAGCTTCAATAATTCATGAATAACCTAAATGAGTAAACTGTAATCTTGCCAAGAGGCTCTCATTCTTTAATGCGAACAAGACGACAAGATGTCTTCCAAACACCCGATGCTTCCCTTTGCAGTTTCAGCAAGCCGCATTTCTTTCTCTCTCTGCTAAGTTGTTATGCAAGTGTGCAGCTCATGCACTCGCTCATTCACAATTCATGCTCGCTGCTTGTACACCCACATACCAAACTCTCTCCTTGAGCTTCCTCCCATTTTTTCCCCCTGCTCCACCCCCGCCCCCCGAAAACTGTAATTTAAAGTTGCACATCATGAAAATATGTCTTCATTGCTCCATTTTGCACTCTGCCGATGCCTCCTGGTATGTGTGAAGCTCCATGTCGCTTCCAGAGCAGACTGTTATTCATCTCGCTGAGGACATTTTGCATGCTCCGTACAGCATTTCTTCTTGTTACCCAACAGTACAAGAGGGAAGCTAGAAATGCTACAAGCTCTTGTAATTTCGATTCCCTATATTAAGATAGCTAAGAAGTGAACAGTTGTGATTAAAACAGGTTTTAGCATTGCAGCATAAGGTAGTCCAATGTTACAACAGGGGTACCACCAAGGAGGAGGAAGAAGGGGCAATAGCCCCTGTTATAAATTTAATTATTACATTTAATTTATATATATATATATATATATATATATATATATATATATATATATATATATATATATATATATATATATATATAATAAATGCAAATTAAAAAGGTGCGCAATCATTTGCAAAACTCATAAACTCATATTTTATTCACAATGGAACATAGTGAACATATTAAATGTTTAAACTAAAAAAATGTAACATTTTTAGGACAAAAATAAGGTATTTTACAGCAGCAACACATCTCAAAAACAACGGGACAGGAGCATTTTTACCACTGTGAAGCAACAGTCTGTAAATGTCTAGGACCTAAGACCAGTTGTTAGAGGTTTTGGAGGGGAATGTTTTTTGATTCTTGTCTGATGTAGTATTTTAACAATTCAACAATCTTTGGATATTTCTTTTTTTTTTTTCATGATGCACCAAATGTTTTTAATTGATGGGAGGTCTGGACTGCAGGCAGGTCAGTTCACCAGACCTTTCTACTGTGAGGCCATGCTGTTGTAAAGGGTGCTATATACGTCACGTATTTTTCTGACCATGTGGGTCGCTTAAGGGCTGTACACTGTTCAGACTGGAGACTGATGATGGCTGCATTTAAATTAAAATATGAACATATGAGCAAAAATTTGGAATTGATCATTAAGACCTGCAGTGTGAACAAAGTGATAGAGACCATCAAAACACATCTAGGGACAAATTAGAGTTGCCAGTATATAACATGCATGTTTTGGTCAGTGAGAGGAAAACAGAGTAGACCCACAGGTGGGCAGGAAGAAAATGTAAACTCCACACAGAAAGGCCCCAGGTGGGAAGCAAACCTGCAACCTTTTTGCCGTAAGGCAACAGCTCTAACCCCTGTCCTGCCGTCCCACCCTGAGAGATTCCACCTCTCTAAAATGCTCTTTTGATTTCCAGTCCTCTTACTGACCTGTTCCTAGTGAATTTGATTTGTTGCAAAATTCTCCTCCAGCGGGTTCTTATTCATACCACTTCCTTTTTATAGTCTTTTCTCGCTCCTGTCCCAACGTATTTCAGATGTGTTGCTGCCATCAAGTTCAAAGTTAACTTATTTTTTTTTAAAAGTTGTACAAGTTCTTAGTTCAAATATTTAATGTTTACTATGTTCCACTGTGAATAAAATATAACAACGTCCAAACTTTTTTTGGATTTAGGGAATTTAGGAGAGAAAACGAGCTTCAATGACCGTATTGTTCTCAGTATGTAATGTCAACTGTTGAGTAAAATGGAATGAATTGTACTTATATGGTGGCCACTCAAAGCACTTTACAACACAATCTGTGCCCTCATTTACCCACACACACACATTCATACAGCATTGAATCTCTACAAAGCTAATCTAACAAAATCATTCTATGGAGACTAATCAGTGCTTTAAACACCATTCATACACCAATAGGGCACATATTGGACGCAGTGAGGGGTTCAGTGTTCTGCCCTGGGACACTTCGACATGTGACTCCTGCCAGGAATCAAACCTCCAATTCTGTCATTGAAAGACAAGTGCTCTAACCACTGAGCCACAGCCACCCAAAATAAAAATGAAGTAGGCTTATATCAGAAGATGGTTCTCTAACTCCCATATTACAGTATTTTTCAAACAGCCTATGCACGGCAACAGCATATTAAAACACCTAAAATTCTGTTCTGGCTTTTAGTTTTTCTTGTGCTATCCCAAGATTATCATTGGCCCCCATCTGGCCACCCCTTTGAAAAAGTTCTGTGCGCCCCTGAGCTGATTATTTGTGGTGGCAGCAGTTATCCAATTAACGTACCGTTCCCTTGTCACGTTGGGATTTTGTTCACATTGTCTCAGGCTCCAGCAAAGTGTTGTGCAGAACACAGCAGGTACAATTTGAATGCCATTATCTAGATGTGGGCGCCAAGCACGGCAGGAGCGATATTGTTATTAATGTCCCTACCCAATGTTAGTGTTTCAGTCACTGGCAGTAAACAAACCGTCAGTGGAAAATGTGGGAAAACCACAGCACAGTTAGAAGCAAATTAAAACACAGTGTGAGTGGTAGCCAGTCGTCCTAATTAGCACATTTTGTACATCTTGCCTGAGAACAATGCTCACTTTTTTTTATTATTTTTTTTTTCTGTTGTGTAAATAAAACATTTCTAAAGTGGAAAATCCCGAATAATTCAACACCTGGTGAGGCATACTGGGTCAAAACTGTTGTTACATAAGGGAGAATTGTTTTTGTTTTTTTTTGGTTTTGTTTTTTCAGACGCGATAAAAAACTACAGGGAAAAGGAAGCTCGGAAACCAAGAGATATACCTCTGAGAATAGGAGTCGTCTTTTGATGTCAGAGTTAAAATGTGTGGAGATAATAATCCACTCTGAGACCTGGGAGAAGCTATGCATTTTTTCCAATGCCATTATGATAATATGGGTGCCGGGTGATGGGCAGAGCAGGAGGTGAAAAAAACATGTTGTTTATGTCCTGTGGTTCTGCAGCACACTGAAAAGATAACAAAGTAGTGATTTATCCCTCCATGAATGTGGAGTGATTTCTGCAGAGGCTCGTTTTTTGACAAGAAAATATTAAACATGATGAATATAGCAAATTACCATGATTATTTCACAGTCAGAAGTGTATGATAATAAATCAAAATTGCTCCTCTACAAAGCTCCTCCCTCCTCGTTTTGCACAGCATGTAGGTGTATAATTCACAGTGATAACAAGGTCATGTGTTTGGTAATCATAAACATCTTTTTATTTTGAATAAGATAAAATGACTTTCTCCTTGACATTACATCCAGCAAGATGTTTGGAGTCATAAAACTCACCAAACATTTGTTTGGTAAACAAAAATTTAGACTGCAACCAAAATCAAGTCAAATACAATTAAGGACTAAGAGTTGTCACTGAATACTGGGATGGTATCAGCTGTGATGAACAAACGTTTTTCTTATTTTCTTCTGTCACTAGGGCACTCACAGCATTTCTCATTATTTCAACCACTATCATTGAAATCAGCTTTGGACATGTTGAAATTTAACCTAATGCAATCAATTTTGACACTGGCATTGCATACACAGATACTGGGACAACAATAAACCTTTAGATTTTGTGCACAGCCTTAAACAAATCTAAAATAAGTAAAAATATGTAAAAAAATAAATAAATAATAATAATAATACCAAAACCAATATATATATATATATATATATATATATATATATATATATATATATACAAAGGTAAGCCACTGAAAGATAACAAAGGCAAGTGTAGCAGTCCCAAGTGACTGTAACATCAGGAAGAAGGAACATGAAAAGCTGGAGAAATACCAAGGGCTGAAAGAGGAAATAGAGAAGCTGTGAAAAGTCAAGGCCTCAGTGGTGCCTGTGGTCATCGAAGCACTCTGTGCTGTGACCCCCAAACTGGAAGAGTGGTTTGAGGTGAGGTGTGTGTTGTGATAGGCGAACATAATCACGAACATGAGAGTTGCAGTCTGGTCAGATCAGACTTTCTGATGATATGTGGGTGTTTACGTGAATAACTATGAGGGTTTTTTTTTTTTTTTTTTTGGTGCATGTAAATACAAAACCTATCATGTTTTTAGGCTTATTAAAAATATTTATCTTATGTCCTATAGATCCTACAACTATTCTGTAAATATGCTAAATATTGTGTATCTATATTATGTCTCTCATAGTTTTACCCACTCATCATTATTAAGACTTATTATAATGTCTGATCATTTCTGTAGCCCAGCCCTAACCTAAACTGAATTCACACTTTTGCTCTAAACCATGACCTTTAACCCAAAAAATGAAGTTCCACCGTAAGGACTAGCAGTCCTTACCAGATATTTGGTTGTACCATAAAAGATCCTAGAAAGGTAACAAAATCCAACTATACGCACACCCACACACACATAGTTATATTGAAAACACTTTGTTGCTTTGTCGCTCTTCTGTTCAGTCCACACGTATTCATTTACCATGTCCAGCAGTGTCCCACTGCAACAAAGGTCCTATTGACTGATCCCCAGGCTGCGACCTTTAAGTCATCCCTGCAGCACTAATTAATGCGATACATTCAGAGACTGAACCAACATGTTCCACAGGCAGGAAGCCCTCGGCTCAGTCTCCTAGCAGACAAATACATCTGATCTCCAAAAGAACAGGGCACGCTGAAACCCCTTGTACATATTCCAGCAGCAAACGTGTGAATGCAATACTCCCTGAGCAAAGAGCTTTAAGAAGAGGTTGAACTGATAATAAAGATTTGAATAAATGTCTGGAAGAACCTGCACTATATCTTGGGGACATAATATCTCTGGGAACACTCGGCAGAGAAATTCATGAGACAAATATTTGCACCGAAAGATAAAAGTAAAGAGCCGGGGATTTGAGTCCCACACCTCGCTGAGCACTGCTGGTTTGGTATTCATTTCCCAGCAGGACGAAGGCAGAATTTAGCAGACACATAGATTATTCATCTGTGAATCTAGCACAAGCACTTACAGCCTTATATCTCAACAACAGAGCAGAATGTAAAAACTGACTAGCTGCTTGCTGATTGATGAAGAGTGAGCGATGTTCATGAGGCAAATGCGACATCCTAAAATATGACAACACATCTACTTTGAGAGCGAACGTGTATTTTTTTTGTTTTTTTTCTTTTCGCCTCTAACTGCAATCGATAAACACGGACAGGCTCGGAAGACGAGCGGAGCTGTCTTCTCTTTCAGACTTGAAGAGGTCAGAGATGCCTTTGGAATTAATACATTTCGAAGGCCCGACTTCATTTCTTTGTTCCCCACCCCTCTTTTAATCTGCTGAGGAGAATTGGCAGGAAAAAACAACATTCACCCAATTCCATTTTTGATGTGATCTGGGGATTCTTAAGTGACTCTGAGTGATAGACTTAAAACATGGATGAATAACTGATGGCTGGAAAATAGCTGAAAATGAAATGAAAAGCCCAGAGCCTGCCTAACTCACTTACACACACACACACACACACACACACACACACACCAATCCTTGCTTGTTGTCTTCTCTGCTTCTAATGCAGCAAACCATTCTCCGTGAGTTACCATAGCGATGCTTATTGCAGTTGGGGAATGGAAATTTTGGCCCACCACCTTGGGGACTGCACCAACATGGCAGATATGCGTAGCAAAGGAAAGTGATAAACAAACAGAAGAGTCTGAGAGAGACTGGGTGAAGAGTTGTTGTTTTTTTAAGGGTCAGGAACTTCAAGAACAGTGAGTGTACCCTCTACACGAACCTAAAATTTATTCATATTAATTTAGCTTTTCGTTCCCGGAGGTGGAGGGTTTTTATTCTCCTTCCCTCCAGTGTTCATGTTTATTTATTTTATAACAAGCTACATCAAATAAAAAGTAAACAGATAAGGGTCAGGCCTCGGAGGGCTTGTCACCAATTTCAACCAGGTGCCCTTGGGTGAGACACTTAACCTTGGCTGCTCCTCTGGAGCTGCCGAGTGGTCAACAGCTGACGACTGGGGCTGCCCTGAGCGCCTCCCAGGCGTGAATGTCTGCAACTGTACCATGAATGTTAAGCAGAGGCATAGCTGCAAAGAACAACTAGGCTAGGCTCACTTTCCCCAAGACAAATAAAAACAACAACAAAAAAAAAATAGAGAGAATAAATATATTCCTGAGGTGTCTTGGTTTTGGCACAGTGAGCTACAGGATGAGCCAAAGGTTAGGAGAAACACAGGAAATCTGAATATCAAGGCACAGACGAAGCAATACGATGAAAAGAAAAGGTCTTTGCAAAGCCTCTGTTTGAGTTGTGTGAAAGATTATGAATAATTAACGTCTGACAAGCTGTGGATAGGTTTTTAAAACGACATCAGTTTGAAAAAAAAATTTGTTTAAGTCTGACTGAACGAACAAGTTAACACCTATCTTTAAACGACTCCAATCTCCAAACTTTCACACGAATGCCATTTTATAAATGTTTGTATTACCTAATTATTTACCTGAAATATGTTTTACAAGTGCAAATAGAGATAGCAGCAGTTAGCTGTATCATCTCTGGTGCAGCCTGGATCACAAACCTTCTGCAGGAATAACTAGATCGTGTGAAAATGGCAAAGCTGGCATTGTTTAATGGAAAGCATTCATATGAATTACTATGATAGTTTTCAGGTTGTTGTTTTTAGAAGGCTCTACTTGGACTATAACCAAAAAAAAACCTCTTTTCCTCCAAACTGAGGACAATCAGAGCTATCTTCAACTGGTGGAGTGTTACGTGTTCATGACATTTCTACAAAACCCTACATCAAAATATCTGAATGGTTGTGCTTTTAAATAGATAAAAAACATACACTTGAGGCTAAAATTAAAAAGGCCTGAGTGGTAAAATGAACACAGGTGACATGTTCCACTCAGAGATAGTCTTTCCTGTTGTTCTGTTTCTTTACTTAGACTTTTTTTTTAATTTTGTCATTACCAAACAGGTTTTCATTGGTGTACTTTCAAATATAGACTTGTTTTTCCCCTTTCTCTTTGTTTGTCTCTTTTTTTTTCAGCATATGTCTTATAAAGTTCTGAGCAGCTGCGGTCACAATGAAGTGAATTACCATTTACGATCCAAATTCTAGCTTGAGTCCCCAGCTGTCGTCTGCCACAGGACATTTTGAAATATAAGTGTCACAGAACAGTTCTCCAGAAAAAAGAATTAGTCCTTGTTTTTCAAGCAAAACAGCCAACTTGCCAGGTCATGTGTAAAGAACATCTGACTGTGTCTTGGAGTGACTGGTACCAGAACATTAGTAATGGATCCACAGTACCCTGTGTGTCGTTAGATTCAGCCGTTTGAGAACAATTAAAACTCTTTGTTGTATTATTTCAGCTATACCTAACCTGTTTTCAGGGTATGCAGCTGTCCTACTGATCATCATAAGGATTATATCTCAGTATACCATAGAGAGTAAGCTGCAGTTAGCTCACCAGCACCGAAATGAAAATGTTACATTAAACACTAAGTTGTGCTGTCAAAGGTAAGTTATCGCAGTGCTGGATTTGACAGCAACTTTTCTTACTTTTTTTTCCTTTTTTTTCAAGCAGCATGAAAGCAGGGAGATGGAGCCGGGGATTTAATTCAGACAGCCCCGCTTGAAACAATAAATAAGAAAAGAATAAAAATGGATATTAGAATGAAGACATCATTCAATCACTGACTGACTCCAGTGCTTGGGAAGGAACTGCAGAGAGACTAGGGCTCAAAAAACTGGTGAGAGCAGTTGTCTCACACAATCAATATTGCTTCAGTTTATATAGTATTTATGATTCAGCCTTGTGGTGTATTTTTTTTAGTATCTAGGACTGTGACTTTTTATATCCTACAGTATAATACCAGTAAACCTTTTTGAGTGATATGAAAGTGTCACATTGCGATACTGATGGCAAAACAATATGACATATTTACGTTCAAGGCGTGCACAAAAACACACCAAGAATAGGTCTAATAATTTACATGCTGATGCACATGTCAGCACATTTCAAGCTGCATATCAACTGGTGCGTATAAGGCTGCGCGTCTCGGGTCTGTGCTCGATACGATGAGTGGCTCAGCACACTGACAGCGATCCGATGTTGTAAAGACACGTGAATCGCCAGATCCAGTACGACACAATACAAATCATGATACAGTGGGATCCAAAATGAGTTTCAACACAAGGAGATTCAGTGTGATACAAACTGACTAAGCAAATAAATGTTGTCATGTCATTAAAATGAGATTTAATAAAAAAAAAAAAACGACCCCTCGCAAGAGGGCCTTATGCTAACAAACAATGCACAAAAGCGAGGCCTAGTTCAAAGTAAACAAATTGTGTGCTTAACAGTCTTTCAGTAACTCAGCAGTGAGCAGCAGAATTAATTTTCTATTTTATGAACAATAAAACACAAGTTGATCCTTTACAAATGGGTATTTCATTACTGCTTACTAATGGGAAAAATATAACTTCTCACTGACATTCGCATATAGCTGTAAATAAACAACAGTCTCAGTTATATTAACAGTGATGTCAGGAGAATAGTTCAGCAGTGATGAGAATTTAAAATCAGAAGGACCAAAATAATTAAAAAAATTAAAGACCTAGCATACCTTGAAGGAATGCATATCACCCTCTACTTTTCATGCTAGAGACTAAAGTTGTCTTATGATGAGAAGGAGCTTATGGATGGAAGGGACTACATGACCTCCTTTAAAGTTGTTATTCTGAAATATAAGTCTCAGGGTGAAACAAACTGTGATGAGCTGAAACTATGTCACTGGCATTGTTAAACAGTCTTTGAGTGTTTGATGCTGTTTCTACAAGGCATCAATCTTAAAACTAGACCTCGAGTTTCACCTTCTTCTTCTTCTTCTTCTTCTTGAGAATCGAAGCCATGCAATATTTATGGGCGCCGCCATGTTGCATTTTTTGGAATCAGTCTGTGCACTAGGAATGTAAGGTTGAAAGTTATATATGTTAAAAAGTTTAAAAGTTATAAAAAACTAAAGGTCACACCATCCATCTCCTGAATGAGCTGCACTCTGTGCTGCTTGTAAAGTAATAGTTAAACTCTTTATAACTCTTCACACGTTTTGAGTTTAAATTGCATAGATAATGTTTTTGTCTGTGTTTGTGCATGTGTGTGTGTATGTTTGTATATGTTTGTGTCTGTCTGTTACCAAACTATATCATGAACCACTGGATGAATTTAAATGACACTCTGAAAGTAATTATTGGTTGTACATCTACAACTGTTTCACTTGTGGAGTAGACAAGATGCCACAGCTAATCGACATTAGCCAGCACAAAAATGTCTCTAACACAGACAGTTTCCAAGATATTACGCTAAAAATTGGTGTGGTAGTAGCTGAGAGTCATTGACAACACATACTCTGAGAATACCATCTTGCAATATCACATTGGACTGAGCATAACATCATTTTCAAGGTATGATCAAAACGGCTACAACTCTGTCATAGCTCAACATAAGATGATTTCAGTATATTACTGTTGCAGGAAGGACGGCAGGCGAAATGCATTCATTCAAGGAAGGCAAGACCTTTGAGAATATCTTTTGGCCACAGTAATTGTATCGTAAAAATTTGATATCATAACAAAACCTTACAGTGCATTTCTGAACAAGTTTATACTTCTTTATAACTGAATTTAGAAACAGATTCGGGATAAAGACCAGTTGTGGAGGAGCGAGAATTCCCAGACTCCCCAACATATTTCAAGTTATTCAAATGACCGCAAACCAATTCTCAATCCATGAGTTGAAGGCTGTTGGAGCAGCAGTTGGTAATCTCGCTTGTGTTATTGCAAAATGGTAAAAAGGTTTCAGAGGGGAAGAGGTCTGCTCGATGTAATTATATTTATTTTTATTTTTTTTTACCTCTATGCCCCCAAACTCACACATTACTAAACCAGTTGGTTCCATTAGTTTTTGATCAGGTTTGCCTCAACAGCTGTGGTGTTCTGAGACTCCCTGAAGATTTAAGGCTGATCAACATGTTCCACTTTTCTTTATTTCGCTGGCATCGAATGTGCAACCTTTAAATCACAAGAGATTCTCTCAGTGTTTTTTTTTTTTTTTTCTTTTCCAAAGCAGTGATATACAGGAACAGCTTCTGCCTCAGACTTTTGTCTCGATATAAACCTGTCCATGGAGACTCACCACCATACCTGCACTGGCACTAAATTTAATAAAGCCACAACACAGAGAAAAGCTTAAACTGTGTTAAGTCTAACATTACTGGATGTGTTGTGTTCACCCGGGGTATGATGGATAGGCAGCAGGGGGAGGTCCTCCACGGCACTCTGCTGTACAGGCACTAAATGAACTGCCTGAGGATATCGCTGCCTTTCTGATGAGACTCCAGGCTGTTACGGAGCCATTATGCGGCAAAATGCAGCATTCTTCAATCTTCCTCTTATCAGAGGTGCAGGTAGACCTACCTGTGCGCAGTCAGGAGCTCTGCGGTTGCGATCAATGCATCAATCGGCTGCAGCTTAAGACAGCTCCCACCACTTGAAGTCCCCCCCTCCGTAATCCTTCAGGTGCGAAAGAGATTAGAACATCTTTATAATCAGTGGGGCTGCCTTTTATGAGGGGTGGTTTTAAAGAGGACACCCGCTCACCTATAACTGTCAACCAAACAACAAAAGGTCAATCAATAAACTCCTGACACAGTCGAACAGGATTTCAGCAGAAGTTGCTTGGATTCTTTTGATGGTGATGTTAGAGATGTTCAGTCATTATTTCAAAGCCTGAAGATTATTGCACTTTCTCATATACTTTAGCTCCTACGGCGTTTCTTTTTCTGTGTTCTATCTGGCAGACGCTAATCTTGACATACAAAGAGATTCCTCCAAACTCCAGCTGCAAACAAAACAGATTGTTTATATCTTTTGGAGTGGGGCTCTGTGAAAAGGTTATGAGCAATAAGTATCTCGCCTGCTGATGATAGCTTTTTGAGCAACATCAGTTTGGAAAAATAGAGTTTAATTCTGACCGGACTGACAGGCTAACGGTTAGTGCAAGCAGGGCCAAAACCAAAGTGGATTACTGCCATTTTAAAACAACCACAATGTCATTTTTTGAGATATAACTTGTTTAAAAACGGCAGCAATCCACTTTGGTCTTTGCCCTGTTTGGTGTGTCAGTCAGGTCAGAATTAAACTCTATTCCTCCAAACTGAGGTCACTCAAAAAACTTTTTACAACAGGTGTAAGGGTTCTAAAGGGTCTTACCCTCACTAAAGTTAAAAAAAAAAAAACAGCACATACACAGACACACAATAATATTTTTTTATTATTACTTCTGTTTTTTTATTTTAAAAGTTCACGAACATCACATTATTTTAGGTCTACTTCTGGGAGGCAAGCTTCTCGGATGAGGGCAGCCTAAAGATGTGAACTGACTGACTGACTATCTTGCCGGGGCAGACCGTTTGTTCAGAAAGGAGGGTGGTAGTGGACTAATGTTTAGATTAGTTTGAGTGTTGAATTAGTTTGTTTTTCCATTTAATTTAAATTAGTGGTCATGTGCACATTGCCAATATAATACTCTTGATTTGTATTTGCATATCTTTATCTAATTATGGCATTTCGGCATTAACTGTTTGAGCCAACCCAGTCTGTACGTTGGCAAAATATTTCATGAACCACTGGATGGATTTGAATGAAACTCTCAGAAAATATGGCAGATGGCCACCACAGCTATCTTTTATGCAATACAAAAATGGCTCTAACTCATTCTATTTAAATTTTGA
Source organism: Kryptolebias marmoratus (assembly GCF_001649575.2). Lineage (NCBI taxonomy): Eukaryota > Metazoa > Chordata > Actinopteri > Cyprinodontiformes > Rivulidae > Kryptolebias > Kryptolebias marmoratus. The sequence goes on from NC_051432.1 coordinate 10,857,892, forward strand.
GCTAAAATTTGATATAGTAGTTGGTGAGGGTCATCTTCAGCATTTATTCTGCATGTTAGCACATCTCACAAGATCTCACAATATCCCATAAGTTTGTGCACAGCGTCATTTATAAGGTTTGACCAGAACGGCTCTTACTCCTTTCTTTTTCAAGGCAATTTTTGTTTAAAACTTAGGCACCCATGGTAGCAGGTGATATGTATTTCTTCAAGGAATGCTAGGCCTTTAATTGTATATGCACTGTTGAGGGCCCTTCACTTTTCAGCAGTGGTGATATGGTGCATGAGCCTATTTAGGCACCGGATCATTTCTATGAAAAGAGGAACAGAGATGGAGTCAGGTTTAAACTGCATACTGTTATTCCTGATGCCTGCTGTAACCTGTACTAATCCTGCTGTGGGTGAGAACCTGTATAAATCGCTTTTCTTCAAAGTAAAATCAGAGCTCTAGAACTCTGCTGTGGCCTGCGATCGCCATCTGGTCCTTGTCGTTACTGATAGTCACTCAACTTGTTTTAGGGTTTACCAACATCACATCCCTACATCAGGTAAGATAATGATTGTTCCCTGCCCACTCTCCGAGTTCAAAAGAGCTAAACTTTGAATTACACAAGAATGAATTGCACATGAATTATTTAATGTATCCCTTAGCTAAATTGTTTTTTTAGCTCCCACAGAGTCTTGTTCACTTCTACCACTGAACAACAGTGCATCCTGCAGAGCTTCTACTTGAGCAAGTTGGAGGAAATGAATCTGTGCTGGGAATGATAAAAATGACAAGAAAGGGTTAAGCTGGAGGCAGATTGTTCATAAAGTGCTGCCAGTGCATGCGTGATTGGCATTGTAATAGTCATGTTGTGAACTAAATCTGCTCTTTATAAGTCACATTCATTTCACTCCTGCCTCTATTCTTTTTTCTTGGAACCATGTTCGTATTACAGAACATACCCCTGCACATCTCTCCTCGGCTGTAGCTGCTGCTCCCACCGGGAGAAATGGCGTTTAAGAGCTAGAACACAGACATGACAACCCAACGTGTGAGTTCACATCACCCTGCCATTAAATGTCCACCAATGGAGATGACTGCAAACTCTCAGAGTCTCTTTCCAAGATTTTCTCTTTACATTGAGCGTCAATCTGGACAGCTTTCTAATGGGGTACTTTTGGCAAAAAGGTATGCAAGTTGTGTCAGATGCATTTTTCTTATTTGCTAATGGTTGAAGGTGAGTTATTATTTGCCATTATTTACCCATTAGAAATGTTAATTAGTGTAGCACTTTGAGCAGGGCAATGCAGTGTGCTTCATCTAGAACATAAAAGGGAATTAGGAGGATGAGCCTTAAAAGAAGCACTAATATAACATTCCATACAGAGTTTCAAAAGGCAAAAACAAGAAAAAACTTGAGAACATTTGTATGTATTTAGCTTTGTTCTGTGCTACTTTAAAACAGGATAAATACCATCCCCTTGTCGCCCCCAAACAAAAAATAAAAGAGTACATTTTCCTTGTTAGCCATCAGTCTTTCTTCATCCCACCATAAGCACAGACAGACTGCAGGGGCAGAGGCGCTGTTCAGACAAAGATGTTAATCTAGTCAGCCTGACTCTTTAATTCCTTTATCTGTCGAAGATTTGTGCCAGCTGGTGTCACTGGTCCATCTCCAGAGCATGAGAGGCCTAACTGTGATGTGTGTTGATACGTCTTTGGTGCTTCTCGTGTTGTTAAAGGATTTGTTTTCCTACTTTCTACTCTCAGCCTTCTTTTGTTCAGTCTCATCGGTGTTGAAGCTCATGTACTTTCCAAACTAAGTGCAATAAATTAGTAACAAAACATGTTCAGCAACCAAATGAAGTGGTAAAAATGAACTGAAACGGTACATGTTCAAAGGTCATGTGAAGATACTGAATTGGTTACACTATCACAGAGGTCTGCAGTCTGCAGCTCCAGGGCTACATGTGGCTCTTTGGTCTCTCTGCAGTGGCTCTTTATAGCTTTGACCAAAGATATTGTGAAAATTATTTTATTTTCACAACAATAACAGAAATTACTTGTTTTAGGAGTTTTCCTGTTTATTTTTTTTCTTTATGTGGATGATACTAATAATACAAGGAGCAAAACGTGTTGATCAAATCATACTACTAATTTGTTAGCCTATTAGCCCCTTTATTTATTTAACTTTCAGCCATAGAGTGGGATCTTTCCCTCAAATCCACCAGAAAATGTTTTTTTTTAGTTTGTTTAAAGTAATGTTTTCTGAGAATAAAAACAGGAAATGCAGTTTTGCAAACATATCACAGATTAGGAGCCATTAAAATTAGGGGTGCTGCAAACATATGGCAGTTTGATAACAATAAGAAGTAGAAGTAAAAACTTACATGTAAAAGAACAAATTTATGGTTGAAGTAAATGGAGGTCTTTGTTTTTATTTTGAAAAATTATCCAACAAATTGCTCTATTTTTACATTCACTTTAACTATCTGCTTTAATATTTTACAGTGGGATCCTTATTTTTTCACAAATAAAGAAAGGCTGTAAAATATTGTTTCCCCTTCTTTACATGAATGTGGTCTTTTTTTGTCCTAACATGTAAAAATACCAATAAATGTCAAAAGTGAATATAAATTTTTAGTTTTATGATGTAATAAGCAAAAGGGTTTTTTTTATCTACACTATTTTGTATAACTCTGAATGAGTTATCTTTATTTCAAGCTTCTAGCACAGGTGTCATCACCTCCACTGGCCAGAAAAGACCCCCCAGAGAACAGAAAGTGGCCCACGGGCTGCCAGTTGATGATCACAACTTTCCAGCTCTGAACACATGTTATTCAGTGAGTGAAGGGGCAGAAATGTCTCTTTTGATAGAGCAAGGGTCTGCAACCTTGCAATCAGATCAAATGGAAAACAGAGTTGGCAGTACAGGTATACAGCCGGTTCTGAGCCAATAAGGTGTGGTACCCCTCAGGCCTGGATACAAGAGGTAATTTGGTGTAAAACAAACTCTTGCAGCCTGATCTGGCAGATAGGCCCTGGGTCGAAGTTGATGTCCGAGCCAGGGAACCTGACTGGCCACAGCAGGACCTCAACATGACACAGGCAGTCCGTAGGCACACGAGCTGTGAGTGGACAGGTACCAGAGGGGTAAGACATGCAGATACAGGATGTCACTGATGTAGCGCTGTCCTGTCAGGTCCCCAGGATCCCTACCAGAGGGGACTTGAAGTCATACCCTATGGCTACTCACTCTAGCATGCCAGGAGTAACGTGTCTCTCCACAACACTGACACACAATGGTCATCCGATGATCCTTTTACATATTTATTTTCTGCTGCTGAAGTCAGCTGGGATAATTGGTTTACCCGTGTCTTTGTGTGTGTTCATTTCTCTGTCTGGAGCAGTGAATGGATTTTAATGTAACTGTCAAAAAGTAATCACTGCCTGTACATCTGCAACTGATTCCCTTTTGGAGTCAACCCAATTCAAAATGGCCACCACAGCTAAGCAACCTTAGAAAACACAAAAATGGCTCTGACTCAGCCAGTTTTTCAGACATTGAAAACACGGTGAGTGATAGGCATTCCTTCAAGGAATGCAAGGCATTTATTAAAAATGCTTTTATGATAGTTTAACATCGTCTCTTCTGCTAAAGATAAACCTCAAACCAAGCTCTATATCTATATTAAAACATTTTTAAAAAATCATTTAGAGATATGCCAAATATTTGGTGCAACTTGAAAGTGAAGCAGGTTATGAGGCAGAGAAACTGAACACATTTATTTATAAGATTTAGTTTAAAAAATAAGGGCTTTTAAAAGACTCATCAGTGTTCATATTCCTTGAAAGTGTGTCAGTAGATCCAAGACATACCTCAAAATTAGTACTGTGTACCAAAGGCTTACTGGAAACCTATATATACTGAACAAATGTTCACCGATGGGAGTGATTTTTAAAAACTAACCCCGAGAACACAAATGACTCAAACATTGCATTAGAAGTGTCTCACCCACGGTATGAGCCATTGTCTCGTCTTTCTTTCATCATGAACCAGACAAATAACACCATCCCTCCATTAGAAGCAGAAACCAATCCACCGCTGATTAAAAGAAAAAGAGAAAAGAATGAAGCTCTGTTCCAAAGATCCCTGTACATCTGCTTCTCCGTCCTCATTTCTGCCCTCAATTCCCAAAGCAATCTCAAGTCAGTGGTTCTATTAAAACAATATCGCCTCATGCAAATTGATACTGTCAAGCCCTCTTGGTTTCATTCCTTGTCCTTACCAATGCTCTCTAATGTTTTAATGGAGACGATACGCCAGCCACGCTGAGCAGCATCAGGCGGGATCAATAGTATCAATAAAACTATTTGACAACGATCGCTCGCACTTTCAGGCTAAAAAGGATCAATGTGTGGCACTGAATGGATGAGCAGTTCATTTTGGGCTGCTTGCAAGCACACCAAAGCAGAGTCTGACTTCAGCCCATACATCTCCCACACAAATCTCCGGGTGTTGCTCTAACTGACAGGTGGCAGTCCGACCTGCTGTAACGTTTCAATGTTAATGGCCCACAGAACACAGCGGGCCAGTTTCCACTCATCCCCGAGCTCAGTGGGAGCGTTGTAGAGACGAAATAAATAAAGAAAGAAGATCTCGCCTCTTAACACAAGATTTATTTTTATTGGTTTCATGAGCAACTGTTCAATTAAACAGATAATTTACATGCTGAGCACCTTGGCTCTGTTCAACCTCTCCTCAAATCCATTAGTCATAAGGTGTTGCAGCGCATGTAAGGCCACTGACAGAGTACCCTGTTGAGTTCATTAAGACCGCCGTCTGCTCCGAGGAGTTTTCTTACGTCTCCAGCTCTCACAATTGATTTAACTGAAGTCAGCACCCGCTTGGTAATAAGGCCTTTGCTGTGGGTATATGCCGACGAGGTTCAGACGTCATTTCAAACCTTTGCGAATCAGGTTAAATGCCTGATTAGAAAGAATAAAGTGTTGATTTAGGCTATATATATTTCTGAGCATTAGTTAGGATAAATATGCAGAACTTGTTAAGTAGATATAACGAAGAATACAGTTTGGAGAAATCCATTCCTGCAGTTGTCTAAATTGTGCGCACAGATTTTCAGATTAGTGTGTTTTTGAAGCAGGTGTTGTTTTGAGCTGCGTTTTCATTATAAAGCTGGGATTAGATCTAAGGTTAGAGATTGTCTGTGAAATTAGAGTTTAGGGACAGTCTACAAATTGCAACACTTTTCAATTCACTATTATCAGTTGTATTGACTGTAGTGTCCCCAAAACTGCTAAAGACATTTATATATCAGGCCTTCATGTTTTCTGTTAGTCATTACAGCAGGTAAAACAGAAATATGTAAGTTATCATTTTTAATCTTGATTTTTAGCACCTAAGTCCTTAAGAGCTCACCTCACATCCAACTTCGTATAAACACCTTTGTTAAATGTTAAGCTCAGACTGTGATTTGTTTTGATTCAAATTATGATATAGCATATATTTTACATTTCTGCCATTAAAAAGCAGAACAGTAGAAGACTGTAAGTTAACAATAGTGGGTTTATAAGTTATTGGTCCATCCATCTATCTTTCCAACTTCACTGAAGTCAAATAATGTTTATTTGTTTAACATAAAAGCAAATGTTCTGATTTTTTGATGTGTGGTCTTTTAGAAAGGTCAGAAACTATTAATATTTTACCTGTTATTCAACAGCTCTTTGAACGGCCTCAGTTTGGAGGAACACAGCCGAGTTCTGTGCGGACAGGATAACTGCTAGTCTGAGCAGTTGATTGCTGCCTACTTAAAATAAATAAAAATCATTGCAAATCATGTGATTGCTATTTTACAAACCAAGCCTGTCGGTTTTGCAATACACAATTGTTAAGGTTATTAGCAAGCTCAAATAATACTGGTAGGGAGGGCAGTCTCTTTCAGTGCAGTCGGAGGTACTTCAACAGGAATATCATTTGTGTCAGAATAACTGTGCATTGTAAAACTGATGATAATGAAAAGGTTTATAGAAGTGAACTGCTCATTAATCTGGACAGAATTAAAATTAAAACTCAAAGAGCTATCTATGACAGGTAACATGATAATTGTTCATGACTTTTCCACAAAAAATCCCTTCAAAATATCAGACTATCCCTTCAAATGTTAGCATATCTTTGTGTAGAGTTTTCAAAGTGAGGGAATTTATTTTTCTATTATTACTTTTAAATAAAACTATTTATTTTTCTATTATTACTTTTAAATAAAACTATTTCTATTTTCAAATCTGGCACTTGCAGGACTTCATAACAACAAAATAGAAGATTACTTTAAAGATCAATGCAACTTACCAATGTCAGATAAAGTTCTGGACTGGAGCAGTATCACAAATGCTGGCTTAGGAACTGGCTATTTAAAAAACAAAACAAAACAAAAACTTTTTTTTTTTGCCGTGGAGACTGCAGTTTCATAAACTAAAGAAAAAACAAAACAAAGCAGACTAAAAGACACTGTGGTCTCTAAAAAAAGTTGCAGACTTCAGACAATGCAGTTTTTCACAAAAAAAAAAAAAAAATAGGGTCAGCTTTCATTTTCTTTTCCAGACTACTCCATTCAGTTTCTTTTTAATTTGTACTTAAATCTTCAACATGTTCTTGTTTTCATTGAATTACTAAGCTTAGATTATTTTCAAACATCTTTTATTCTTTTTATGAAAATTTTACACAGCGTCCCCAATTTTCTAAAGGAAGTGAATACCTTTCCTATTATATAGTCTTTGTAGAGAAAGAATCTGATGTCATTTATGTAATTTCAAGGTGTGATACAAAAGGTCTGCCACCGAATGTCATTTTGCAGCCATTAAAAGCCACCATCAGTGCAGAGGTAAGTACCACCTCCAGAGCAGATTTAGCATACAAACTGCAGCTTAGTTCAAGACAGGCAGTTCCAGCAGGCTGGACTGGCAGAGAGACAGCGGCTGCTTCTTTTAATGTTTACAGCAGATGACCTTTTTTAACTTACACCTATCGTGACTTTCTCTGTGTCCATGGCAACCACTGAAACTAGCCAACAGCAGGGTAAGTCACACATAATGTCATCCAAAGCACCTGAATGATACACAGTTTTTGACGCTTGTGAGCTACACTAGTCATCAGGTAGGTACAGCCCAATTTGAAAAATTGGGAACGTGGCGTAAAATGTAAATACAAACTGAATGCAATGATTTGCAAGTCTCATGACAGGGTTAACAAAAGGCTGTAAAAGCCACTCATAGGAATAAGTTATAACTGGAAGAGCATTTTGTAACAAATTTAGTTAATTGGCAACAGACCAGAAAGAGGACTGGGTATATAAAAAGGGCTTTATAGAGAGGCTGAATCTCTCAGAAGTAAAGATGGGCAGAGGTTCACCAGTCTGTGAAAACTTGTGTCTAAAAATGGTGGAAGAATTTCAGAATAAAGTTCCTCAACTAAAAAATTGGAAAACCTTGAATAACCCACCATTTACAGTTTTTGAATCTGAAATTGTTTTTGGAAAACACAGACGCCACATCCTCCGTACTAAAGAGGAGAGGGACCATCCAGCCTGTTCAGTGCACAGTCCAAAAGTCTGCCTCTCTGATGGTATGGGGGTGCATTAGTGCCTCTGGCATGGGCAGCTTTCACATTCAGAAAATGCAAAAAAATAAGTTTTAATACAACATATGCTCCAATCTAGCACAAAATCCAGCAAAGAAGATCCAGGACTGTTGAACAGGTAGAATCCTACATTAAACAAAAATGGGACAATATTTCCTTTTAAAACCTCCAGCAGCTGCTCTTCTCAGGTCCTTGACATTTACAGACTGTTGTTAAAAGAAGAGGTGGTGTTTCACAGCAGTAAACCTGGCTCTGGCCCATCTTTTTTGGGAGATGTGTTGCTGCCATAAAAATCAAAATGACCTTTTCCACCCAAAAAAATGGCACAATTTCTTAATTTGAATATTTGATATGTTTCCATTCTGAGTAATATATGAGTTCATGAGAATTGCAAATCATTGCATTCTGTTTTTATTTACATTTACACAACAACCTGCCTTTTTTTTTTTTTTGAAATTAAGGAAATTAAAGGGAATTGATTAAAAGAAAAGAAAACTAAATTTAAATGAACACCACGAAAAGCCAGATTTGTTTCCCTTTATAAGTCGAGTCAAGCTGAAGCAGAGGCCAGACTGAGAACTTCAATGCAAGCGGGAACCTCTGGGCTCATAAACAAATAAGGTCTCTGTTCCAGTCAGTAAATATGTTAATTCACAAATGCGGATTAAAAAGTAATTGTTAACAGTGTGTACACAGAATAATCTGCCTTGGCTGACGGCTGCGGAGAAGATAAAAAAAAATACTGGAAAGATGTCCAGTGCAGAGAATTATATGGTTCATTACACACTTTTGTTCCTAGTGAGTTCATTTAAACAGGTTGTGTGGGAGCAGATCCAACTGTAACCTTATCTCCCGTTTCCATTTTTCCTTCCTCTCGGTTTAATTTCACCCTGTGTACAGTAATAAGGTGAGAATTTAGCTTCTGTTGAACTCGGGTCGTCTTGATTAAAGGTTAACCTGAAACATGGCTTGGAGCGCTCACACCGTTCACAGGCTTTTTGGCGTCAGCGGCAAAGGTAAATGTGAAACGACTGCGCACCTATGTGAGAGGTGCAACACAAACGTGTGACAAATCAAAATAAACGAGCGAGGTAGCACAACAAATGCAAACGCTTCCAAACAGGTGTTCCTCACGGTTCGATTAAGCAATTACCATCAGGTCGCACTATGTGGCATGTTGGGAAATAATTAGTTGCTTCTAATTTTGCATCATGTAGAGAGAGGGGGGGAATCGTAAAGATTTTGAAAGGGGAGTCATGGTTAAAGCTCAGACAGCAGCATATTCGATTGCTCAAAGGGTGCACGTTTCAAAAAGGAGCAGTGGTATCTACGGAAAGGACATCAATTAACGGTTGTGTTTCTGACTGCGAACATTTGATGACATTTGAAGAGCAGTTCTTTCACAGGTGACGGAGTATGTCAGAGTAGGACCTGTCAGAGAGAACAAGCTGTGAAGGATTACATAAAAAGGGATCGCCTGGTAGGAATACAGAATAGACCCCTTCATTGAATTTGAGAGTTGAGTGATGTAAAGGCCGTGTTGGCATTATTCTACAGAGAACGAAGGTGAACTAGACAGCTAGAACTAGGTGAAGGTCACTAAACAGAGAGGATGTCCCTCACTGGCGTTTGACAAAGTTTGATAGGGATCTCATTATGGGGTTTGCAGGAGGTATGGTGCAGCTGCCTGCCATGTGAGGCATAGACACTGAAATGGGAATCTGAACTCACTCACAAAATGTTGTAAAGGTTCTGATTGACCAAGACAGACCACATCAAGGAAGGACTGTATTGTGCACAAAGCATCACAGAACCCTAGAACACCTGGGTCTACCATCGTGGCACAGCACCCTGTGTCATCCAAGTCCCATGACTGGAATCAGCAAGGCTAAGGTTCATGGTTACCATTTGCACCAGAACAGAAATGGCTTCATTTGGGCTTGAGCTGTAACTGGGAGGCATAGCATTACATCAGGTGTTCTGTAATTAATCTTGATTCTGCATCATCACAGATGACAATCGTCCGTGCATATTTGACATATTTGAAGGGGAAGGACCAGTCCTGCCGATGTTGTGAAAAGACACACCCGCGTTCCTCCTGGCATCATGGTGTGGAGAGCCAGTGTGGGACTTCAGGTCATCTCTGGAGGACCCTGACGGGTACAGCAGTATATCAGCGACATCCTGCATCTGCATATCTTGCCCCTCCTGAGACAGCACCAACATGCATGTAAGGCTGCCTTTAGGCCCAGGCCTCCCTTGAAAAAGAGATCTGTGATCTCAATGGGATTTGCCTGGTTAAATAAAAGTAAATCATAAATCATGTTACACTTTCAACAACAAGGCTCATCTATGTATGGCACTTGTGTCTGTGGACTGTCTGCGCCAATTGGAGGTTTTCCTGTTCCGATCCAGGTACCAAATTGTTACCCCAAATCAACCATCTCTGCCAGTTTTGCTTCAGTTTCCCATTATATCCAGGCCCAAGGGCAAGCCACAGCATACTGACATGGGAGTATCAGTTTGCCAGAAGTGCGTACTCCATTATCAATTTCATCTAATATTGTAATCATTGCAATACAATAATCTGTATGTATTATTCTACACCAAACATCCCGAACATCTCTCGTCGTTAGGAACTGAAGACAGAAGGACCCAGTTTAAGATGCTGTCTTGTTGTAATTTTTGAGACCTGAGTGTATGCACTAGCAATGTGAGGTTTTAAGTTCTGCCAACTTTCCCGTACACAATCACAGTATTGCATGACTTTCCTTTCAAGTTGGAAATAACCAATTACATCGATCTATACATCTTTTTTTACTCGCTTTTTCCTTTTCGAGTAGTATAGGAGCTTGTGCCCATCTCCAGCAGTCATTGTGAGAGAGGCGGGGGGACACCCTGGACATGCCTTACGTCCATCACAGAGACAAACGACCATTAATAAATGTCACTCATGCCTTGGGACAGTTTAGAGTTGCCAGTAAATCTCAAATTTTGCAAATTTTGTGTGTTTTGGTAAGAAACTAAAGTACTTGGAGAAAACCCACACACGCACGGGGAAAACACGCAAACTTGACGCAGAAAGGATGGGATGCAAACTGTGAAACCACAGCTCTAACCACTGTACCACCACGCTGCTATTAACTTATTACAGCTAAACATATTAGAAAAATTAATATTTGAACATATAACAGTAAGGTAAGAACTATGAAAATCAAGAATCAATTCCTTGAAAAAAAAAAAGAAATCGTCTGAGGTGAAGGTTTTTTTTTTTTATAAATAAGACACCTATTTGTTTACATGGAAGGAGCAGGAGATAAAACTTGTACTCGAACCATCCAGTGGTGATGCTGTTCCTCTTCCGGCTTCAACCTCCAAGATGTTGTCCAGCTTGTCTGTCTATTACGAAGACATGTGACCTTTCAACACATGAAGTTTCATTTTAATTCCACCACTTCATGTGGGGGCTGAACGCTTCTGTCAGTGAACATGTATAAGCTATTCTACCCTATATTCTGGGAACTTTTTAAATTGTTGGGAGTACTGGCAAGAAGCTGAAAGGATGAGTGGGTTTGGACAACAACCAAATGCTTTAATTTCACACCAACAGCTTCCCAAAGAGGGAAAATAATATGCTGGTCACTTTAACAATACATTACATATAGAGAGAAAAGCAGCTTCATCGTAAGTGCTTAACTAATTCATTCTGCACATCCAAGGTGTTGTTGGTAGATCTGACACCTTTTTGCACCCTTATCTGCGCGAAATGTTCACATCAAAAATAAATAAGTGAAGTAATATCTGAAGACAGACGAGCTCGTTGTGTGAAAGTACAGAGACGACGCAGCTGGAAAACGATATGAGAAATATTTCTTATTCAAGTGGACAGCCAGTAAAGCGGGTGATGAAACACATCTTACAGTATTACAGAACGAAATGGAACCGTGGCATGTCTCTCTCAGCTGGTGACACTGTGTGGGGAAAGAAACGCTTTTACGCCGCGTGCAACCATGAGCTCCATGGATACCATTGTTTTATTCTTTACTTATGTGCAAGGTACAACAAGTTCATGGCAGAAATTACAATAGGAACACTGGATGTGCGCTTCGTTGATGATGACCGGGGTTTGCAGACACTGTAGGGGACAGGTCCACCTCCAGAATCGCCTCGTTTTCCAGGCAGTGGTAGAGGGGGGGAGGGGGTTAAAGGTCGGCTGTCTCGGAGCACAAAATTACAACATTTTCCTCTTCTCAAACTCCTGCAAAGACAGACAACAACAGGGGGAAAAAAAAGAGAAAAGAACCAGCATGAGATGGAGTGAGACAGACATGAATGATTTATTCATGTAGAATTCACACAGACTTGTTTTGATCCCGTGCATCAGATCTGCTGTTCGGAGGGTGAGGGGGGGTTTGTTGAGTAGCTCTGAAGTGTCTTTTTTTTTTTAAGTGTTTTTTTTTTTTTCTTTTGGTCCTGGAGAGTGCAAATCATGTCGCACATACTTGTCAGTGAGTTCCAACATTAAAACAGCTCACTTCCTGTGATTGATAGGGGTGATACAGTACATCTGTTTATAAAGAAAAAAAAAAAAAAGCACCCTGATTTATGTGAGGTTAGGGTTGCTGTGTTTATCTGCGCACTCCAACCATGTGACTATAAATGAGAAGGCATTATGTTGGCCATTAAAAAGGATGTTGCTATTTACATATTCAATTTGCAGAATATCACACAAATCGCAGGATGATAGAATACATCGTTCCCTGAGAATTTTCCATTCCGCGCGGGAGAGTAACTTAATGCAAATGTCATTTATCAGGTCTGGAGAACACACACGAGCACATGTTGGCCCGGTCCTCTGCGGTTCGGGTGCGTTTGCGTGAAGCTCTACTGCCACCCTGAGGCGGGAACAGGTTTGACGCCAAAGTACTTGTGATGCAGCCTCATCATCTTAGCCTGACTTTCTTCAAGGGCAACATTAATTTGGATACATTTACAGTAAATCTCAAGTGTTTAGGGCCTGGTTCAGGAGATTTCTGAGTTAGGAGAGAAAGGACCAGAGTTCAGGAAGAACATCGTAAATTAGGACAAACAAAGAAAGGTTAATGGGATGAAAAAAAAAAAAAAGGAGGCATCGTTTGTGAATAGGTGGCACAGCAGGAATCATTGCTTCAAGGTAAGATAGCAGAGCTCGTTGTGATGGACAGGGGAGGGAAAAGAAAAAAACTTTTTGTCAGTCAGAGGCTTGACACGTCAAAAGCAAGAGGAGGAGTAAAAAAAAAAAAAAAGGAAAGTAGGGGTTGCCACTCAAAAGCGACAAGTAGAAAAAAAAAAAAAAAAAAAAAAACCTGGACTGAAAGGGGAGAGAGCAGAGGGAAACGCGACATGAAAGAAAAACAAGACATTTACAAGCTAGCAGTGACAACAGCTTTGACACACCTGGGCTCAGATATATGAGGCTGACAGGCATCGTAAACATGGTCTGTGAACCTCCTTCAACTTTTGAATTTATTACACAGACGCAATCTAAAGGCTTCGGTTTGTCTACACGTCTGCACAGTCGGGGTAAAAATAAATTACAGCTTCTTTTACTTGTTTGCTTGCAATGTATTGGGACATCATTAAAAAAATCATCTGGTTCTTACCGGGTCCTAAAAGTAAATAACTAAGACAATACGACTGTGAGGCGCTCTCTATAAAACCAGAAGTTTTGGCAGTTTGCCGGTCGCGAGCATTCAAATGTGTGTCAGCACAACGTCAAAAAGGAGAGACATCGGGAAGTCTCTAAAACAAGCCACTCTTGCTGCTCACCAATCTGGGAATCATTATGTTGCTATTTGCAATATGGAGTCCCGCACTCTACGCTAAGAAGATGATGCACAATTGAAAAAAATGTTCAAGAAAGTTCACAATTTTTCAGTTAACACTGAGAACAAGTTCACCCTGAGCTCAGTCCATTTAATGACAAAAGCCTCAAGAGTTAAAGTTTACTTTCATTACAGTCCAGCGAAAGATGCTGAACAAGTCTGGATTGGAAGAACTGCCAAAAGAAAACTCATTTTTTGCTAATAAAATATCACGACAGCACATTTGGGTGGCTGTGGATCAGTGGTTAGAGCAGTTGTCCTCCATGGAGACAGCTGGAGGTTTGATCCCACCAGTATGCCACATGTCGACGTGTCCCTGGGCGAGACACTGAACCCCTCATTGCCTTTGATGTGTTCCCCATCGATGTATAAATGGAGTTTAAAGCACTGATTCGACTGTAGAATTATTTATTCAGTGTAGTTTTGTGTAGCAGAGTGCTATATGAACATGCGGATGGGTAAATGAGGGCACAGATTGTGTTGTAAAGAGCTTTGAGTCACCTGATTGGATAGAAAGGACCTACTGTATATAAATACTGTTCCATTCCACTGCATCTGAACAAACTACAAAACATCTGGAAAGTGTCCTTTATGTTGAGACGTTTGGTCATTTTTCCAAAATGTCACATTTAGTAAAAAAAAAAGACCAACATAAAACATCTCATACCAACCATCAAGCACGGTGGCAGAGGGCTGATGATCTGGGCTTGTTTTGCAGCAACAAACCTTAAGTGCCTTAAAGTGATTGGGTTGACCATGAAATCTTATGTTTACATAAAGTGTTAGGGTTAATAGCGAGGCAATATGTTAGACAGCTGAAAATATTATTGTTCGAAATCTTAAAAACCAAACTATGATGGACAGCAAATGCACGAAAGACTCACTTTCTGATGCAAACGTTAACTGTTTTACATAAGCATTTAAATTAATTTCTTTAAACACATCTTTCTTGCAGCAGTTGGACTAAAATATTTACTGCCAGTTTATTTTCCTCCTTCCTTCGACCCAGGTCTGCAGTCGCAGCAACAATGGAACAAAGATCTGTTTTCTTTCTTTCTTTTTGTTCAACTCAAATTAAAAATGCAACAAAATAAAAGCAAACTCAAACAGTACTGATACAAAAAAAAGTGTTGCTTTTGAAGAGTTTTCACAGAAATGTTTGTAAGACAAACTTTGCTGATTAATAATTTCTTAGTTTCTTTCTTTAAAAGAGTCTGTAAAAATGTGCCTAAACAAAACAAAACCAAACAATTACTATTAAGTGAAACTGATAAAACAAAATAGATATATTTGTCCATAATGCCATCATAAAATATTCAAATCACAGACTGCAGCAAATAATAACTAAGAGGAAAAGACAAACAGTGCAGGGCAAAAATATATTAAAAAGAAATGTTCACCAGAATAAAAGATTACAAGGAGAAAATGTAAACTCAATTACCTTTCAGTAAACCCTTCACTGCCCTATAAAAGCCTTCTAAACAACAAGGCTACTATAAAGTTTTCAAAGACAAAAAAAAACTGCACATAAAATAATTTTTATTTGAGAGCACGACCGCTTAACTTAAAAGGACACACAAGTAAAAAATTCTAACAAAAAAAAGCTCATCTTGCTACAAATCAAAAATAAGATAAAAAATCCCTTTCTGTTCTGTGCAAATAAACCATGTAGTCTAAATGGGTTAAACTTCCGACCTTTTTAGGCCATGAAGATTTTTTTTTTTTAATTCTTGGCGAAATACGAGACATGAACTCGCTCCCGTCTGATCTTCTCTCTCTTATCCCCAATTTGAACTTCTCATGCTGATAACAAGCGCTCGCTTTGCATCTCCCAGTGGCTCCGGAGTCCAAGGCTGAGAGGCATTTTTAATCAACGCGCTGCTGCCAGTTTGCAGGAATTTAATCACTTGTTTATTAGTTTCGTATTCCCCTACCACGACAGAAAATACAGTCGAGACAAGGAGGTCATCTTGTTCGCTTAATGCTGGCTCCGCTGCAGCCGCGGCAGCCTTTTCATAGTATTTGGAGCTGATTAAACATGACGACAGGCGAATCCAGAAGCGGATCTCTTTGTCGGGATCGTCCAGGTTGGTGGACGTGGACGATCACGCCCACCTGTCCGAGCGGCTGAGAGTGCGGGGCCGCCGCCGTTCTTAGCCGCATCGTGTCTACTGTCGCTTTGATGACGCCGCCGCTCAATGAGATTAAAAGAGATGTATGAGTACAATGCGTGGCGAAATGAGCAACCCAACACGGCAAGTTTTTCATCATTATGCACAATGATTATGAATTAAACTGTGGGGTGGGGAAAAAAAACGCAGTGTAGATCTATATCGGCGCGCAGTAGTGCCAGCAGTGGTAATGAAAGCGTAGGATGATGAATGGGCGTAATACACGCTTTCGCTTTTTATACATCTTGTTAACGCTGCCTCCCTTGAGAGAAAGTTAAATAAAGAGGCAGCGGTGCCAACTCCGCCACTGTCAACACGTCCATGTTCATTTCTGCCCCTCCATTCTGCACCTGTTTTTTTTTTTTTTAGTGGCACAATAAAAACCTGATCCTGAACCTGATATAAGTTTGGGGAACAGCTCACCACATCTGTGAGAGCTCTGCGATTCAAGACAAAGTTCACATCTGGAGCTGAAAGAGTTACTCCAATGTGACTGAGCTCAAACCGGCAACTAAAATGTGATCTAGGCTTTTTTTTGTTTGTTTGTATTTTCTGAATAAAAGAAAATGCCTCACCTGTGTGGGTTTTTTTTTAAATTTGTGTTTTAGTCTGAGAAATTCCTGCTTGGCTGTTTGCTGTTAAGCAATGACAAACTTTGCCGGCGCGTTTTTTTTATTATTTCTCACCTGAATATCTAATTATCAAGCGAGCGCTTTCTCTCATTTCAAATGTGACAGCAGCAACAGAGGCAGAACCTTGAGCTTCAAATTGAAACCAGAGTCAACAGAGGCGACACTGCGAGAGATCGGGCTGATGAAAAAGAAAAAAAAAAAAAAAAACGCAGGGAAACAACAACAAGGGAAACATTTGAGTCCAATACATTCTGAATTATGCTTTCGCCATGGGTAAGACGCTATTTGCAAAATGCCACTTGGTGACTGAGCATTTTTAAATTGCTTTTATGTAATGATGGAACGTCGAGCCACGGACGTGAGGGGAATGTAGAGGTTTTGAGTTAAAGCGAAGAGATAAATAAACATCTCGAAAACAGGAATAGGCAACACTGCTGGCTCCCAACTGTGAGCTGATTATCATTCAGATATGCAGTAGGTGATGATTTTGGAAATGTCAGACAAAACTTTTATGTAAGAGTTCGACAAATGTAACTTAGTCTGATGGTTGCCAGTTCCCCAACACCCAAAGATAACAAGACAAAAAACTTGCATATTTACTGCGAAAAGGTGTGGAGCTGTCCGTTTAGCAATTATGTTTTTAATTAGGCTTTTACCTGTTAATATATGTATATATATATATATATATATATATATATATATATATATAAACAACATTTAACCTTAACACCACAGACCTGCTGGGTCTTCGGTGTAAATTAAGCTAAAATGTCCAACATACTTATGTCTTGTGGTAATACTAAAATACTAAGAACATCTAAAAGACTTCCTTCAACAGATTACTGAAGTACAGGTTAAAAGGAGAGTTCCCCCTTTTGTTTTGAAGTGGTGTTCTGTGGAGTTGTTCTCAGTGATCAATATCTTACCTGCAGTAGAAATCAGATTGAAATCTAAGCTCTCTCAGGGGAGTCGAGATAACAGCAAGTCATCGTGGGAATCAGGTCCAAAGTGGACTGCTGACATCTTAAAGTATCTCTTATGTATGACTGTTCAATTAAAAATTTGAAGTTTTCATTTCAATTTTGTCTCAAAGTGTTCAAAAAACAGAAAAAAAAAAAAAAACACCAATTACTATTATTAAAAGTATTTTTGCCGTTTTCCAGTTTACAAGCGTCCTCTCATTTTGTCTTGCCTCCTGAATGATTAATGCTGCTGCTGCCTGTTGTATGTGTGTGTGTGTAGGTGTGTGTGTGTGTGTGGGGGGGGGTATATCAGAAAATATACCATTAAAACACCAAGCATGAAGTTTACACCAGAACAATCACTGTCTAAGTGATGTGAATGATTTGGGAGAACAAGTTTCCTGTCAGTCTCGGTGGTGCGTACCTGAGACCTCACGAGTTGAAATATGCGACGACGCAAACAACCGGATTAAAACACAGAAGAGCTGCGGAATCAAGATATTCTGCTGTCAAAAAATATAATAATAAAAAATGCATCTGTTTAGGTGAAATGTTTCCAAAGCACAATTACGGCCTCAGTTAAAGCCTGGTAACCCGGTGCTGCAGCAGCTAAGGCTGACCAGCTGAACTTTAGAGGATAAATAAGCTGCTTTCAACAAACAACAGATAAGAGAGGCTGCAGCAGAGAGCCACCACCACCACCACCACCATCATCATCATCATCATCATCATCATCTTCAGTGAGTTAAAGAGAACACAAATACAACACATTCATTTTAAGCTATATTTATAGTGATATTTGGAAACTATAGAGTTAATTTTAAGCTCGTGTGAAGTAATTTTAATTCACAAGAGGAAGAATTATTTATATAAAAATAAATGTGAGGAATTTTTACTTTTAAAAAAAGCTGAAGGTTTTATAAATGCTATACAGGCTGATTTTTAAGCACTTTTCTACTAAACTATTGAATATTTTGTTGAACTGAAACACATCGTGCAGTCCGTTTGTTAAAATATGTCAATATTCATAAAATGTTTGACATTTTCCCATTTTATTATTGAAAGTTTATTAATCCACCATACACCACTGACACTTTCAGGTGAAAAAAAAATCATAAAAAACGGAATTTCATTTGGAGGAAAAACAGATTTTATAGGGTTCTACAACATACGGGGAGTGTACGGCAGCCTACACTTGAATAAATCCTTTGTCATTTTAAGGAAAGGTTCATCAGGAAGGTATCAAAGAAAAGTTCACGCTCAAAGCAATTGTCTGTTTTTTTAAATGTAAGTGAAACGTTTCTAAAACTCAATTAATGATTGTTTTCAACAAACACAATTACAATACTGACCAAAATAATTGTGCTTATGATGATTATTTGTCTATATAATTGAGGAGCCCTAAACCAGTTCATTCATGCAAAAGTTATTTTATAAAGGTTATTCGATCAGTTGGTGTTGTCACTAAAGACAGACTCGACTGAGCAGTAAAGGTCCGTGTGAAACTTGAGTTACACCACATTTATTTTCTATTGTATAATTTCTCTGTCTGAATGCATTCAATCCATTTGGTTGTACACAGACCATGACTAGAAAAGGACCACAGGCAGACTTGGACTTCAGTATAAATAACTATAGTCTTGTATTTAAACAACCATCAAATCCAAACGTGACATGAATGTAAAAGTTTAGAAAACAGCATTGGCCTTGATCACTATAAAATCTGACTGAGTAGCCGTTAGCTTGACTCCCCTGAGAAAACTTTGCAGAACACCACTTTAACAGATTCAAACACTAAGATCCTTTAGAGTAAATTGTACAGGAATAAAGCATAAAACGATCTGACAGCTTTGTGACTGTATGCGGTGGAAGCAGAACTTATTTTAACGACTATAATTATACAAAATACATTGTTTGCAGCATGTTAATGTAAACATTAATCTGCAAAGTAAGAACTAACTCTAGTTGGTAGATAGCTGAAGCATGTCCAGCTGTTTAAGATTACCACCTGCACGTGGAGAGGCTCACCTTGAACATTGTACTTCCCAGCTGCGCGGGGGACATGCTGACTACAACTCCAGCTGACTGCAGGGCTGCAATCTTCTCTTTGGCGCCACCTTTTCCACCAGCAATAATGGCCCCAGCGTGACCCATCCTGCGGCCGGGAGGAGCCGTCAGCCCCGCGATGAAGGACACCACGGGCTTCGCGTTAGCTCCCTGAACGACACATATACAGAGGGGGTGAAAAAAAGAAATCAAACAACCTGAGAGTAAAAATTAGCAAAAAATATAGATGAGCTAAAAAGGGAAGGTGTGAGCAGAGTATTTTTTTTGCCAAACAACACAGTAAGGAGGAATAAGGGGAGGAGTGGTGGACAAAAATGGAAAGCAGTAGTTTTCTGCACCTGCATTTTATTCATTCATTAGACACAAAGCACTTTGGGCCCTCCCATTAGAGAATTGAATGATAACAGGCAAGTCTAACCAGCCATCTCTGTCGAAGGCTGCATTATTAAAACAAAGGGTCAATCAAGCCATTTAATTGCATGGGCGGGTGTGTGACCAGATAGGGGGCTCAGGCTCCTGCCATTTCATATCATCTCATTTCTGAAATGGTAATTAGTCATGCAGCCAGTGATTAGCTCAGTGCTTGTCTATGCTGCCTCCTTATTGATGGATGTTACATTCAGCAGTTAAGATCATCTCCAAGGTGAAGAGAGCTAATATTTCATCTTCAGCAATAACATCAGACCCAGCAAGGAGGACGAAGGCGATGCGTGTGCGCACGCACGTACGCCGGCTAATATTTCATACTTAGAAATAACACCATAATTGCAGAAGACGGCTGTGTGTGTGTGTGTGGGAGGGGGTGAGAGTGTACAGGCTGCAGCTCATCTGGCAGACAGCGTTCAGAGAGCGAATGTGGCATGTTTAACAGCCAAAGCAACACGGCGAGGTCCTTCAACGACACGCACACTTCTGCTACCGTTTCAGCACCACGTTTAAAGATGACACTAGCAGGAACAAGATGGCAGCCCCTAATATAGACTGGAGATTACTTTTTTTTTTTTTTTCCCCCCTGATAACTGAAACCAGCAGGAAGTATATCAGCCAGGAGACCGTTGAGGACCTTGGATCAAAAAACACCACTGACGAGAACATCAACACTTGCAGAGTTAGGGAGGAAAATGAGGGGAGAGGGAGAGAGAGAGAGCGCGAGAATATGATTTTAAAGTGCTCCGAAACATCTGCTCTATCCTTCGGAAAAATTGTGAGCACAAAACAAATTAGCAGAAAACAGGCTACTCAGAAATCCAAGCACGTTCTGAATACACAAACCGCCCTTGTGTGAATCGAGCCTTAAATCTACCTCGAGCAAAACAGGTTTAATTACTCTATTAATTCCTGCCTCTCTTGGCACTAAGTAACAATGCATGGAGGGAGGGGATTCATCCAGCTATTCACTTTACCTGTTCTTTTATTCTTTCTTTTTTTTTTTGTCTTTCACTGTTAGCAGTTCAGATTTATTACCCTAATTATAGGACTGAGAGGAGAGTTTCACTGTGTCTGAGTGCTAACATGACAAGGGGAGTGCTTTGGGTCATCAATGCAAACTGGCCGGCTCCAAAGTGAGGAATCATATTCACGAAACTAACATGTGAAACTCAAACTAATATAGGTTGTTGCTCATAAACAGGACTGCAACTTCACTTAACTTTCAGTGTCATTTTCACAGAATTACAGTCAGTTTGGTAAAAGTCAACAAAAGACAGGCTGAGCGAAAAATGAGGAAACCAAACTATAAAAAGGCGCAGCTTCAAGACAGGTGACTGTTTTTAGACCATTAGGACCTCTGATGAGAACTTTAAATGAACCCTCGAACTATTTTAATCCAAAAGCAAGATGGAGTCAGATACCATTAGACTGAATAGATTCACTAAGTGATCAGTAGATGGTCTGTAAAGTATCTCAAATAAAGTAATTTAATAGTAAATGAAGCAAAAGTATCATTTAGTTTATAAGGTCATATTTTTCTCACTCCTTGCTGAGAAGAGGTTATGAGCTAAATTAAAAAAAAAACACATAATCAGACTAGTTTGAATCTCATTTTGCCAGAATTAAAGCAACAGATAGAACACTCACCATCCACTTTATTAGGTCCATCAGTTCAATTACTTAACACACAAAAAAACTAATCTGCTGATCACATGGCAGCAACTCAATGCAGTTAGACATGTAATGATGGTGTGCTTCAAATCTACACTAAACTAAATAAACCTGACATTGACATGTTTAACAAAAAATAAAAAAATAAAAATATGTTGATGCAAAGCTGCTGCATTAATCTTCAACCAGTTAAAAAAAAAAACTAATCTTCTTTTAAACGTCTTTTTTCATGCAACTTGAGTTTTAGTTGCTCCTTCAACAGTTTAAAAAAATGGACAAGATCGGGCTCATCTAAAAACCACTGAAACAATCTGATTTTTTTTGCCCTTCATTTTTTATTATAAAGAGTTAACAGGTAGCCAGATTATTCACCAACGCTGACACACAGCTGTGGAGATGACTCGGCCCAGATGACACGAGAGGCTCCTGTGACTTGATTTCAAACGGATGGAAAGGCAAGTTTGGTTTGAAGTGAAAACAACGTGTTTCGATATCTTTGCACGGCTCTCGAACTATTAAAAATAAGGTCTAAGAGCAGCGCTTTATCAACAATTTTCTACACAGCTGACTTTCAAAGGGGAATCTGCGGCTTACTCACACACTTTGCTGAGCTTTACTACGCTTGTGTTTCATTTGAACTGTCCCTCACTGTCAACACTCCGGGTGACTGGGTGGGTGAGTGGAGGGGGAGTGTTTGTACTTTATTTGTTCGGAGGGAGAAGTTATTCTCTCGAGACGCCAGCAGGAGATTTGCATGCATTAGAGCAGCCGTAGGGCAAATCAAATCCATTTCTCAGCTCAGGAGCGGCATGCGCACGCGTACACGGCCACGAACACACGCACTCCGAAGAATTAGCGCGGTAAAAGCAATCTGCAAGACGGGAAACACTGGGTTCAGACCTGGCGAGCTTATAAATGTCAATAAGAAGTTCACAGTTGCTCGGCTCCGGAAGCTAATCGTCGTCCCCGCTGCTCTTTATCACACGCGGGGCGTCAGAAAAAGGTTCCGCTGATTTCTCGGACCTGACCTGCGAGTCGCACCTTCGTCCCATCTGTCCGCTTTTTTCCCCCCCTCGATCACACAAATCGTGCAGATAAATGAAAGAGAGAGCCTGAGGCCGTGATCAAAGAAGCACAACATGCTCACAGCTCTGCCGTGTTCTCACCGTGTGAAGGTGTCCTGGGTTCACATGAGCTGACAGGTTCGAAAGATGTCAGCTTTTAATGTGCTAATTCTCAAAATCACACAGCGTTCATGCAAACTATTATGTGTGCAGTCATGAAATCACGTGGGAGAAACTATCACCAGGCAAGGAAGGTGAAGGAAAAGGTTGTCGGGAATGCCATTTGCTTACAGAGTTGTGTTCTTTCAGATACTCAGCCGCATTCTCCTCGGCATTCCCTCCGATCTCTCCGATAAGGATGATGCCTTCTGTCTTTGGGTCCTGCAGGAACACCTCCAGGCAGTCTATGAAGTTTGTACCATTAAATGGATCGCCGCCGATGCCTTAGAGGAGAAAAAAAACAAACACTGTTTTTTACTCAGAACTCCTAAAGTATAAGTTGTGTAAATACCAGAGAATCTGACATTGAAAAAAGACAAAAGAACCAGACAAAATAAAGGATTTGGGATTTTTTTTTTCCTACCACTGTATTTTCCGCACTATAGGTTAGGCGCATTAAGCGAAACAAAACAGCCCTGTCTTTTCTGAGAATACTGCACTGACTTAAGCGTCAAGTATAAACGCCTACAGCGCTCACTCAGGTCCGTGCGCAACGCTAATAAGAGCGACTAGAACTGAGCCTTAATGCTGCAAGCGGTGCAGCTGTGTAGTTTACCAAAGTCGTACTAAAACATTTCGACTCCTTACATATATAGGGTGCTCTGGATTATAAGGCGCACTGTCGTTTTTTGAGAAAATTTAAGGCTTTTAAGTGCGCCTTACAGTCCAGAAAATAGGGATAACTGTGCTGAGAGATTCAATAGGAGCTAGAACTGCAAACAATTATCGTCTGGAAATCATTCAAGGATCCCAATGATAGCGCCCCCTATAGGTGGACATATCTGATTCTTTCTGTGGTTCGCATACGTAAGCCCTAGTTACCACCATGTAAATATAATCCCAGAACTCCTGCAGTAGGACTTTTATTTACGTAAGAAAAAGAAAAATAATAAAAAAACGGAAAACTTTCAATAGGCCTCCATGCTCCGCTGGATCCATGGAAATGCAGCTGTTCCCTTGTCCCTGCAGGCTTGCCCCCCCCCAAACTATGGCAGTATTGTAAGAAAAAAGATTTCTGCATAAAGTAAAAGCATTGCTTCAGAATCATGTTTCCAAAAAGCCAATGTAGAGCCCTTTTTTTTGGTCTTTACCAGCTCCTGACAGTAACCATCCATCTCAGAGAGCAGCACTTTGTGTGTCTCCTGGTCGGAGCTCTGGACAGGCAGCGCACACAACAATGAGCCTTAGGAAGCTGTGAAAACCCCCACACGGCTTAGAGAAAGAACAGCAGCATTTTGAGTCATTTTGTCACAAACAAAGCTAAGCCGGACTGAGGTTTGCTGAAGCACCGCTCGACACAATTTCCTCTTATTATCCTTTGACTTTTGCCTACAACTTTCATCTCAGCTCCGTACTTCAAAGATGCACTTATGTTCCCATCCAAAATGCTGAACTTAAAAAAGCCTTTCCCAAACAACGGTGCAGGGATGATTTTCGAAAATAATTTACCTCGTCTAGAAGAGCAAGGGCAAACTTTACAGAACATTACGTTAGGGAAACAATGCCAGCTAAATTTATGTTCATATATAAAAAATAAAAATTTTTTAAAAAGTACAGCAATGCCAAGAAAATAAATTTTAAAATAATAATCAAAGAGACTCTTATTGCCAGTAACACAGATGAGAGAGATTAAATTTTCACTGACTAATTTGCAGCCCAGAGGACGTTCAAAGATGCTACGAAATCTCAAGCAGACCCACCAATAAACCCTCTTAATGAACTTTACAATATTTAATACAGTTGCAGCACTGGCTTTATGAAGTCTGACTGGAGGATACTCCATAATTAAAATGGTTAAATAATGATGACGCCACGCTGTAATTTATTAAATTAATATGTACGAGCTGCTCTCTAATAAAAGACTTTCCAGTGGCACATAAATTGGCCAAAAAGTAAAAAAGGAAATAAAAACAAAAGCACCTTTTTATTCTCAATGCTTTGGCATGAGGTCATAAAATTGTGTCTAATTCTGTCATTAAAAGATGCATAAATGTTAACATGTAAATAAATATGTCTGATGTTCTTTGCACATGTAGCTGCATTCAGAAGTAAATCAGGAGCTAAACTGTGTGTAATAAAAAATCTTTGTTAGTCCATAGATTGTACCAGGTCTTAAACCATTTAAATGCTTTTTGTGATGGTCTTTTTTGCAGAAAGAGCAAAGGAGCTGCAGTAAAGCCTTTGCGCTGTCTTTAGTCAAAGTAAAGACCGCCTCCTGTCTACGATCTGCTGAACAGCTGATGACCACGTTGATGTGAGAAGGTGGGACTCTCAGCTGCCACTTAAACACCATCAGCTCCGCTCTGCCCTCGCCTTCGCATGTCTGACCTCCTTCCATTTTGGAGTACATTTCGAGTGTTATCTCCAGTGCCGTACGTTGACCCTGTGCTCTGCTCCAAATTAAAGAGGCTAAACAGAAGCCTCGTTTTATGGCACTCGAGCGTACAGAAAAAGTTCTGGGAATTCTCAGTTTACGCCACTAACCATAACGCACCATACCTCAAACAATGACTGCCAATGACAATGAGTTACTTCTTATTACTATTATATTTTAAAAAAAAAACACCTTTAGTCTTTGAAAAATTACATCTACAGAACATAATCAAGGAGGATGTTCAGTTAGATAAGTCACGGCTCCTTTTAAGTAATCTTGTTTAAGGCTTTAAATACTAAATATCGCATTTTAAGACATAATAATAAAAAGACAACAACCAGTATCCTGATTATTTTCAGGAGTTTTGACAATTTAATTAAATGAGTTCAATGTGTTTATTTATTGTGAGAATGGATGGATGGATGGATGGATGGATGGATGGATGGTTCTCAACGATCTCAGTGGTGCTCTTCACGTGAGGAGCAACTTTATTGCTCACTTTGGTTCTCATAAGTTAGTTTTTTTTTAATTAAGCTAAGGCTTGCTATTGGTTGAAATATATTATATATATATATATATATATATATATATATATATATATATTTATTAGATGTGCATCAGTACAACATAACCCCCTTCTGGTTTTACAATTGGAAACCCTTCCATATATAGTTACAATGCATGTGTATTGATGTTTTACTGGTCCTGGGGACATTTTCTTCCATCTGGAGAAAACTTTAAAGATTTAAGTCGAATGTCATATCAGGTCTTGTAACACTCACAGTGAGGCTTAAATAAAACACATGGATGTGATGTTGAGTGCGTGGTAATAAATGACACGTCTTTAAACCAAATGAAGCACTAACTAACGTAACATTCTCCTAAAAGCTTCTCCCAGGAGCCTGTCATGTCGTGCTGTAAAATGAAGTTCAAGTTAAAAGCTTCAGAGGTCTCGGAGTAGAACAACGAAAGGCTGTGAGAATGTTGGATCTAAATTTGAACACGTGTCACAAGTCACCGCTGGCTCACCCACGCAGAGCGACTGGCCCAGGCCTACTTGTGTGGTTTGGTGCACCGCTTCGTATGTCAGGGTTCCCGATCTGGAAACAATGCCTGCAGGACAGAGTTTAAAAATCATTTCAGAAACGTACACAAAGGCATTAAGAAAATAACCGAAGTCAAGGTTGATAAAACGACTGCGACAACGCAGCTGTCATGTTCCGTCTCGTTTTAACCAAATCACTTCATCGGGACAGCAAGAGCGAAAACAGATCAGTGTAATAACAGAGCTCTGGAACAGCTGTTCTACACTTTGGAAAATGAAGGAAGTGGATTTATAATGAAACAGACACCCTGTAAAGGTTCACCGGCCAGCAGCTGTCAGCAGAAACAGCTCCTTCATGGGTTTAGGAAACAAGCACAGGAAAAGTTTATCTGGTGGGCTTTTATTTCCATTTGCATTCCATCACATTTCTGCTGTTTAAAACAGGCTGCAGCGAGAGAATACAATTATGAGCAAAGACCTTTTAATCCGTTCACTTCACTGACTTGACTGATTGGAATAGCGCTGCGACATCAACCCTAAAAAAAAAAGAAACGCTTCTGTGAAAGCCACAGGACTGTTAACAATTAGCTGATCACTGGCATGGGAGGAAGTAAAGCTGCTGTCGAGCTGCTGTTAAGTGTCATCAAGCGGTGCGCGGCGACAGGGACATTTTAATGGGCCACTTCTGTCAGCGTGGTTAACAAACAACAAACGCCGAGCTGATATCTGCTACTTCATTCCTAAAAGTCTGGCATCACAGGTACGCAGACACGGGGGGTTCTAACAACCGGATGGGGCGGAGGAGGGGAGGGGGGCACATTTTCTCTGGAAATTACAGCAGAGGCAACATCAAGCCGAGCATAAAAATCTGTAAAAACTGTCTGTTTTGGCTGAAATTGGACAAGAAAACTACCTTGAAGACTGAATCTGCAGACAGAAATTTTGGCTAAAGACAAGCAGTTATTCAGCTTTAACTTTACAAACTTAATTACTTCTTAGCCTTTAAATTATAAAATATCCATAAACAAACTTAACATTTAAAGAGCCTAACAGGTGCTTTTCCACACAAGTTTTATAGAAACAGTGAAGACTCTCACCAATTCTGCCTTTTTTGTGAATGTGCCCGGGCATAATGCCAATCTTGCATTCTCCAGGCTGCAAAGAGACACATTTTGGGGAAAAAAATGAATTTCCATGGCATAAATAAAAAAAAGGTAAAAGTGAAATATTCTAAACTGCTGGAAAAGTTGCTTGAATACTTTCAAACTTGAGCTCAACCTCAGGCATTGTTTTATACCAATCACAACTTTTCCCTCTACAAACTGGCTGTAAATTTTTCTGCTGTGAAAACTACTTATTGCACAAAATGTATTCATACGTTTTCCTTTATATAGCTTTTTTCATATACTACAAAATAAACATTGGTCCCTAAACCAAAAATGATGCTTCTGTAAGGTCCTAGATTTACTTTATTGCATCTTAAGATGTTAAATAGAAAATGCTTTTGCATCCATGAAGAGACATTTTTACTTCAGCTCTCTGATGCATGGCTGTGTATTCGTGTCTGTGTGTGTGTGTGTGTGTGTGTGTGTGGGCTTACGTTGATGACCCCGGGGCAGTTGGGGCCTATGAGGCGGGTGGCGCCCTGGCGCAGGAGCTTGTGCTTGACCCGCACCATGTCCTGCTGAGGGATGCCCTCAGTGATGCACACCGCCAGAGGTATCTCTGCATCTATGGCCTCGATGATGGCCGCCGCCGCAAACGGCGGAGGAACATAAATCACGGTGGCATCTGCCCCTGTGCCCTCCTTTGCCTGAAATGATAAACAAGACGATTTGACGGGCGCAGACGAGACGAAAATCCTGAAGTTATGAAACAGTGCCACCTAATGTTACTTAAAAAATAAAAGTAAGATTCACAAGATATTCAATGCAAATTGTGACCCACTACTTTTTAATTCTTTAAATTATGTACAAAATTAAAGGGTTAGCATTCCTTGAAGGAATGTCAGAGTTTTTAACATTGTATCATGAGATGCCACGCTCTGACTATGTGTTGTAAATGATTCTCAGCTATTACCACATGTACATTTGACTGAATAATCGCCATTTTTAGTTGGCTACTGATGATTAGCAAACATGGAAAATTGGACAGTTTAATAATTTATAGGTGAACATTCAATGATTACTTTTTGAAAGTTCCGTTCTAAATTCAAGTTTGAACTTCTCACTGGGATCAATAAAGTGTCTCTCTCTCTCTCGCTTTTAAAATTCATCCATTGATTCAAAAAATATTTTCCTATCAAACAGGGTTGACTCCAACAGTTAATGTCAGAGTTTCAAGCAAAGATCTCATACAATGAGTAGAACTCCTCAGCTACTACCACACCACATTTTAGGTCAGTATCTGTAAAACTGGCTGAATTATGGCCATTTTTGTGTTTACCAAGATCATCTGGCTGTGGTGGCCATCTTGAATTAGGTTGACTCCAAAAGTTAATCAGTTGTAGATGTATATCCAATGATTATTTCCTGAAGGGCTCATTAAAATAAGTCTAATGGTTCGTCAGATATTTTGCTAACAGAGAGTCATAGTTGACTCCAAATAGTTAGTGGCCATGTTCTAAACAAGGATCAGTTAATGCTCAGAGTATGTGTTGGGGATCAGTCTCAGAAACTACCACAACAAATCTTAGATTCATTTCTGTGTTTTCTTAAGGTCAGCTGGCTATGGCAGCCATCTTGAACTAGCTACCATAGCCTCTCTAAAGGTAATCCGTTGTAGACGTTTATCAAATGATTACTTTCTGAGAGTTTAATTAAAATTTGCCCAGTGGTTCTTAAGGTAATTTGGCAACAAACAGACACACAAACACACACAGATGTGGGAAAACACCCTTGCCTTTTGGCGGCGGGCGATAAAAAAAATGAAAGCCACACAAACCTCCTTGACAGAGTTGAAGACTGGCAGGCCGAGGTGCGTCTTCCCCCCCTTACCGGGAGAAACGCCTCCGACTAACTGGGAGCCGTAGTCGAGGGACTGCTGACTGTGAAACGTTCCCTATAAAGGAAGAGGAAAGGGGAATCGGTGAGTGTGTGCGTTTAATGAGGTAAGACACAGCCACTTGTAATGCATCTACACTGCAAACAGAGCTCAAGAGGAAATACGCCTCCGTCCTGGATTAATCACCTGGGTCTTAGGGGTAAAGGCTGAATTTTAAATCAGGACGAAGCTGCCAGTAAATGTTTTCGATAAGAAGGAATTGACTTGTCCTTCACAAATAAATAACGGCGCAACGTTACTTTAATCTCCTCGCGGCACTTTTGGACATTCCTCAGCGACGCTGACTGTAAAACATCTTCAAAGCAAGAGACTTCACAAGGATATTTCACGCGCTGTCACTTCCACGCACGGCTCGGAAGAAAACTCACCGCCGCGTTTTGCTCCAGCTGGGTGGTTTTATTTGTGGCACTTTGGGAATTATTTATTAAAATTTGCAGAGGCACGGTTTAGGTAAATGTCAGTACTTGCTCGTCAAGTAAATATCACCTTCAGGGCCCGTTTGGAAATAACAATAAACTTGAACAAGAAATATCATCTTAAACGAGAGAAGAATTGATTTGAACAGTAAAATTTAATTCGGGCAAGGCTGATTCTTTTCTGTGGCTATGAGAAGGTAGTAATTATAGGTGAGGATAAAACTTTGTAGATGAAGAAGCAAGAGCAGAAACTACATGTGCTAATAAATGACCTCATGTAAAACTGCAAACTAGCCTATTAAGAGGAATTTGAAGTTATGCATCAGCATTTTCCCCTCCACTTGTAATAAACTCCTTCACCCTGCTAACTTTGCTGTTTTTACCTCTCATTATCGCCACAAATGTTGGGACAATCATTTTGAAAAATGGCTGTCTTATCAGGCCAGGAGGACACGGCATGTGCACTCAGTAGCACTTGTTTCATTTCTCATCTTCTTTTCATTACCCCGAGTGTTCACCGGAACCATATTTAACAACTTTCTATATAAAGCTGGAGAAACAAATGCGCGAGAGGACCAAAGGTGGGGCATGGAGCTGGGAAATCCATGTTTCTGGCTTATTGAACACACCGCAAGAAAGTTTATCTTCCTTGCCTGGTTTGAACGGACAACTGGGATTTTTCATGCTTAAAATAATAACTCCAAGGATCAACAAGCTGCCATTTATCACCAATGATTTTTGCCTATTAATTTAATGGCTGGGGGTTGTCCGTGGAAAAACTGACCCCAAAGTTTAGATAGTTTTAGTTGTTTTTAAAATACCACCTCGAATCAAAGAGAAATTGAATTTAAATGTTTACTTTCGTGAAACATGTTTGACATTTACACAACCCTTTTTGTAATTTGTACTGACATGTGCATCACTATGAATAATTAATAATAATGAACTAAATATGAAAGCAGCTCCAGTCTGTACTGTAAGTAAACTTTGCTTCAGTCTTTTAAAACATAACTACAAATTCTACTTGAGAATGTAATTGTGTTTCTGAATATTTTGCTAATACTACCTCTGAGTGTGGTTTTTTTCCAACAGGCTGGTTAACTTTGCTTAAAGCAGTAGTTCTAATCGTTTGAGGCTGTGTTATGTGTAAATGTTCCGAATTAGTAATATCTTACTTGTTGCAGATAGGTCTATAAATAACATATTTGAAGAAATAGAGTTTAATTCTGACTGCATTGATGTGCTAAGAGCTAACAGCAAGTCCAAGTAAACCCAGGACCGAAACAGATTGCTGCCATCCTAGAAAGACTCCAGTCTCAAAAACGTCACAACAGTTTGTGAATCCTATTTTACAAACTTTTACAGTGCTGTAAATTTTATATTATATGGTAGACCTGGCAGAAATGTTAGGATTTTCCTGCTGGAAGTGCTACAGCTGGCTGCTGACATTGCCATTTGAGCTTGGAAATAACCAGAGAAGTGCATGTAATTGCGTAATGTAAAATTACACAAAGCAAAGGTTTACAAGATTGCATTTACATGAACCACTGTGAAGGTTTTGAGATAGGACTTATTTAAGACAGCAGTGATCCATTTAGATCTCAGTCCTGCTTGGACTAACAGTTAGCTCGTCAATCTAATCAGAAATAAGCTACTTCTACAAGCTGAGGTTAAACATAAAGCTTTCTACAACAGGTAAGATATTGACTTATTTCCACAGAACCCCACTTCAAAAGAGCTGAACTATCCCTGCAACAATGGGTCATACATGGTTACTGAGTTTCTTATCAACTTAAGTGTGTGTGTGTGTGTGTGTGTGTGTGTGTGTGTGTATATATATATATATATATATATATATATATAAATAAAGCACATATCCACCCCATCTCAAGTTCTCTTGGTCATAAAGAAAGTGTCACAAACAGAGATTTTGAAGAAGTAAGGAAAAACTGAGGTTTCACAACAGGATTACAGTAAGCCAAACTGGTGTGAAGAAAGATAACACTCAAGTTGCCAGAACGAACCTGCTTCCCTGTGAAACCCTGGCAGATGACCTTTGTGTTCTTATTGATGTAGAGGTTCTGTCTTGTTCCTGTATAACAGTGTCTGACTCCACTGTGCTGCACTGAGGGATTGAAAAAGAAGAGAAGCAATAAAAACAATCCGTCGTTAGACAAACACACAGGCTGATTTCAGTCATCTAAACCTGACACCATTTATGTGTTGTGTATAGAACTAATAACAAAACTCCTGTACTAAAATAGCTGAAAAAGATCAAAATGTAACACTGAAAAGTAAAACATTTTTCACTTGTCTTTGAGGACATTACCGTCTGTCAGCTTAACAGCTCTGCAGTGTTTTGGCAGCAGATTCTTGCTCTATTCCTGAGCAACACTGTTAGCTGTCCCCCAGACTTGTTCACTACCTTTCACAGAAAATGTGACCAAAAACACTCCTGCGATTTGAAAACGTACTATGAGCACATGTAAATGGTTCCTTAAGCTCTAAGTGCTCTACAGATCTCAAAAATATGCATCTAACAATCAGCACATTCGCCTCCAGCACACACATTCACTCTGGTTCCGTTCAGTATCACAACTGTTTCGGATTTTGTTTCCAGCAGATGTAAAAAGTATTTCCCAAATCCCAGGC
Source organism: Kryptolebias marmoratus (assembly GCF_001649575.2). Lineage (NCBI taxonomy): Eukaryota > Metazoa > Chordata > Actinopteri > Cyprinodontiformes > Rivulidae > Kryptolebias > Kryptolebias marmoratus. Next base: position 10,890,160 of record NC_051432.1, read on the forward strand.
TTAGACATGTTAAGCCTAAGAAGTAAAATAACTACTGGAGGGACAACTGACGCGACAACAACTGAGACAGTAAAACTAATTCCATCAATTTCCTGCAAGGATAATAACTAATTAGCCAAATGTTTCAACTGTTCAAAATGAAAAAAAAAATAATAATAATTACTGAAGCTAACACAAATACAGAACAATGTCTTAATAATTCCAACTAAAATATGACTTTAATGCCTCTCGATTGATCCAATTGTCAGTCAACAGAAATTAAATGAACACTGGGACATAGGACCTGTTAATCGTGCCAGCTAATTATCGAGCAGAAACTTTTTCACCTTCAGGAAATGTCAAGTTAACCTCTGGGAACGCGAGGTGGCTTTTGTTTCCCACTGCATTCTGACATTTTGTAAACCAATTTGCTAAGCAATACCAGAAATAAATAAAGCAACGAATAAAGATTTGGCTGCAGCCTGAAACTTCTCATTCAGGTTTGCAGGTAAAACACACAACACTGATCTCAACCATGACTCACAACAAAGGTGGTGGTAATGGCTGCAACCCCACAGGTTTCTGTAGCAGAACAAATTAAGACATATTACCGAAGCTGAAACTATAAGAGGATTTCACTAATAACAACAAAAAAAAATGTTTGACAGTAACAGAGTTATGACTGAATTATAACTTTTATCATTAAATTTTGTGTGTGATGCCAGTTGTTCAGTGTTGCAGTCAAGAAAAGAAGAACTAAGTCTGATTGTTTATTAAGTTGTTGTACCAGAGATACTTAGCATTTAGGGTTAGGGTTTGCCTGTTGTCCAAACTCAGCATTTGTTTTATCAAATATGTGCAAGCCCAAATTATGTAACAAGGGAATAAAAAATTGCTAACATCTAAAGTGAAGTGGGGATAAAGGGTAATGACTGGTAATAACCCTTACCTACAGTCTTGGTGTTGCAAAAGCTGTTTGTTTGTTTTTTGTCATTGATTTAAATCATTTTACAAAACAACAACGTTTAGTATAACAGTAGGTAAGTGAGAAGCGACTCGTTTGATAAACAGCCGCAGAAAACACCTGCTGCTCCTCAGTGGTTGAACTTTGCTCTTCAGTGTCTCACATATAGCTGAACATTATCTCTGTGCAAAGTTCAATCGCTCCATACGAGAAAAAAATCATTTGAGTGGCAATTACAAAGTGCAGCGTAATCTAAGCGTATTTCATACATACCCACAACAAATTCAAGCTAACATTTTCAAGATCAGGACTTTATGAACCCTGATTGTAAACAAGACTGCATGACATGCCAATTTATTTTATTTTAAGAATTAGCTAGCTACACTGACAAAGCATTGTTCTTACACTTTTTAACAAACGCTCAATTTCTCAAAAAAGAAAACCTAAAAAGGAGGCGAAGTTGGGTTTCTGCGGGACCTTCGTGAAAAGTTAGCCAGCTAGCGGCTAACAGTCAGTGAGCTTTATCATAGTGAATCTATACAGCTGCAGCTAACGTGCTAGTAGGACAGCCAGGAGTTTTGCTCCTCAGTGCAACCTGTCTAATAAAATGAGTTAATCATTACCAGCACAGAGTCAAAGATCATTCTTATGTCGCCGAAACTAAACTTACATGCTCTGTTATTTAACATTTAAATCATATTGCGTTAAATACTTACAAAGCAGCCTGGCAAACAACCTGCTGTGAGACATCTTCGGTCATTCACCAATGACACCAGAGGCAGAGGGCCTCACACGTCAAATTTAGCTGGCTATGGATACTCCTGTAGAATATCGACTTGCAAATTAACCTCGAAACAGGTCCTTCTTTTAGAAAAACATAATTTATTTATAAATTTTGTACTTGTGTTATTTTTAGGATACGGATTTTTTTCTTCTTATTATTTTTTTCAAGGCAGTGCAGTTGGCGTCTTCAACAGGAATGCATTCTGGGTGTTGAAGTTTGTTAGAAATTTATTTTAAGAAACCCAGTCAGCACCATAGACATACTTACACACTAGAGGGCGCCACAGTCTCATTGATAGGGTTAGGAGGGTTCAGTAATTGTCTCTGAATAATACAGACACAATATACGTTTATTTCCAGAAACAGAGTAATAAAAAAAATAAAAAAACAAACTATTTTAAAAATAATGAAAGTTTATATCAGCTGTTCTCCTACCATTTCTAGATTTACTGAAACTCAAACATTGCATACATTACTGACTTGTGACTATTTCCACTGAAGCAGTTTAATAAAGAGCATTTTTAAATAAATGTACATTAATAATCTGTACTTTAAAAACAGCAAAACAGTAGCAATAAACACTTTGATTCCACATCATATATTTTACCAGTGAATATTTATAAATGTTTTGAATCAAATTTGTCTTGTTTGTTTGTCAAATGTCTATTATTTTATCTATAATAAACGTTTATTTTCCGGTTAATATGATTTTGTGTCTTTGTCAAAAACACTAAACAAAATGATTTTATTGTCAGGTGTAGTTTCTGCCTTTTATTCCCCACCGAACAGTGTGTCAAAACCAGACTAAAGATGCTGTTTTTAATGCAGCTGTATGTTACGTAATGACAGGGCTGCCCTTTTTGAACGAGTCCTGTCAAAAGGATTGGGTTCGAGTTGTCCAATCAGGAAGCACCAACTCCTCTGACGCTGATTGGTCGCCGCTACTGTCACGTGTCATCCTTACGCCCATTCACAGAGCCATTTACGCTCAGATTCGTTTGGTTCTCACGTTTTGCGGGAGGAGTTTACGCACCGGCGCCAAGCTGCGTTCAGAAAAGAGCGCAGTGACACAAACGAACCACAGGAACTATCCAAGTCAAACAGCAGAAACCCCCCCGGCCCTGCCGAGCAACTCAAGATGGTTTTCGAAACTATCTCGAAGATAATTAAAGTTCAGCTTCCGGCTTACCTGAAGAGGCTGCCGCTTCCGGAGACCATCGGCGGATTCGCAAGGCTGACAGGTAATTAAAAACACCTGTGTAAAGACGACTTGTAAACTCATCGGACAGAGTTCTCACCTGCTAGCACAGAGGGGTCTTTACTTTTAGCTAGCATCAGAATTAAACTTTTACTAACAACGTTGTTTAAGCATTTTCAGTACGTGAACCTAAAACCAAGACCGGAGAGACTTTGCATCTACAAACCTAAATGTATAGCGCACAAGTTCCTACTTTTGTCTTGTGGCTAAGTAGCTAAAACATAAATCACATTTTACATTAAATAGAGCAATAATTAAGAAGATAAGATAACCCAGTGTGGAAAGGGTACTGCAATTTGAGGTCTGCTTAGATCCAGGTCTTTGAGGGCCACTATCCTGCATGCTTTAGTTGTTTCCCTGCTCCTAAGCAGGACTTCAAGTTCTGCAGAATCCTGTTAATCACTCAGTAATTCAAAGCAGAGGAATGCCTAAAACATGCAGGATAGTGGCCCTCCGGGACCAGGATTGGGCACCACCGCCTCAGATGATATGGTTTGACCAGCAGTTGTTGTTCGGTCTTCCTGAAATCAACAACCAAAGCAGGCAGGAACAGAGGAATGGAGCAGCGTGATACGAACAGAGTAGGACCTGCAGAAATAAGAGTTTCATGGTAGGGTGCTGGTTAGACGTTTTCCTAGTGTCCCACCGTGTACATTTGCTTCTGTGGTTTCTTTGTGGGAAAATGCATGCAGATGAGGAATTTCTCCTGCAAGTCAACATTAAAGAAGCTGCAATACTTACGGGGGGGGGAAGCTGCAAAACTCAGACTATATATCACAGTTTGCATACCAACACACTCTACCTGTTGTCCAAACTCTGTAGGTCAAACACAGCTGAACCTCCTCGGGGCTAAGTAAAGGTCACATTTTACCACGTTGCTTTACAATTCATCTGAAGACTCGTTCAAGAGTTGGGACTTTTTGGATGCTCCGTACCTATTCATGCAAGCATGGACTCCTTGACGTTATTATACCGTCTTCTGAAATTCAAACGACCCACGAAAAGAAAAAGATGAGAACAAAACTCCTGTTACCGAGAAAAGGCCTAGTATTCTTTAAAGGACTGCATATCGCCTGACACCTTTCGTGCCCGAGTTTTAGACTAAGATCATCTGAAGTTGAGAAATGACAGAGGTAGCCGTTTTGGTCAGACTTTGGCGATTACTTTCTGTGTAACCTCATGCAGCGTTGTGAGATGAGTACGTGACTTTCAGCCACTACCACACCAAATTTTAGGAGTGAAGTTGCAGCTATTTTTGTGTTCGCTAAGGTTGCTTAGCTGTGGCAGCGTGAATGGGGTTGACTCCAAAAGTTAACCAGTTGCAGATGCACGTGCAATGATTCCCTGGAGAGTTTCGTTAAAATCTATCCCATCAGTTCATGAGATGTCTTTACTCCTTTACAGACAAACAAACATTATCACCCTTTTGCCTTTGGCCTGGCCGCTAACTATTGGAGAATTACAGTGGAGGCACTGTTGGAGCATGTGTGCAGATGACCTCAAAGTGTGACACCTTTGTTTTGCTGTATAACTTTGCATTATATGAATAGCAGTAAAATTTTACACTTGCAGTTAAATCCTCACTTTCCCCCTCACATTGACTGGGGAACTTTCCTGTGGAGTTTCCAGGCCTTCCTGGTTTTTGCTGCTGTGAGATGATGCTGGAAAAACTGTCAGGTGGAAGACAACATAGGATCAGATCTGAGCCTGTTCTCTGCGCCAGCTCCAAACAAGATTCTGATTGTTATTATTGTCTAGATGATTAACATTTTACACCACAGGTCACCTTTTAAATCTTCCAGATGTCTCAGTACAACATTATATGATGTGATTAGGGTTAAGTGATGGTAAGTTTTTAAAAGGTTCAGCCTATGGGGAAGGTGACAGCACAGAAACACCGACCTGGTGGGTTTCATTTTGGAATTTTCTAGTTTGAATTCCGATTTGGAAAGTCGGAGATTCCTGGAGATTCCTGGAGATTCCTGCCAAACCCCAACTTCAGAATCCAGTATGGCTGACTCATGGATGAACTATGGTGATTGCTGCGGCAATAACTGCTCGTTTTCACTTCTTCTTAAAGTTGTGTACTTCTGTGAAAATGCAGTGTGAACGGTGAGAGCTGAAATTTGCAGAACCTTAAAGCTAAAAGAAGTAGAACACTAGCTAAAAGCCAAAAACGCATGAAGCCAGAAGTTCAAAAACACTACCTAAAAGCTAACTGTAGCATAACTGTGGCTAACTGTGTGGATACTTCAGATCTTTTGCAGCAGAATTCTGTGGAAAGGTTATGAACAATTAATAGCTTACCTGTCGTAGATGGCTCTTTTAACAGCCTCAGTCCTGAGAAAGAGTTTATTTCTGACTCGATTTATGGCCAATAGCAAAGTGGATTACTGACATCTTTAAAATAAACTTCTAACAGTTCATGTGGACACTGTTATAGACCTTTACACCGCTGTCAGTTTCACATTACATGATTATTCCAGCAGGAATATGATAACATATTTCTGCAGGAAGTGCCCTGGGCTTCAGCGGTAGAGCTACAGCTAGCTGCTCCTGCTGTTTGCACTTGCAAATGATCCTATAAGTCTATGTAAATAACAGTAACATAAAACTGATGGTGTTGTGAAGGCATATAAATTAGTGTTCACATAAACTGTTGTGAAATTTTAGAGATTAGAGTTATTTCAAACTCTTCTGTAAAATATGATCAAACTAAGTTCTGACATAGTTTTTTTCACCTGTATAGCAGTCAGGGTTTTTCCTGTTTGTTTTGTTATTTGGTTGTAAGTCATTATTTAGCCTTGATTAAAATCTCACCCCCATAAAGCACAGAAGACCAAGCGAACACCTACATTTATATCTTTGCTTACAGTGGTGTTTACTTGTGGTCTGTATGGCGGCAGCAAAAACCACTAAACTGTTTGTGAGAACACTGCATAAATTTCTGGGCAATTTGGCAACGATAAATGCATGGAATTTATCTTCACACACACCCCAGATTTCAAGACAGAATTAATTTAAAGGTGGAGTTTGATCAAAATCAGACATTAAGCTACTAAAATAATCTGATAATTTATTATGTTTGCCTGAAAACACAAGCAGAATAGGTTGGGCTTTATCTGCATTTCATAAATCTGCATCTGCTTCAAAACACCTGTTCTGTCATGTGTCTGGGCACAGCTGGATGTTTGCAGGAGGTGGAGAAGTCTCTTTGTTTGATGCAGGAGGAGGGCACATCAGCAACAATAGGCAAAATGTATTATTGCAAATTCATACTCATTACCATAGCTATATCCGTCCATCAGTTGGCTGGTGTGTGCATTTTAAGCTCCCCGGCTCAGTGATCACAGGACCTTTCTCTCTGCCTCAGCAGCAGAGCTGTTGTTTCACCGACATATTAAGGCTGCTTACGAAAAAGGCTCTATATTTATCTGTCCTGTCAGCAACTTCAAATAAAATGTAGTAAAGCAAATAAAAATGCATAATCATTGCAATAGTCATCCATTCCTTTTCTATACCCGCTTACATGGTCATGGTCACAGAGAGCCTTGACTAATACATGCAAGGGTCTTAAGCATGCATGAAAACTGCACGTGTGCAAATGAGTTGTTTTGTCCTCTATTGGCACAAAATCCAAAACTGCTGGGTTGTGCAAATTGCAAGTGCAAAGGATGAGGCAGGGGGTATGACTTAGCAGAAGTAAGACTTAACCAGCTCCCCACAGAAACTTATTACTGGTAAATTGCAAAATTGAAACAGAATTTGAAATGCATTTGTGCCACTTTAAGATCTGAAGGCTATCCTTATTTTGATCAGTCTGGTTTCTCTTGTGCAGCAGCCATCATCAGAGCCATACCCCAGCTCAAACAAATGGGGTCAAACTGCACACAACTCCAACTTGCATTCTGGGTCGTCATGTTCTTCCTCAGAGAAAAAAAAATCAACAGACTTGATGAAAAACTTTCAGAATCTTCATTTGAACCTGTTGATATCTACTCGACTGCTCGTACAGTGTACTACTTGTTACGGAGACCTAGTGTGTTGTCAGCAGCCTAAACGCACACAATGCACATTATCCACTTTGGTTTGTGCGCGCTTTAAAAACTTTGTATTTTTGTGGAATCCCGCAATTCAATACATGCTTCATTAGTCAGCTGTTTTTATCATAGAACAGCTAGTGAAAAGAAACACTCCTCTGGCCAGTTTCTTTATGATGACAGCAATCAGCTTTGGCCCCGCTCTGACCAGCTGTTAGCGCGTCAATTCAGTCAAAACTGAGCTTTATTTCTGCCAGAAGAGCTATTTGGGTCATATCTTTTCCACAGAACTCTGCTTCAAGAGATATGAATCATCTCTTTAAAGTGAATGCAGTGTTTATCAACGTGGCGTCTGATAAAGTGACCCGGTGCGATAAAGCTCATATTTCAGGCGCATGCTGTGACTTTATGCTGATGTGTGTTTCATGTCCGTAGTGTCCGAGTGGCTGCGGTTGCTGCCTCTCCTCGGTATCCTGGCCTTGCTGGGCTACCTGACCATCCGCCCGTTTCTGCCTAAGAAGAAGAAACAGAAAGACAGCCTGATCAACTTGAAGATCCAGAAAGAGAACCCTAAAGTGGTCAACGAGGTGGACATCGAGGACCTGAACTACGCAAATGTGTGTTACTGTCGCTGCTGGCGGTCCAAAACTGTGAGTGGACTTGTTCATTTTCTAACCTTCATTTGTGTGTGAACCCCACTTTGACTGAGGTGTGGTGAAAGTTACAGAGTCTGAAGGCCTTATTCATTTATATTTGTCACACTAGCTGCTGAAAACCGCTTCTTTTGAATGTTAAAGTTCTTTAATTTGGGTATTTTTAGAAAAAGGGAGTGATGTGAATTTTTGCAGCTCGCTGATCATCTTAACATAAAATTGTTTCCTGTTTTTCAGTTTCCTGTTTGTGACAAGTCACACTTAAAGCACAATGAACTAACTGGAGACAACGTGGGACCACTCATACTCAAAAAGAAGATACTTTAATTGAGCGCCAACAGGAGTTTACTTCTAACTTTTCAGTTTCTTGGTCTTTGCTTGATGTCATATTTCTCAATATTGTTAATAATATTAATATGAACTACTGAGTGTGTATTAGCTATGCTATCTTGAATTTTGAAGTTGGGAGAATTTTTCTTTTGTTGTTGTTGTTTTTTTGTGGCCTAATGTTCTTCATTCATTATGCTGTAAACATAATGGCCCTGTAAATCTAAAAACCAGTGTCTGTTTGGCAGATACAAATCAAAGGGGGACCACTTCAGCAAGACAAGCTGAGGTAAAGTTTCTGAGTTTATGACTTCCCCTGGTCTCAACTCATTGGGGGAGGAGTTTTCTTCCTAATTAAATGCAACTTCCTGTTTAGTAGTCCAACCTGTACTTAACACTTTGTCTTGTATGCCTTTTTATTTTGGACCACTCTTTATTTAAAAGTCATCTTTTTTGTTGTTGTTGTTGTTAATCCTGTTTCATGTGCATAAGCCAATCTATGTGCCAAATTTGAACAAACACACACTTTAGGCATGTGAGACATTCTCTGAATTAAATGTATATGTGTGGGTCTACATATTGCTCTGTTGTCTTTAAACATTTAAAACCGCTGCATTTTGACTAATATTCTGCGGTTTTAACCTCACAAACCGTTGGAGGTTTAAAAACTCCTGCAACTTGAGATTTTCTTTTTGAAATTCTTCATAGCTTTAATTACTGTATATAGCTTTTTTTTTTAAGTATTTACTTCATAACTCAGCAATATTTCATACATAGTTTATCATGTCTGCAGTTTCTGAATGTTTCTGAATATTTTGAATATAAATAGATTTTTTTTTGTTAGATTATTGCTTGACTTTATTCATACTAAATGTGAAGAAGTGGTCGTCATGTTTATTTCAGTTGTTTTCTTTTACTGTTATGTTTGGGGAACTTGTGTAACGCAGTTCAAAGAGGTTTGAATGAAAGATACTGAAAATGAGTACATTATTATGTCCTAATTGTTTGCTTTTTTTGTTTCATTTTAACATTTCGATCAGGAGTTTCTATCCAAAGAACAGAATCAACTGAAGGCAGCTACATTGAAGAAAAAAAAAAAAAAAAGGATTCCATCATTTTCCCAGTTTATATCGACACGATGGCCTCGATCAGATGTAATGACGCTGCAGGATTCTCCAAACCCAAGGAGATGAATAATTAAAAAATGAAACAACTGGACTTTTATTCTATAGTAAGGATATTTTGCTTCCCATCCGGGGAGCATGATCAGTTCAAAACTGGAGAGTGTGCAGTTTCAAGCTTTATAATTGCCTGAGATGCTCCGTTATGCAAGCGAAACTCACCTGCAGATTACTCGTACTCCCCTCCCTGCATGTGAGTTTAGCTTTCATAACGAGCCATCTCATGCAGTGTTAAAGCTTACAGCTCCACACACTTTAGTGTTGAACCGACAAAGCTCCCTGAATGGGAAGCGAAACACTTTCAGCTACGGAACGAAAGTCCTGTTGTTTTAATTTTATTTTAGTTTTCACATTGCTTTGGGTTTGCCATGTCCTGGATGAGAGTATCTTTGCCAGTATACTGCAGGATTCTGTAGTCAAGCTTTTCCAGTCTGATGTACAAATTTCATCCTGACAAATACAGTAAATGATAGGTTAGGCTACTGCCATTTTGTGTTTGTCTTCTGAGTGTCAAAGTACAGAGCCACTTTAAGATTATAAATAGTATAAATCAGAAGGTATGTTGTTTGGACATGTGTCTTGGATAAAGATGTCAGAACAAGTACAATTTAGTAAATGTTTCATTCTGAAACAGGCCAAATTTACCCAAACAAGAAAAGGGTTAATCGACATTAATGAGATGTTGAATTTGGGCCATTTGTTAAACTTTGAGAGCACTGGTTTGAATAAATTAAAACGTAGCCTGCTGGTGGTATTTATACTAAAATCAGACAATCTCTTTCTGCATCACAAGCTAGTCATAAGAAATCCAAGTGACAAAAAGGAGCCAGACAAATCAGAAAGTAAACACGGTTAAATCTTAATCTAAGAATGTAATTTAGGACGACTTTGGCTATTAAAAGAGCAAGACATCTTTTGTGTGTTTTGATTATTTATTGTTTGGTAAAAAACTATTGTAAAATTCATCATAAATAATCTCTAATACACGATCTTTTCATTTAGGCTTTAAAATGTAAACAAATTAAGTCACACTGCACATTTCTGCAGTAAGAAAAAAAACTAATATTTAACAGCTGTTAAAAAATCTGTTCATAAACCCTAAAAAAAAAAAAGTTCCTTTCAGACGGATGTGGACACTCGAGAGACCGTAAGCCACGTAGTGCATGTAGTAGTTGACTCTCTATCTTAAAGCAGCATTAGGTTTCCACCAAAGTAAAGTGACGTTTTGACCCTGAGGTTTTGAAAATGATAGATTTCTTGTCACCAACAGATACTACTAATACAATACATAAGTAAAAATATACAAAACACAAACACAAAGCATTCCAAGAAGTGTGGAACGCCTACAACATCTGCTCTCTGAGTAGCCTAATAACAAAATATTGCTATCAGTACATTCAATCCCAAACTTCATAAAACCCAGTGCTTTTAATAAAATAAGCACTGCCTTTTCAATCCACGTTAGTTTATATAAACTTGGTAACAAAAATGAGGAAATACTGGATTCATTGAATGCAACGGGAGAAATATTCAACCTTTTACAAAAAAATGTAAACCATTCAGGTGGTTCGTACTAACAGCGTATGTGATTAAATGTTCAGTTCGAGCCAGAAACAAGACTTATCTGTGGTATAAATAAAGTTCACTCAGCCTGACAGTGCAGATAGTGGAGCATGGGTGATCTGTTTACAACTCGGGGGGGGGGGGCTGGAAACCACCTAGGGTCATAAATACACTGATCCAGACCATCGGAGAGCCACTCGGTGGCTAAAGATAAGTTTGAACTGAGGTTTGAGGCGTCTCATCGAATGTCCTGTTTCCCTGAGTGCAGAGGTCAGAGCGTACTCTCAAAGGTGACGGGAGTCTCATTGTCCTCTTCAGCTTCTGCTGCAGTGCCTAGGTAGAAAATAAAGACAGGGCGTGCAAAAAATGGATGTGATTCAGTGAAAACTGCTCAGATGATGAATAAAATGTAAATAAAAGCTTACAAGTTGCTATTTTAAACCTACTGACTCAAATAGAAAACAAGCGGATCTAAAGCTATGAACAAAGCTATCACAGAGGTGAGGCGGGTAAAACACTGCAGGAGAGAGATATCCACCACGGGGACGTGACTACGAAGCAGGGGGGCCAAGCTGAACTCTTTGAATGTAAAACCTTTACGTACCCAGGAAAAATGTCGATAAATTGGGTTTGACTCGCTCACCGCTGGCTGAGGTCTTCGGTCTCTGCAGCAGACGAGGCCCACAGAGACCAATGATCAGAGCTCCTACGGGGGCTGTGAGAAGAATGGCGAGCACAGCCACTGTAAGCACGTCCATACCGTACTTCTCTAGGTCCTGGTCGCCCTTTGCTCTGGCCATGTCTAAAGCCGTGGAACCTATTGCTGCCTGATGAAGACAAGAACAAAACCAGTGATTCTTCTGAACTCACAACTTTAATCCATGTGTAGAAGATTGATACTTTGTTGTTATTGCACAGATAGAAGAAAATAGACCAATACTGTGTACATACGTAGCGGCATCATAAAATTACTTGAGGTTATTAATAAATATCCTAAAATGTCCTGTAGTCACCAGGATGAATGAGTCTGAGAACAGATGATAAAGATCCTGAGTAGTGGCGGTTGCTAAACTAAACATCAAAGCATTGATAAATCAAAAAAGTTTCAAGATGCTTTGTGCTTGCACCTGCGGTTTAAGAGATACTGTTCCTCAGTCTGTTTGTCTGTGTTCGGATGGTTCTTAGGCCCAGTTTACACAATGCTGGTTTTAAGTGGAATCAGAACAATTCTGTTGCATTTCGGCTGTTCGTCTACCTGACAACAGAATCAGAAACTATGACGTTTCCAGGAGATCGCTCACGTGTAAACTGGGCCTGAAGGCTCCGGCATGCTCTATAGATGTTCGTTTTCGCACACGCCTTTTTACAGACCATGAGACATTCGGATCAGAACTCCCAGAAAGCTCCTCCCTCCTCCTACAGTGTTACAACGATTTTCTTCCAGCCAGCTTCTCAACTCTCTTGTCCTTGTACACATTTTTTCTTCCCTTACTCCGACCAGACGTGTTCATTAAACCTTCTGAGACAATCACAGCTATGAAGAGCAGCCTGTGTCTCTCTGCAGTCTTTTTAAGTTCAGTTGGAACAGTTGTAAAGGCGGCTGTATTTTCTACCAGCCTCCAGCTGCTTCTCAGCAGAGCAGTAGAAGCAAAATGACTCCATTAAAGCTCACCGGCTTTTCTGCATAAATACACCCACTACAACTTCTGACCAATCATGCAAGACATGGCGCCAAACCCCTGTGAGAAGTGGTGGACGAAGCTGCTACGAGAACAAAGTGATGCAATTTTTGTCACGCAACCACGTGAATGAGAACCGACTGTGATTTCTCGTGGAGTATAAAAAGGCCTTTAGTCTGCCTGAGGGATGGGTGGGTTCTGATGATGCCGTTTACACATTTTTGTAAACAGGCTGAGTGGATTCATTCATTCATTCAAGTTTATTCAATCAAGGACAGCACAATTAACAATGTTCCATGATAAAAACAATGCAGCCGTTGAATTGTCCAAAGGTTTTCTAGCCTTGCAGACCCAGTTCTTGGTTGGACCTTTCTTTAAAAGACAGCAAAATTAGAATTAACACACCCACACACACATACGCTAAATTACTGTAACTTTTAACAAGATATACAAGAAAATGCATATCAGAGCATCAATGTTCACATATTTGTTTTTGTTTCAGCCATTGGATGTCCTCGAGCTTAGGGAGGGGTAGAGAGGGGAGGCTTAATTCTTATTTTTACAAAGAAATACATCTGCAAAAGTGCACTACAGAAATGTATTATTAGAAAAAAAAAACTCTTTAAGTGAGGTTGTGTGGAGTGAGTCATTCAGGAGCAGACAGCAGTCAGAGCGATCTCAGTTTGGGGAATCAAGGAGATTCTCACAAATCAAGAGCCAACTTTATTTAAATAATTTCAAACTCAAAACTTCCCAAGAACTTTGAGTGAACACTACTTGTACTTCATCATTTTTGCACGCCAGTTGTTCACATTGTTGCTCTTTTCTCAATCAAACATTTGTGTTGCTATGGTGACCGTGTGCACTGTAGCTGATCAGCTGAGTAGTAGTTTTACTCTCTGTAGTTCTTGCTTGAGGGTTAGACTGGTAATCTGCAAGTCATGGGACATCCTTGGCAGGATACTATTACTATTACTATTATACTGACTGGTCCTAAGTACTCCTCACAACACCACTTTAAAAGAACTATTTTGTTGAGATAAAGAAAAGGTTATTTCCAGAGAGAGAAGCTTCCTGACCTACAGCATATTTCATACCTGCACTGTTGCTTTGGGCATCCATGCGAGGGCTATGAACACCTTCTCCCTCCTGCTGAAGCCCGCACGCAGCACGCACACAAAGGTGACGAGGATTCGAACCAGCAGAGCAATGAGCAGAGAGGCTATACCCAGACCTGGAACAACGTGAGGACGAAGGTCAACATGGACACTGCACCACCGCCACTGGGAGATTTACCAACATGATATATTCAAGTACAGTTACACATGAAAAAAAAAACAAAAGTCATTTTTACACTTGTGTTGACATGAAACAGGCTGAGCTTTTCGACATGTAAGGTCTGTTTTCTTAGGAAGCCTAACTGGTTTAACTAATATGAAAGTGAATTACAGGAGTGCCGGCACAGACAGGTCGTTCAGTATTTACAGGACGGGACAGAGCAGCGCCTCAACCATGTCTTTTTTGCTTATGCAAATATTTTACATACACTCATACAGTCACATTTGAATTCTGGACAATGACAACAGTGTTATCTCTGAAGGCTTTGTGTGGTCGTCTTACCAACGGTGCGTCCCTCCAGCTCAGACACTCGAATCTCAGCTCCGATCAGGCCGAACAGCAGAGGCTGAAACACGTCCCACGCCCACCCCACCACTTCCTCCACTCGCGCCTTCAGTCAAACACAAAACAAAACGAAGTGTGACGTGTCGTTAGCACAGATGTTTAACTACAACTACACCGATGAGGCGCCATCTGAACAACTTCAGAGGACCGATGTTGCGTTCACATTATCAAAACTCTCGTCTAAACTTGGGATCTAATAAACTAACAAGCCAATGCTGAATCTGGACAAGGTGCTTTATAACGTTTCAAACGCGGTTTGTATGCGTCAGTACCTTTTCTGCTCTCCAGCCCAGGCCAGCCAGGAACGCCAACACCAAGGTGCAGAGGCCTCCAGAGCCGGGGAAGCCTGCCACGCCGCTGCCAAACACGGCGAAGACGGACAGGCCCAGTACCAAGAAGGAACGCTTCATCACAATGTGTTTCTACAGGGGAAAAACATTTTTAGAACCTGAAATTCAGTGATACAAACCGCTGGATTTACCTGCAAACAGGGAGATGAAAACATTAATCATGGTGTGTGTGTGTGTGAAAGATTATGAACCGTTCAGTGAATGAGGTTGTACAAAAAGAACCCTGTTTATTATCACCCACCGCTGAAGGGGCCATAATGGTTTTATCTGCGTCTGTGTTCATTTGTCTGTAGCTTTTTTTGGCCAATTGTACATACGTCAAGCTAAAACTAGCAGTAGCTGAGCGTCAACACGCTCTCTGAGACTGCGGAGCTCACTGGCGCGAGAACGATCGGGAGACAATAAAACACGCTTGCGTCAAAGCGCCGCGACATGAGATCACGTACCTGATCGACACTCGGAAAGTACTGAATGAGGAAGCCGAGGAGGATCCCCGCAACCATCCCGCCTGCGACCTCCAGCACACCTCGCAGGAGGTTATACCAGGTGGAGCCTGGGGGGAAAAAAAAAGAAATGCAGCGGTAAGATACAACAAGTGGCAAGTTTGTTCAAATATATAATTAGAAAAATAGAATTACAACACTGTCTTTGCAAATACTCAACATTAAAACCTTAATAAAAGGTAGGAATTTGAATACAAATACACTGTAAATAGTTCCTTTCAAAGACATTTATTGTTTCATCCAGATTTGGTAAAAACTGGTTCACGCTTTTTAAGGAGAGTAATCCGCACACTTGCACCCTCTGCTGGTCTCCTGACAACCTACAAACAGTAACTACTTATTTTTCTTTTAATCTAATCTTAGACCCACCTGCTGCTTCTGCAATGGAGAGAAGCTGGTGTTATATTTCAAAAAAGCACAAGCTTGCATTATTCTATTCTGTTCACACACACACACACATTACCTGTGGCGAAGGCCATGCCCAAGCATGTGGTGAACCCCGTGATAGCAAGAACGTCGTCGAAGCTTCCAGCAGCCATCAGCAGGGTGGGGATGCCCTGCTCCACGCCGTATCCCTCCTTCTGCAGCAGCAGCATGGAGGGAACCACCACCGCTGGGGACACGGCGCACAGCACGAAGCTGGGATGGAGAGAGGATGAAATGTTTGCTTTACTTTCTTAAATAACTGTATTAATCGTTACAAACATAACATATCACACACACAAAAAAAAGGAAACTCTGAAGCATTATACCCACCCGAGGATGAAGGCCCACACCCAGGGTAAGCCCAGGAGGAAGTGAGAGATCAGAGCTGCGGTGCAGGCCTCCATCAGGCAGGGCCCAGCTGCAACACGTACACACACAGCTTTGAGTTTCCTCAGAGCCTGACAGGAAAAATGTAAAACATCAATCCAATTCAAGATGGCCGACACAGACAAATGAGCTTAGAAAAGACAAAAATGGCTACAATTAATTCCGTTTTGTAGCTGAGAGTCCTTCACAAAACATACTCCAAGTGCCACTTGTCGCACAAGAGCGTTGCCTAAAACTTTAGCATCAACGGCTGGAGTCAACCCCGTTTGTCTGTTAGCAAAATATCACATGAAACACTGGACAGATTTTAATGAAACTTTCAGAAAGGAATAACTGGATGTGCATCTACAGCTGACTCAGTTTTGGAGTCAATCCAATTGAAGACAGCCACCACAGCTAATCGTCACAGGGCAACACAAAGCCGGCTCTAACTCAGTCAATTTTACAGATGTTGAGCTAAAATGTGACGTAGTTGTAGCTGAGCGTCGTTCTGTCTCTGTCATTTTTCAAAGTCATTTTTGGGTTCTAACACAAAGGGAGGCAACCGTACCTTGGGATCCAGTCCCAGGCCAGCTCTGACCAGGATGATGGCCAGAGCGATGTTCCTCAGAGAAGCCGACCATTTGAAGTTGATGACCACCGCATCCGTCACAGCCGGGATGTTCCTCAGCAGGAAGCCCATCAGCAGCATGCCTGCAGCCCAGCAGAGGGTGGGGGAGAGAGGACATGTGAGCCTTTTCAACCTGAGGACATGTTTATTCTTCGGGGCTGTTTCCCACACACTAACAGCGCAAGAATAACACCCATCTGTTCCGTCTCGAAGAAATGGAGAAGGGCGAATGTTGATCCAGAGCTCGAATACGACCAGGCTAATAACTCACGCCTCATCAATCCACCCTTGCTCTAAAGCTTAGCGGTGTCCAGGCTTAAATCATGCAGCGAAACGAAACACAGCACGTCTTTATGTGTTACAGTAATAGAAACTGAAACATTATAGGGAACAATCAAGTTAATTGGTATGAAATTGACTTCATTTATGACTGGAGATGTACAGGAAACTGATTAAGCATAACAAGAGAAAAATACTTAAAGCACTTAAAACCACAATAGCTGTCAAAATATGTTTTTGTTTGAGTTTTTAGGCAGCAAATATTCCTCGCTTTTGTTTACAACTAAATTTGGCGATCTGTTATAGAAAAAAATGATCTGAACTGAATAACAAGTGCACTGTTTTGAAGGGCTTGATTAAAGCTGAGATTTAAAAAAAAGGTCAGGAAAGTGGTGTTCCAAAGGACAAAAAATAAGTGGGACATTCCTCTGTCTGGAGCAAAAGAATCTGATAATATTAGGGGTGTTGTCCCATAAAATAAATCTTGACCCCCACCTTATCAGTGCAGTGATTTATTCCTACTAAACACACAGAGGAGTCATTCTGTGAATGGAAATGGAAATAAGAAGTTCAGGCCTCGATGCCGTTTATTCAACCTTACCGAGGAGGGGTGGGAACGGTGGGAGTTTGGGCAGTCGAATGAGCGCGACCAGTTTGCCACCGATGAGTGCACAGATGAAGAGTATCGTGATTCCAAACAGGTTCCCTCCTGGGAGACATTCTTTCTCCGTGATGGACCAAACCACCCCAAAGAGCACAGCTGCCAAAAGGACTGAGGAGGGAAGGGGACAACAGAAAAATCAGCTCTTCTGCCATAACATCTACCACCAGGCATCGTTGGCGTGACTTTACTGTGTGTTTCACGTAGAAAGACACAGAAAATCAAACATTGCGTCTCTTAGATGAGAAGTTCAAAGTTTAGCTCTGTTAAACTTTTTTTTTGCCTCCAAAGCTGAAAATGACTTTGTCCGTTGCTCACCTTTGGTAATCAAAGAGGCGAAGAGGCCTCTCGGTGGACACGGGCAGAATCTGTGCAGCAACGGGCAGCAGACCACCGGTGGTTCTGTGTTGGTGCCCGCATCCACCACAGGGTTGCGAGGAATAAAATAGGTGGTCTCCTCTGTGACGTTTGGAGTCGAGCAGCGTCGTACCACCACTTGGATCTGGTTCACATTCAGGTGCTTTAAAGGAACAATCAGGACACAGTTTAAAGCGTGTTGATAAGATGCCAAATGTACACAATATTAACCTCATTTTAACTTAACTATAAAGAAATATTCCTCTAAGTGTGAGCTCTCCGGTAGTAATGTTCATTGTCTACAACAGGGGTGGGCAATCCTGGTCCTCAGGGCCACTATCCTGCATGTTTTACTGGTTTCTCCGCTCCAACACACCTGATTCAGTGGTTAAATTACCTCTTCATGTTCTGCAGAAGCCTGTTAATCACCCATTGATTCAAACCAGGTGTGTTGGAGCAGAGAAACAAGTAAAACATGCAGGATAGTGGCCCTCGAGGACCAGGATTGGAGACCCCTGGCTCATCATATTTATTTATTTCCTGTATATTAAACGTGAAAGCATCAGTTTTCTGTCTCTAAGAACGCCATCATTTATCTCATACGTCATACTCAGGTGAGTACGTCGGTTCAAAGCTCTGGACTTCGGCCCGAGCCGTTACCTCCACATGGTTGGCTGCAGGCAGAGCGATTCTGTCCAGCAGTGGGCTGGGTGCTGGGCTGGGTGCCGGACTAGGCGGCGCTGGACTGGGCGCGGGGCTGGGCTCTGGATTGGAAGGTTTCTGCAGGGTGTCCTCCATCACAGCCGGGTGCCGTATTTCTGCACTTCTCGTTCACAGTAGGTCGAGTCGGGTTTGTCCATCGAGCTGAGGAATCCGTCACTTCTGAACGTGCAGCTCCCTCCTCAGGCTCCTGTTCGCAGATGTATGCAGATAAACTTCCACGTGCTTTTCTGTGAATTCAGCCAAGTGTTTACATTGAGTGTGTACCCTCATTTCAGAATTGCATATCAACAAATCTGTAAAACTATTGCAGCAAAAATAAAGGTTACCTTTTCTGTGTTCGATTTTAAAGTTTGCATCGAGTACCTTTCAGCTTGGCTGGTGATAGAAAAATCCAAAAAATAAGAACGTTAAGGCGCTATAATCTGAGCTGTACAGTAATTCTGCTTTAAATGGTTCTCATTTGTAAAAACGCCTCAGTTTAATAACCCAGAGGAAACGATTTGTTGATTTCCAATGAGGAAGCTTGTGCTGTTTTGAAGAAAACAGTCTTTTTTTTACTGTAGGACTATATTATGAATACATAACAACGTTTCCAATTCAACCAAAGCTTATCGGAAGACATTTAGTTTGCTCTTAAGGACATTTTAAAAGAGAAATAATAATAAAAAAAGTAAAAAATAGAAATCTGAACCAAACTGATTGGTCAGTGTCCATTTCTAATCAATATTAGGTACATTTATTTGACTTTTTTGTAGTTTTTAAGTAATTTGCACTTAGCTTTTTCCACTTTATGTAACTACTGCATATGCTACAACTGCACAGCTCAAATAAGAAGCTTTGTCAGTTTATTTGGCGATTGATTAAAATATCCTACATGACATTTAACATTAGGTGTTCATTTATTTGCACATTTAGCTTAATAATCCAAATCAAATCTATGACACACTAGTAAAGAAACTTTATTAAATCCAAAGGAGAACCGGCAAGCTTCTTAAGGTAGGATACTAAAATAAAACTGTTGTTTTAAGTCACATTTTAGCTGAACGCACAGCTACTGCGGGCTACTACAATGTTGTGATAGCTGCTTAAAGCAACAGACGCTGGCTAATCCAATTGCGAATAAACCGCTCTGATCAATGCTTACAGCTCGGCCATATGGCGCACCTAGCTAGCGTTAGCTCAAGTAGGTTAGTGGGGTTACGAGGGGACAACCAAGAAAAACAGGGAACTAATTTAAACCCGGCGTGTGGCGCGGTGTTAGCACACGGCTACAGTAAAAAAAAAAAGCGCTCAGTTGACACCCTCGCGATGGAGCGTGGCCGTGGGTCCATGATCGGACGCACCTTAGCCTCGCTCTCTGTGACTGATGCGGCGACCTCGATCCTTTTCTGGGCAGCGACACGGCGTTGGCCGACGTCCGTGAAGCGAAAGCTACCGGTGACACTGAAAATGGAGTCAATTTAATACCCTCCCTTTCAGCTGTCAAAGCGCTATCCCAAGAAAAAACAAAACCAAAAGCCGACCTACGAACACGCGAGTCCGCAGCGCAAATTTAAGACAGTTCAACGGGTTCTTGTCCGATATTGGATGCCTTGTGAAGTAGCTTGTTCCGGAGTGAACTGCTCCCGTTCAGAAAACACGGCAGCTCTGAGCGGAGACCCCCCCCCCTCTCCTCCCATCCGGACCCTCTATATGTGCATCAGAGAGGGGAAAGGCTGCTCACCTCATATCGTCAGCACGAGCATGGCTTTTTTTTTGCAGACGCTCTCTGGTAGTCCTGCAGCCCGAACAGCAGCCGGGTGAAATGGGAAATGAGGCGGATTAGTGATGGACGGGCAGGTATGGAGGGAGGAGTGGAGGCACCAACACTTTTTTTTTAAGGGTTCCTCCAGGTTTGTTTGGCTCGTTTGCTTTGGCAAGCAAGAACGTTGAACCTTGCTTTATATTGGGTGCTCTTATCTGAAGAACTGAATGCACATTTTCAACATGTTTTGTATTTCGATAACACCTGACTGTGTGAAGGACCATTGAGATAAAATATGACCCAGGGTAACAATAGAGCCTGTTGCAATCCTTTGTAATAAACTTCTCAAACTCCAGCTTATGATAAAGATATTATTTACTTTTCCAACAGAGCACTTTGCTCTCAAAAGGCAGGTTTACTTGTTGTTCCTAGAGTTCCCAAAAGCATTATGAGCCATCAGTCTTTTCTTGTTAAACCAACTTTGATTCAGCAAAAAAAAAAAAAAAAGTCATTTTTGTTAGTTCAGGCTTGAGTGAACCATGCTGCAAACTGATGGGGAACTTCATTACTCTTAATGTCGAAATAGACCAACATTGTCAAAAACTGCTTGACCTTAACACGCAATTACAATCTCATCGTTGAATATTGCAACAACCATATCCATGGCCACAATTTCCCCCCTCTTAACTGTTTCTTTTGTCATCAAAACACTGAAAATACTCTCTGTGTGCTTTACTGTTATGGGCACTATCATTTAAATCGGCTGTGAACATTTAAGTTTATTCAGTCGTCAAATTAATTACTGCCATGCGGCTTTTTTTTGTTTGTTTTGCTTTGTTTTTGTCAGCAATTCATTGCAATTCTTTGCAATCTTGATATTGCAAACACTAATATTGCAGTAAGGATAGATTTTTATTAATTATACTGTGCAGCTCTGTTATTATTATCGATAACTTTTGTGTGTTCTCTTCTTTTTCCTCATTGGTATTTGTAGCCAGTTGCCTCTGACTATAGCCTCCTCCATAAAGTATTTTCAATCTGGGCCTTAGACGATGACGTCATTCTTTCTGAGCCGCAACGGGAAGTCCTGACAAACCTGTAACAAATACAGAAAACGGTTTGTGGTTCTGCAGTGCCATCTTACTTGATATTAGATTACATTGTAGCAGGACGTGGCCGGCTTGATTGGGGATTTACGAACAGCCACAGAGCGGCTCGCCTCTGCAGGCTTAGCAGAAAACGTTTTTGTGACGACACCTTGCGTCTCTTTCCTGTCCTCTCTAACCCCAGCCGGTTGAGGCAGATGGCCGCCCGTCCTAAGCCTGGTTCTGGTTCTGGCTGAAAGTTTCTTCCCGTTGAAGGGGAGTTTTTTCTCTCCACTGTTGCCTGCCACTCTGCTTGCTCAAGAAGGAGGACTGAATCAAATCCACCAATCAATGCAATCTGCTTGCTTTCTTTGAGTACACAGCTTCGTACTCATTTATAGTTTACAGAATCCGATTTTTTGAAATTGTATTATAAATGCATTTAAATTATACTTGTTTGCTTATATGCACAGCGAGTTTAAGATGTTTCAGTAACAGTTTCACCACTCTGTACAAAGAAATCCAAAAGTAGACTGATTTGTGAAGAACTAAAAATTAATGTTTATTTTGTTGGAAGCGTATGACACAAGATCCAATGACATTTGTTATCAGTTCCAACATAAACGCCTAATACGGAAAGAATGCACATTTTCGACAAACATGCAAAATAATGTGCAAAATCTAAAGAACGGCCATCAGATTATCTAGCCGTCATTTTGATTATGGGTTGTTCCTCTTGTTCTGAAGGATTATAAGGAGAATGTCACTGGTTCTTCAAAGACGCCATCCTCCATCAATGATGTGCTCGTTTCCAGTCACATAGGCTGACTGTGGAGCACAACAACAATAAATCTTAGAAAATAAACACGCTCAGTAAATCCTAACACACCTTTGTGAGCACTCACCTCATCCGAGGCCAGGTACACACAGAGGTGCGCCACCTCCTCGGCTGTGCACATTCTGCCAGTTTTCTGTCTCGCCATGATATCCTTGTAAGCCTGGAAGCAAATCAAAGCTGTAGCGTTTATTAACTTTAACAGCCAGCCATTAAGATTTCCTTTTGCCCGAGATAACGTGTTAGATTGCACGTGCAGGAGTTACTATCGGATTAGGCCCGAGATAAGGTAAATCGGGAGTCTACGGTACTTGTTCCGGGTCCGGTTGTGCCTGGATCCTACCCCTCAGTGACGGAGTATCAACAGTCCCTGAGGAAACAGAAACCAGCAGGCGTGTTTTAACAGAACGTTGAGTGCAGGATCAACTTTGCACTTAAAAGGGGTAAACTCGATAACAAGGTCAAGTCTGCTGCAAAAATAACTCTAGATACGCACAAGATTGGGCAGCCCTCAAAGGCACTTATCTAAATTGTCTTTACAAGTCATAGTTCCGATCTTTTGATTTAGGGATCTGTCGAAAGCTTGTAAACAGTTGTAAATAGCTCTTTGAACCAGTTTTTTTTTACCTCAGTTTGAAGAACTAGCTTTAAAATCTGAGCTGAATGATGCACTAATGGCTAGTCAGAGCAAGGCCAAGACAGAAGTGGATCGCTGCCATCTTAAAACAAGCCGAATCCCAACAACTTCAGAGCAGTTCATGGGAACACCATGCACTGCCATCAGTTTTTCTTACGCAGCAATTACATAAAAATAACAGCAGCAGCTAGCTGTAACTCTTCTGGTGCAGTCTGTGTGCATTCAGCAGGAATATCATGATGTTTCTGCTGGAAAACCCGTGTAACGTGAAAGCAGTGGCAGTGTAAAAATTTTTCTACTGTGAAGCTTTTTGAGGCTAAAGTTGTTTTAGGACTGCAGCAGTCCACTTTGGTTTTGCATGAGCTAACCTCAGAATTAAACTCTTTATCGCCTGCTGCCAAAGGCAAAGGTGTCCCTTTGTCCCTCGTCAGAAGATGATTTCCGTTTAAAACTCTGGTGTAAAAAGCTTGCCATTCATTTCCTTCGAATCAAGGATGTTCAAGAGCCATCTACAACAGGCAAGATAGTAACTGTTCATAAACTTTATTAAAGAACCCCACTTCCAAAGATCTGAACTATCTCTTCAAGCAACAGACAGCTTGTGTCTATAAGTACAAAATGTCTGCTAACACAGAACCCCCCCCCCCCTCGTTTTCTAAAAACAATGCTACAGGTGGTCTCCAGTAAGTTCAGAGTATACTAAGATGACTAATGGTGTGTGAGCATATGTTATTTGGCTCATTGTTTAAGACTTACCAGGACAAACACAATTACAGCGAATGCCTTGCTCAAGGAAGTCTGCAGCTATCGATTTGGTGAGCCCAATCACAGCTGCCTTCGAGGTACTGTAGACACACCGGTTCACCACACCTGTGTCCAAGAAGCACACGTCACTCACAACGTAGACACGCGCACAGACGTAAAGAATTATCTGATAGAAAAAAAGACTAGAATAAATGGTCGAACTTCAGCGACATGGAGTCTTTAATTATACCAACATTCAGAGTACCGTACATAAAAAAGTGGAAGATTAGTCACCTTTTATGCTTGAAGCTACAGACGCCATGTTGATAATGTTTCCTGACTTCTTCTCTAACATCTAGAGAGACACAATAAAACTGGATGGTGACATAAAATCAGAAAACGATCTTAATGCGTCAGGTTTTTGATTTTTTTTAAACGCAAATAACTGTGTTTCGGTTTGAGCTCCAAGTCCTTCAAGCAGACAGTTTGCTCAGTTTGTGGCTAAAGCCGGATTAGCAGCCAGACAGTCACAGCCCATCATGTCACGGGCTCAGAGTAATACAGCTAATCCTTGGAGACAAAGAACGAGCACAACACTGAAGGCATATGTCGCTCGGTTTGCGGCGGCGCGCGTTTCGTCCCCGTCTGTGCTGACTGACCGATGAAGTGGGGAAGGGTCACCTTAGGGAGGAAAGCCTTGCACATGAGGTACATGCTGCGCACGTTCACGTTCATGGTGAAGTCCCAGTCGGCCTCCTCACAGTCCAGGATGGTGCCGTGTTGCACAAACCTGTATGCAGCATGGAGAAGAACACAGTAGCTGAAATAGACTCACTCCATTCCAACAACACCTTCAGGTCAAATGGCTCAGGCTGGGGGTTAGAACGCCTGATCCGTCGGATAAATAAAAAATAAAGTTAAACAGTATTAGAGGTATTGAGGGCCTACGATTGCTTGAAGAAATGACCCCGCTCACTGTCTTTGATGCCAGAGTTTTAACCTAATTATCTTATGATGTGAAGGGTCAGAGTTGTAGTCGTTTCAGTCAAACCTGAATGACGTTATGCACGATCTCATGTGATACTGCGAGATCTGGTGAGATGCATTAGCATTCGGATGATGTGTTTAAGATGACTCTCATCTACCACCATGACAAATTTTAGCCCAATTTCCATAAAACTGATTGAGTTAGAGCTGCTTTTGTGTTGGTTAATGTCAATTAGCTGTGGCAGTTATCTTGACGTGTGGTGACTCTTCAATGATTACTTTATGGGAACTTCAATAAAATTTGTCCAGTGGTTCATGAGACAATTTGCTAACAGACAAACAGAGTTGACACCCACAGTTAAATGCCAAGGTTTTAAGCGACGATCATGCACAACACCCGGGAGTATCTGTTGGGGATGATGCTCATTTACTAAAACACTACATTTTAGCTCAGTATCTGTAAAAGTGGCTGAGTTTTAGCTTTGGTTGTGTTTGCTAAAATCACTAGGTTGTGGTGGCCAATTAGATTTGAGTTGATTCCAAAAGTTAATCGGTTTTAAACGTACATCCAGTGATTACTGCCCTGGAGTTTCAGTAAAATCCATCCAGTGGTTCATGAGATATTAAGCGACAAATGAACACATGTATACATTCACAGAAGCATTATTGCCCTTTCACCTTCTATGGTTAGAAATCACTGCTGCTCTGAGATTTAAAAACGAAAAAAAAAAAACTGTAAAGCTGTCTGTCCCTCACACAGAGCCCAAAGTCATTAGGCCCCCGCATACTCGGGCGGACTGTGCGTACTCCGTGAGCCGCGCAGACTCCACGCGGACTGTCCAAGGATGGTTGAGACTTCATACTCGAGCGTACAGATTGCCTAAAATTCTCCCGTGACAAATTTCAGTCATGGCATCACCAGACGAGGAGGAAGAGATCGCTTACCTCTTAGCTTTAAAAAACAAAAGAAAAGAAGGTGCCTTAAGCCCTGTTTCTTCACCACCAGGGTAGCCACCGCACACCTGCCAGCGCTACACAGAGAGCGGCGGTCACGCTGTGCGCTGGCGCCGATTCTCACCCGAGAGGTTTGTGTCGTACACGGAACAGTCTGATGTGAACACCGTTTCTCGCCAGGCAGCTTTTTGTGCGACACAGAGTACACATATGCGGTCATAAAAATTGATCTTTGGGTGGACCTCTGCGGAGTGAAGTACGCCCGAGTATGTGGGGGCCTTTACGTTGAGGCAGTATTCTCTGAAAAGACAGGGCTGTTTTGTTTCGCTTAATGCGCCTTATAACCCAGTGCCCCCTATAGTGCTGAAAATACGGTAACTGTATGGTATGGGGATTTTAGAATTGTAGCAGAGTTGGGGTTGAATACACATGTTCAAAAAAAAAAAACTAGACTGTTCTTTATGTTCGTACTCATATATTATGTGATTAAAATCAAATAAACATAAGTACCCTGCAACGTTGAACAGCACATCAACATGGTCGTGTTCTTTGGCCAGAGCTTCCACTTGGTCCTTTTTAGTCACATCCACCACTTTGGTCCTGATTCCTGAGGATGAAAAAACATTTTGAAAAGCACTAGTTAGTTTTTATTCTTTTATAATGAAAGCACATTTATTTTTATTACTTTGCTACATAAAAGTAAATACCTTTAAGCGTAGAACACTTCCACACATACATTTTTACTCACTATTTAACAATCTTGCAAAACTATGTTGGTAAATCTGTGACGGCACAGAAGAGGAGTCCTAGCCAAATAAATACATAAGAATAAAGTTGATAGAGAGGGAATATAGTATTCTGGTGAAAAAAAGTAAACTTAAAACACCAAAAGCTGTAACTTACTGAGAAAAACCACAGATATTCTCCTCGCTCTAATTGGTAATTGTAAGAAAAATGATGTTTACTAGAAAACCTTCAACAAGACATAAATGTCAAGAAAACCAGTTTAAAATGATTAACTATGGAGGTGAGGTAAATTATTTCAACTTAAAAAGTGAAATAATGTGGTTTGTATTTAACAAAAGAGCTCCATCTTCCCTAAAGCATCCTTTATTTGATGTAATGATTTATTCAAGACATGACCCCTTTAATTGGCTAAACTAATCCATTAAATTAAACCTACAGAGATTCGAATGCAGCATCATAAACATACATAAACACAAAACAATTCACCCTGAAAAGATGCTCAGAGAAGGAGGTGTGTTCATTCCCTTTGATTTATTCTGGCTAATTTATTATATTAACTGAGTGAACGGAGACTAAATCTGTAAATAAAACGAGGTTATGCCAGAAAAAGCAGTAAGCATTGAAATGAGTGTGAAAACGGACAAGAAAAAGTTACAGTGTGGTTTTAGAATTGGGCTTAATGTACACAGCAGGAACTAGTTATGTGGCTCCTGCACAGCAAGTTCTGTCTGTTGTATAAAAGATGTGAGTAAATTAGGAAGGTCGTCCAGAAAGGGATAATAAAATGATCCTTTATTTGGACCTCAGCTGGGAAATCCATCAGCGAGCCGTTTTCTCCCTGAACAACAACTCAAGGTGCCTCAGCGGTAAAAGAAGAGGAATGCGTAATAAAATAACAAGTAGCCCAATGTTAAATAGCTGCTTTTAATTAATTTAGGGAACTGACGAGCAGCAGCAGTTCTGTAGGTTTTGTCTCCCAAAGAAAAGATAACTCAGGCCTGATTTGTTTATACGAGTATCATTACCATTTTTTTTTTTTACTCCTGAAATGTTCAAGTCGGAAACGAATCTTGTTAATGTTGTTCTAGAATTTTAAATGTTTGCCCATTATAATTAGGACGTAAAGAGTCAAGGTGTCCAGTTTGCATCCCCCTGGTTTCCCAGCAGATGGCAGCTGCAGACCGACGAACAGATCAACCTCGCTACCTTTGACGCCATCCAGCTCCTTCAGCTTCTCTCCGTTTATGTCCGTTGCTGTGACCCGGGCGCCTTCCTTCGCAAAAGCCTGCAGGTAAAAAAAAAAAAAAAGAAAGGAAAGAAAAAAAGAAAAAGGACTTGAGTGAGCTCCCAAAGTTCAAAGTACGCAACTCACACTGCCAATGTAACCTTTGAAAGAACAAACATTTTGTTCTCTGGCTGTAAGTCGAACAAATAAGGTTTACTTAAAAAAAAAAAACATTTGACAGTGGAGGAAACAAGGATAAGGCGCAATGACAGGTTGTTATGTCTGGTTCCCTAACAAATCTGAAACGCCGCTTGAGTGAAGCAAATGTTTTAAAGATTACCAATACCAGTCAAGATGTCACACTCGAGGAAATGCAGGCGGTCAATTTTTAATCTGAGCTCGTTTTAATTTCAATCACTTGTCGCTTTTAAAAGTGTAAATACAGTTAGCCATGTCCTCTCGTACCGTTTGCAGTTTTTTGAACTATGTGATGTGATCCAGTGAGCTGAAACTACTGAAGCAGAGCTTAATATTTAAAACAGGTGACTCAGCCTTGACAAGAATGCATAGAAGACTCGAGTGTTTTGTTATCTTTATGGTGAGACTGGCCCCGAATGCGTGTTTTCACCGACCCTGAAATCACTGAGCACTAAAGCGAAGGTGTTTTTTTGCTTCTGGAGAGTTGCCATCAGGAAGAAAAAGCTCACCGCTTGCAAAAAAAAAAATTACACATTTATTATATGTTTATTTTTAAGAATTAAAAATAAACGTATCACGGGATGTATAAGAGAGCACACTCTGCACATAGAAGTTCGCAAGCATGAGATTCCCAATGACGCGCGCTAGCAAGAAGGTTTTAATTAAAGCCTTTTACGATAGCAGCAGCACGTCCAATCCCCTGCGCGGCAGCAGATAACACGATCACTTTCCCATCCAGTCGTCCCATGGTGCACCTTTCACCGCTCCTGTGGCTGAGACAGACAGAAAAACAAGCGTACTGATCAGAAACAAGCTCATTCTGACAATAACTCCTCTCTCTCTCTCTCTCTCTCTCTGAATAGGAATCAATTCAGTCAGCTTTTTGTTACCAATAGTTTAAAGAATTCAGATAATAAAGGCGAAGCAGCCCCACAGTTAAAGGTTTAAAGGGATAGTTCAGATCTTTTGACGTGGGAACAGTTACAGGTAGTTTTTTTTTTGAACACCTTCCGTTTGAAGAAATGTGTTTAATTCTGATCAGATCGACAAAGTAGCGACTAGTGCAAGTGGAGCCAAAACCAAACTGGATTGCTGACGCCTTAAAACAACTCCAGCCACAGGAATTGAACACCGTTTGTTAAACCACTGCATCATGACGTGCCAGCTGGACGTGCCCCAGGCTGCTCCAGAAGTGCTACAGACAGCTGCTGCCGCCAAACATAGGTCTCTATGTTGAACAAAAGCATGAAATGCTAACCTAATATGTATCATGTAAAGGTTTATAAAACTGTGTTTATAAAAAGTAGAGGTTTGTGTAATTAATTTAATCGGCCAACATTTACCACTTTTTTTTTTTTTTTATAAATCGGCAAACGGTCATACTTGCACATACTTAACCGGTTACCAAGTAGGAAGATGAAGACCAGCTCACTGTAGCCCACAATTTAGTTTAGTCTCTGTGTATATCATTTAAGTGTCCAAATTCTTTTAAGTATCTTTGAGTACTGTACGTTTATGTAAGTCAAGCAGATATGTTACATTCTTGCACAATGACTGCTGAGGATAGACCCCAGATCCCCCGCACAAAAAAAACAAAGAAAGTGGATGGATGGATTACATATATTGGCCATTGGCTGCCCTGATTACTAAAAAATGATGAAACACATCAATCAGTTTCTAAAACAAACCACTACAACTAAGGCCAGAATCAAACTCTGTTTCTTCCAAATGAGGTTGTCCAAAGAGCTATCTACAACAGGTAAGATATTATTTATAACCCCGCCACAGAACTCCACTTTAAATGATCTGAATTTCCATTTAACCTTTATGTGATCAAACTCTGAAGCACAAATTAGCACTTCCTAAACATTCTATTCTACTCTATTCTAGCTCATATTTGGTAGTTTTTTTTTATTTTTTTTTTAAACTTTGGCAAAATGGTGAACAACAAATTACAGCTACCATTGTCATACTTGAGGTGCAGCAGTCAATCTGAACTGCTGAATGCTGGGAAATTATACTTCTCTCTGCTGGCACTTTACCAAAACAACATAACAAAATACATATTTTTATATTTTAGGAGCAGCATGTCTTGTTGTACTTTAACTGGCTCTACCGTTGCTCAAATTAAAAAAAAAATGGATCCATGGTTGTTTTTAACAGAGAGTGGAACTGCTCGCATGTATTTTTAGACTGCATGCATTTCTGAAAGTTAGCTCTTAAACACCAACTTTATTTTAGGCAAAACAAGCTAAACAACATGTTGAAGGCCGTCAAAGAGCACGGAACGGCGAATTTTTGCAAGTTAAAGGCGGCCAAGAAAGTTAAGAGATAAAGTCGAACTCAAACACTCACCTCTCTTTGCAGCTTACACACCACGGTGAGCGAAGTCCGACACGTGACGTCGTACTCGCACGGGGATTGGCTGGAGACCAGGAAGTGGTCTGTTAAAGAAACAGTCCTCACTGAAAAGAGAACGCGGATCCAGTGATCCACATTTTGTCACATTACTATTATTTTTCTATTCTGTAAATTAAATGTATATAATCTGGTCAATTTCTGTTTTTCTTTACATTGTTACTATTATAAAAACTTGTTTGTACCACTGCAACTCACAGTGTATGAACTTTCTGATATACTGTAGATTAATTTTATGAAATATCTAACATTGTTTAAGAAGAGACAAATTAATAACGCATAGTGCAACATGGGGTGGGGTAGTCTTTACTTCTTATTCGGTCTTTGTGATCTGTCTTAATCCTCAAGTCACCAGTGAAGATTAGTAACCTTTTATATCTGGTTAAAGTTCTACACAGGCCTGGATATGACTGAGGGTTCATAGTCTAAAAAAATGAATGAAAGCTCAGAACTAAAGAGTAAACATTCAGTAGCCTATAATGCCACAAAACAAAGAGAAATTAAATACTTGGCATTCTTTGGAGGAACACATACCACCTGCCGCCTTTCATACCAGAGTTTTAAACTAAAATCATTTCATGCTGAGAAGGTATGACATTGCAGCGACTTTGGTCAAATCTAGTCAATTATATTATGCACAGCTCATGCAATACAGTGAAATCTTGCAAGATATAAAAGCGCTCAGATAAGGTGTTGAGGATGGCTCTCAGCTGCAAACCAAATTTAGCTCAATATCTGTAAAATTGACCGAGTCACAGTCATTTTTATAGTGGCTAAGGGTGATTAGCTGTGGGGACCATCTTGACTTGGGTTGACTCCAAATGTTAATGAGTTTAAATGTACAGCCAAGATTTACTTTCTTAGAGTTTCATTAAAATCTATCCTGTGGTTCATGGGATATTTTGCTAACAGACAGGTTGACTCTAACAAAGTTTTACACAGAGTATTTGCGCAATGTGTAGATCTCAAAGTGCATGTTGGGGATCTGGCAACACTGATGCTGGGCATGCAGTCTGGAATATGTAAACAGCAACATCCAAACTGTGAATTCACGGACGTGAGGTTGGATTGCTGCTACATGTTAAAAGAATGAGCAGCACAAACAGTCCTCTGCTGTCTGCTATTATTACTGCTGTGCATGTGCAGAACCGCTACTGAGTGCAGCTGTCTGTGGCGTGCATGTGCGATTTCACACGTTTGCGTCTTCCTTTGAAATGCAAATGGCAGTGTACAAAAATCTCCACTCTGAGACCTGAGTCCAGAAAGCTTCAGTTTCAGAAAAAACGAGCGCTGTTGTCGTGTAGATGAACGACTGAACCGCAGCAGAAAATCTACTACTTCACTGAGAAACAGAGTGGTGTATATGGCCCCTCTGTCTGAGGATCCTGTTGATTTTGAAATGCACCCGGATGTTGTGTTTGAAGAAAATCCTTCTGAGTTCCTCAGATACTCCAGCAACATGAGGGGTGACATTGTTTTTGCATTTGTTCTTCTTATTCTGTTCAGTGGCGTGTGTTTTTTTGGATTTTCTCCCTGACTAGACAAAAGGCCAGTTAGGACATCCTAACTGGCCTTTTGTCAAGTCAGGGAGAAAATCTAAAAAAAACAGGATATCCTGTCCACACTCTCTGCTTTTTTAAATTGATTAAAGTCCTCGCGTGTGAAGCGAAACATCTTCAACTGCAAAACAGAAGTCCAGTTGTTTATGTTTTTAACCTTTTTTTTTTTTAATTGGCACACTCACACACAGGTGAAAATGTGACCTTTCACCTTCTGCAGCAGGCCCTTACAATTATAATTTGTTAAAGTGTCTTTTCTCCATGACACCTGTACAACCTTCAACTAATTATACAGTGTTCACCAGCTGAATGATTTAATTAAAAAAAACACTGAGCCATATTATTGAATCAGTTTTATTTTCAACTAAACAAAGTAGTCACAGTTGTTACTGAAGACAGAATGCTTTGTCTATTTTTATTAAAGCTGGGGTTTGATATAAAAAAAGAGTATTCTATTATTCCCTGACATCTTAAAGTTCTCATCACACACAAGAGTCACACGGTTTTATAAACCGTGTGTTGACAGATAAGATTTATTATGGAAAAACTGTTCGCACGAGAAATTAAAGTGACTCCACATGGCACTCCAATTTATTTCAGCTCCACACAGATATGAGCATACTGAAGTTCGATTAAATTCACCACCTGCTGGAAGTTACCTCCAGATGAACCAAAACATACAGTGTGTTTAGTGAACCATGATGTCAGACACCCTGTAAGCTATGTCTGCGTGGGTGTGTTGAATGCTTAAGTATGTATGAATAATTTTGCTTTTGTTCTTGAATGAAGCAAAGCAAATTGAGAGTGCCATGATTATCTTGTCAGGCAGCTGCACACTTAAAACTTCAATCAGTGGACAATCAAACAAAATGATAAAGCAAATAGAAGGCTCAAGACCTCATGTTGTTTGTTATTGTGGACAATAATTTTCTTATGCTTTAATCTCAGGTTTTTGTATATATTACACAATTAAATTGCCTCTGTGTTTAATTTCCTGTAATGTAAAGTTTGAAAACAATAGATTTGTTTTCATCATTTTAAATGAAAAGAATTGTGATTTGATAAATTTTTTAAAAAGTTTAAATTGGTGCAAATTTAAATAATATCAAAATTGTATTTGATTTTATTTGAAGAGGACCAACACTGAGAAAAAAGACATTGTTATACATCAATCAAATAATGCTTTGCATTAAGGCCTTTTAGCCAATGCCTGAAAATAAAACTATGATTTTTAAATACACACACACACACACACACACACACACACACACAGACTTGTATTTCTATCCTTATTAGGACTTTGTGTTGACTTCCATTATTTCTGTAGCCTTACACTGACTCTTATGCGAAACCTAACCATTACTAGTACATGCTTAACTCTGACCTAAGCTCCATTTACACCTTAAACCTAAAACTAATTTAAAAATAACTCAAAAATGGCATTCCATTGTAGTAGGATAGGGCTTTGGTCCCAAAAGGACTACCTGTCCTCTCAAGGTAGGGTTTTTGTACCAGAAAAGGTTCTAAAAAGGTAACAAAAATCAAGTACACACACACACATAAAGTAATCCATCTATTCATTTTCTACTGCTTATCTGAGGCTTTGGCAGGTCAAGAAGAGAAGCCCAGACATCCCTCTACCAAGCGACCCTGGAGAGAGGGATATCTAGGAAGGGCTTCTCTCCTCTCCACACATAAAATAACAGGAGGCAAACAAGAAATCATAAAAGATAAGATGTTTATATTACTTTTGATGAATGTTTGTAGCCTTTTTCCTTTGCCTCAAATAGGGGCTGCCTGCAGTTTGTTCTATCCAGCATCCTTTTTACTTCCCAGTGAAATTGTGTCTTCTTTTTATTTATTAGGCAATATAAAGGAAAGGTCCTGATGAAAACTGCAACTGTTGAATCAGGATGGGATTTGCCAGTCAGTGAAACTGAAAATAATTCAGCAGATATTTGTATTACATGTATTTTTTTGTTTGTAAATTAAACATTACAAGAGTTATTGATTTTGTTTCATTACATTTTAGGAAAATACCATCTGTCTAGTGTCTCTTCTTAGTATTACTTTGGCCCCCAGCTCTAATGTGAAGAAGAATACCGTCCATTATTTGACCCGGACATGTATTTTAGGTCACGCACAAAACACCAATGCCTTCTTTCTTCCAGTATTGCCAAAATGAGGAACATCGTGTTTCTGAGTGATGGTGGAAAACTAGTTCATCCACATTTTTTTTAGGCTGGATTATTGTCATTTTATATTATCAGTTTGTTCCATTAAGTCAATGGCGAGCTGCCATGCAGCATCAACAGTTCTGATGGGAACTGGAACAGCGTATCATGTTACTCCAGTTTCACTCCCTCCGTATGAAAATGTTTAAAAAGTTTAAAATAAAGTTTAATTCCTCCTTTATGAAGCCCTTATAGACAAAATGCCTTGACGTTTTGCATATTTCGGTGTGCTGCAGTAGAGTATCTTATAGTGGGTGTGATTCCAAGAATTGTACTGTTAAAGACCTGGGTTGGTGGGGGACCTTTACTTTCTTTGCTGTCACTCTTGTTGCATTTGTGCACCATCGCATGTCATTACTTTGCTTCTCCTGGAGTTTGTGCCCTGTCCCTCCTGTCCTGCATTACCTGGATGGTGTTATAAAGCAAAAGTTTGATAGTTTTCTGTTTGGCATCAATGAGCACAGCCATATTCATGCAAATATGTATTTTTTCTTGTTCACTGGCCTCAATAAACGTTGAAAGGATACTTATCTTATATAAACAGGGCCTTCGAGACAGAATGAGGAACTCCATCATCTGGAGGGACCTGCTGATCCTCCGCATCAAAAGGAGTCAGCTGAGGTTGTTCAACACCTGATTAGTGGCCTCCTGGGTGCCTCCCTCTGAAGGTTTATGGCCTCATCCAAATAGGAGACGTACAATGATTATGTATCCTCTCTATCCTGGGAACTCCTTGGGATCACCTGGGAGAAGCTTGAGAGTGTGGCTGGGGAAAGGGATCTCTGGGTTTCCTGGGCCTGAACACAGGAACACAGTGGGAAGCAAACTGATAGATGGATGAGTGTTATGAATAATGCAAGATATCGATTTTAAAATTTAAATTACACGATGCTAGATACTTTCTCAAACAGTAATAACAAAATAAGAACATCCCCAACATATTGTATTCCTCTTATACTTAGCACAGGGTGTGTTGCTCCCATAGGTAACAAAATAGTAGAGGACTTATGTTGTACATTGTGAATCAAATAATTTGGATTATAGGGATGTTAGAAGAACAAGAAAACTATCACACTTTCATGACTTAGTGTTGCCAGATATATGAAAATTATTGTATTTATGTGATAGTTTTAGGGTCTATACAATATACAAAAAATAATTTTTAAAAAGGCCTAATATAGGATAGTTTTGGCATTTCCGTGCACCAAAAAACACTTATATTTATTCACGTCAGAAAGTCCAATCCAACCAGCTGGACCAGACCAGCAATGCACCTCCTCACCATTTTTACACAACCTCACACGTATGTTTTTTCTTTATTTGTAATCTTTTATAAAGTGCTGTAAAGTTTCAGTGTATAGACCATAAAATGAGCTTTCAAAGAGAAAAAAAAGAAGTCAGTTGAAATCATTATAAAAGTCCCTAAAGACCTGCAGATTATTGTTCATGAAATATTACTTTAACAAGTTATGTTCCTCTGCAGGTAACCAGTGAACTCATACAGATTTAATGGCGGTAATTTTGTTATTGGATTTGATACTATTAGGAGTGATGTTACACAAGAGTTGTAGTTCCTGCCTTCTGGCTTTGTTTTATTTCTGTTGGTCCATGAATTAAAGCCAACTTGACTTCAGCAGTCCTCAAAGTGTGATTATCCCTGCTAACAATCCCAATCAATCAGAACGGAAGAAGGCTTTCAAATAACAGGAAATGTCCTCAAGAACCAAGGAAATGAAGTCAAGCACTTAGGAATACTGTGACCTGGAGGACAACACAATTACACCAACCAAACTGCTTATGCTGATTCTCCTGAAGCTGTGTTCCTAAGACAATTAACAACTTTTCCGAGAACTAACCCAAATAACACTGAACTGAAGAAAGAAGCTTAAAGGTTAGAAGGCTTAGAGACATAAGATCTCCAATGTCCAGTGGAAATCTCGTGTTTCTTATGTTCACAAACACATATACCAGCAGGCCTCAAATGACTTTGAACATGTGTTGAGTAAGTCTTACACTGGGCACACGTTGCTGCAGAAATGAGGAAATGACTCTGTATGGGGTTTGACTAATTGAGGCTTCAACAAGGACATCTTGGCCTTTGTAGAGTTTATTTAGATCAATCTTTGTCTTTCCTGTGGAATGTGAGACTAAATTGTTGAGGTGCGCTTTGAAGAATCAATGCGGTAGTATAAAAAGCTGCATTAAAAGTGACTTGTTGCAGACCTGTAATGGTTTATTGATTAAACTGAGACATGAGAAGAAATATAAATACCTTTCCTCCTTGGGGATGCATATGCATTAAATTCAAGGCAATCTGTCATGACCTTGTACAAGACTGACAATATTTGTTTGGACAAATTGACTTGATACACGTTGAGTCACAACAGCACATAATCAGCGTTAAATCTAGTATTTTGCTGAGGAGAGGTTATCAGTTTGGACAACTAAACAGCAATACATACACAAAAAAATGAGCTAAAGACTCCACATTAAAGTATATACAGTATAGGCAAAATGTGCATAAGTAAAATGTTTAAAATAAATTGGCCTCTGCCCAATACACTAAAAGTGACAATTGATATAAAAAAAATCATTAAACTATAAATTGTAGTCTATGATTTATTTATTTATTTATTTATGTGGGGATGATCAGTTACAGATTTGTACTTTTTTGGTTTATTATTTATTTACTTAACCTTTATTTCACCAGGAAAATCCCACTGAGATTAAAAATCTCTTTTGCAAGAGAATCCTGGCCAAGACTGGTAGCAGCACACAGAGATTACAGAACATTCACAGCAAAAACAGAAAAAGTTGACGCCGTCATGAATTAACTAATTAAAAATTACTCAGTTAAGACATTTACAAACAGATGTTTCCTTCTCAAAATCAGTAAGAACAGCCTTAAAAAAACATTTAGTGACAACAGCACCTTTAAGTTCATATATTTCTGCAACTGGTTCCAAGAAGATGGAGCAGAATACTGATACAGAAGATTTCTTCCCAAGTTCAGTTCAGACTTTCTGCAATTTCTTGAATTATTGTGTTATTGGCATATATACATATATATACACATGAACATATGAATATGTATATATATGCGTGTGTGTGTGTGGGAGGGGGGGTGCGTGTGTGTGTGAAACTTTTCTTTACCTTTTCAACTTCATATAATCCCAGGTCCAATATATTGAGATATTAGAAAGGCCAATAGGGTTACAAAATATTACAGAATCAAACTTGTATACTGGATATTTTGCTTGTTTTATGGATGTCATAATTAGCATTCTATCATTTGCAGTCTTTAAGGGCAACACATTTGATGACTTGTCAAGAAAAGCAGCAGCAACTGTAGTTTAAAGCCTACTGCCTCATATTTGCTGAACAGTTCCTCTTAAAAATACAAAGTCTCCCAGAGGCAGAACTGTAAGAGCAGATAAATCATAATGTTCTGTAAAAAAAAAAATATATATATATATATATATATTCTCCACTACAGCCAAACAATTGGTCCATATTTTCTGTTTACAGAGGAAATATTGAAAGCACAGCCTGGGAAAGAAAAATGCGACTCGAGAAATCTTTGTTGTAATTGGTTCTTTGATGACCAAACAGAAATATAGCACCAGATTTTGTATATATTCCCTGTTGTGGCTAGGTCTTAAAATCACTCTGCCATCTGACTGGTTGTCTTCAGACCAGCAGTGTTCTGTTGCAGGATGAAAACAAAGAGGAGGGTTATTCCGGGGCATTTATGCTAATTCTTGACAAGTTGGAAAAACAAAACCTTTTTTCTAAGTTTACAAGAAATTTCAGAAGGAGGAGTTTTTTATATTTGGAACTACAGTACACCACCAAAGGCTAAGGTGATGTTTTTGCATTTGTCTGTCTCTGTTTGTTTCTAGTTCTAGAAAAATATGTCATGAACCACAGAACATATTTTAATAAAATTTTAAAGAAATAATTATTAGATAATGATCTACAACTGATTAACTTGTCAACCTCTGCCACAGATATTCAACATTAGCCAATGCAAAAATGGCCATAACTCAGCCAATTATACAAACACTGAGCTAAGATCTGGAGTGGTAGTGTCTCAGGCTGATACCAAACACATACTCTGAGGACTTACTGATCCTGTGAGATCTGTTTTTAAAACTTTTTCATTAACTATTACAGTCAATTCTGCCTG
The DNA here is from genome assembly GCF_001649575.2 of Kryptolebias marmoratus. Taxonomy (NCBI): domain Eukaryota; kingdom Metazoa; phylum Chordata; class Actinopteri; order Cyprinodontiformes; family Rivulidae; genus Kryptolebias; species Kryptolebias marmoratus. The sequence goes on from NC_051432.1 coordinate 10,928,122, forward strand.
TCTGTTAGCAAACGATCTGGAATTGGAATGGTCACCACAACTAATCAACTTTGGGCCAACACAAAACTAACTGTTAACTTTAGAGATACTGAGTTAAATTTGGTGTAGTAGTAGCTGAGCATATATCCAGTACATGCTCAGAATGCAACACACTGTGAAATATTTTTTGTTTAAAACTTTATTAACTTTTATTAACTGCTGGCTTAAACGTCTGTCTGTCTGTCTGTTAGCAAAATATCTCTCGAGCCACTAGATGAATTATAATGAAACATTCAGAAAGCAATTTTTGAATGTTTCATTAAAACATGTTTTACTTTTTGGGAGTGGCCAATTCAAGATGGCCACCACGCCTAATAGACATTAGCTAACACAAAAATGACTAACTCAGTTAAATTTACAGATACTTAGGGAAAACTTGGTGTGGTAGTAGCTGAGGGTGATCCTCAACACATAGTTGAAAGAAAGTTGGTGCAACAACAAATCGAAACATTGGGGCTACTTTCAGATAAGTTATTACGACCACTATGCCAGGGGAAAAGTGCAAAGGTCAAAGGTTAAATCACACTCTGATGGAGGTGAACAAACCATGTTATAGTGTGTTTGGAGACAAATCTGATGCAAACATGTCAGCTCTAACACGAAAATAGAGATTTATCCCCTACTACAATGTGTCAAGAAAATGTTGGAGAGGATTTAGTGTCACTACTGGAGCACATTATGTTGGGCGGACCATGAAATCTTTATTTGTCAGTAGGCTGGTTTTTATGAGTGAATTTAACAAGCAGCTAAAAGGTTACCAGCAAACTTGCTAAATTAATTGAATCGCCACATAAAAATAAGCCTTGTTGCTTTTATCAGTAAATTCCAATTTCATTTCCTGTGAGAGATGATTTGTTGACGTTGATGTGTTTCCAGCAGAGTCTCAAGGGTTTTGAGGAAGAGCCCAGAACACAAGAATCAGTTTCAAACAGCCATGGATGAGGCTCGGCCTTAACACTGAGCATCCTTCAGCATAAAGCAATTTCCATTTCAAGCGTCGAAGAATGGCAAATATACATTTAAAGTGAGAATGAAAGATCTGGCTGCCCATACCTGAAGGATGGCTAGTTCTTTTTCCACAGTCTATTTATCAGAGCGATCATAATCACCAAGAATACTTTCAATGATTTATAAGTTCCTGTCAAAGCTCAAGTAGCTCCAAATGTGAGAAATCATTAAGTGTTTGTGTGCTTTGTCACACTTTATCAGACAATGCATTATGCAGTAAAAAGGGAACAAAATGGATCATTATGTTTTACTTTTATACTGATAATATATTTAAGCTGTCGGAGCTGCACGAACTATTAAATTTATAGCGCTGTAGTTGTAATGTGCCACGCTTATAAACTGACAGAGCTTCCACATTAATAGAATCATATATTTAATTTGTGACATGAAAACCTAATGAAGGAATCTTAATAAGAATTTGTTATCTGCCAAAGATATGGGTGAAATGTTTTAGTTTTCTCGGATGGCACAAAGAAAAAAAAAAAGATATATTACTAAAATTAAAGCTGTAATTTTAAAAGCTATAAAATGAACCCACAGCGTTTTTGCTAACCTACTCAGGAGACACTGTCTTGGCAACAGAACTTTGCCATTTCCACATTTTTCTCAGTGTGAGCTGAAGAAATCAGACAAGTGCACGTTTGAGAACAAGCTGTTCTAATAACATAGCATCCAAGTCAAAGTTCTAAGTCACAGGTGTGAGACCGGCATTTTAAAACATGCAGACATTCATCCAGAAACAGCAAAAAGTCTGCCTGAGAACTTTGTCAGGTGTTATGTTTTACTGTGCAGATAACACAATCTCACCCAGAATACATTGTATGCAAAATGACGATAGTTGAGATAATATACAGTAGTACATGGATTTATGCTTTCTGTAAGCGTGTAATATATATATATATATATATGAATAATATATATATATCTATTATTTAAAGCTATAATAGCTGTCAAAATACACAATTTTTCAATGTTTTTGCTTTAATTTTTTGCTTCTAACACAATTTCTACATTATTAAATGATTGTTTGGGTTTAATGTAACTCAGAGTCACCGGGGTTTTTGTAAAAATTGCCTGAGAAAGAAGCAAATATAATTCTCGCATTTGTTTATAACTAAATTTGGTGATCATTTATGGACCCGTTATGGAAATTATCCTGTTAGAGTTCGGAATATCTCGGCACAGTCCATTTACATCTGATCTTAGCTCCAGCTTTTGCTTTAATCCTCTCCACTGCTTGATTTCCTCCCCCAAATGATTCGGTTTCTGTTGTCTCTTCTCTGCACAGCTTTTAGTCGTCGTTTCCTTTCAGAGGAAGAGAGAAGATCTTTACTTTTTATTTCCCTCTGGCAAGCCCGATTCCATTGTTCTCCCTCTGACTCTGTTTACATCCAGGGATTATTTTACTGGTTAGATATTTGCAGACTGTTCGAGGTGAACTCGTCAGTGTTCAAATGTAAACAGACGACTAGTAATTGTTGGCAACAAAACCTGACTCTGCTGAATTTGCTTATTTATGACAAATTATATGGTAGACTTTTGGCAGTAAACGTAGTTAAAACTGTTAATGATTGAGAAGTATGTTTGATAAATACTGACTTATGATTTCAAAGTATATATCAGTATTTCCAAGATGGAAAAAAGTCAAATATTTAATCTTTTAAAAGAGGTTTTTCAATCTTATGTTGGGCTTTTTAATGATGTGTAATTAGTAGACTGAAAAAGGTCACAAAACACTGCAGATATGATATCAAAAGACTTCCTTGTGATTAAATGAAAACAAGAAACACTTGACTGTCCTCAGTAAAAGAGTGCATCAATCAGCTCATTAGTGCTGAGATGTACACTGGTTTGTGTTGTCTTTGTTTTGGTGTCAGCAGTTGCATTTCATTCAAATCCCTGAGCTGTAGCTGCAGAAAGTATTCTGACACTTCACACAAACAAAAGCAGCTTCATCTAACTTCTGGATAACGCCCAAGTCCCTTTGCTCTTATCACAACACACCGTGTTGTTCAAATTTACAACGAGGCTCTTTGTTCTTGGCTATAAGCATAGTAATTGCTTTCAGTCTCATGCCAGATGGTTGTAGTGTCGTCTGAGTGTTCAGACTGTGGGCCGGAGAAACGTCTGAAGTTTGGAGAAATGCCGCAAGCCAAAAGCTGGCTGCAGTCGAACTTGTGGCAGAAACGAGCGCTTCAGTTGTGAAAGTGTAGATAAAGAAAACACGGGGAGTATTAATGTTCTGTCTTATCCGACTGGGTTCTTGTTTGCAACCTTGTGCTGAGGAATTGCAACAGAAGACACAGTGAATTTACTTTCACCTGTGCAGTTTGAGCATTTCTCTGAGAAGAAAATTGTGCTTTACATGGGCGATAATTCACGAAAGGCTGATCTTATTTCCAAATAACTTTGTGAGAAAATGGCACAAGTGCACACAGTAACATGTGATAATGGATTGTACACCTCGTCCCAGAAGTGCCTAGGGAGGCAATGACACAACACAACTTGTTAGGGTTGTGGATTTGAATAGGTCAGAGCTATTCTCGAAAGGCCCTTGGATGAAACATCCTAATTAACATGACTTTAAGTGGTCTTAATTGTGATTTGCTGTGATAGGATCCCCTTCAGTCATAACAGACTGCACTCACACAGCCACCTGAAGATGTTTCAGTGTAACAATAACATAATAAATCAGGATACTGCAGGGGAAAAGGTTAAGAGGTGCAATCAAATGGGATTATACATCAGGGGGCATATCAGACATTCATAAAAATCAAGGGACTCAGTTTTGGAACCTAACTAAAAAATATTTTTAGATAAATATTTTAGGATGTGGAAATAATTCAATTAAGTATGCTATAACAAAGCTCTTGGTTTAAGTTAAAAATATACTTTAGAAGTGGTGAGTAATTAATATATATTAAATTACATTATATATATTAAATAGTCATCCCCGGATTAAAATACTGAATGTTAAAGAAATATCAAATTATGTAGGTAAATTAGGAGACAAAACAGGAGATGCTGGTTTGAAAAAGGGACAGCCATTTTTCAAATGGAAACATCTGCAGCCAGATGTCATTTAAGATTCCTGTTTCACTCTAAAACTTCTTGCTTTTATGTTTTGTAGTTTTATTATTTTTAATGAATGAGAAGCCTTTCTTTGTTAAATGCGAACTTACTCATAAAGCATTTCCAAGATGAAATGAAATCGTCAAATGTTTATGCTTTTTAAAAAGGTTTTTTTCTAAGGTTGGGCTTTTTGATGATATATAATTAGTCAGAAAACATTGTTGCTTAAACTGAATTAGAATGACGTGAAAGGGCTTTCTTCCTAAATCCTGTGTGGAAAAATGATGTAAATTATATGAAAACGAGAAACACGTGACTGTCCTCAGTAAAAAGAGTGAATCGATCAACTCATTAGTCCTGAGCTGTTTACTTTAGTGATTTACCGGTTATCTGTGGTTTATTTTGTCAGCGGTTGCATTTCATTCAAATCCTTTAGTATGACCAACTCCTGGAGATTCAGTAAGTTTACACTTTATTCAAAGAAAAGAGATTTAAAACAAAAGAAAGTCTTAAGAGTAAAGACAACAGCTTCCCGCATGTTTTTGAATGCACGAAGGGAGAAGACTGATATTAGCTTTGCAAATATTAATATTCCAGCAGCAGAGGAGAAAAGACGTCCCTTGAACTTCAGCTTACAATGTGCCGGTGGTGAGTACTAGTTTTGTAGCTTGTAATAAACCTCCGCGGGACGATGCAGCTCTGGTTTAAAGTTTAAAGGAGCAAAAAGATCGATGACTGCCTTTCATGACCAGTAGGGGGTTTGGGGTCCTGCTTCATTATTCAGAGCTGAGATGCCTCTGAGCATCTCCCTGCGGCTTCTCATGGCTCATTTCTACATTTCTCGAAAATGGTAATACAACATGGAAGGCTTGATGGCTATGATTTCTGTACTCAAGAGTACATTAAAATCTTTGAAATAAGATTTATATCAGGTAACAAACACAGCACAGTTAGTTCAGAGCTTGGTTGGGCTTTACTACAGGAGGAGTATAATTTAGAATGGTAAGTCTTAAAGAAAAAGGGTAAATCTCTTTCTTGGACATTTAGTGTGAGCTTGCTGAGCAACAAAATGAATGATGTAATTCAGGATCAACTCCTGAGGCATGTGTTTTATTACTCCAAGGTAACTAGATGTGATTCTTTCTGCCTGCGCACACCTACTGCCCAATCACATGACCCTAATTTCCTTTTTAAAATAAATAATTTCTTCACTGTGGCATAAAGAGACAAAAAAAATCACAAATCAGAGATGGTAATGGGAATGAATTTCAAATATTTAAATAGCTAAGTATGCAAATTCAAAAAGTTAGTTAGTTAAGATATTTTAGTTAAAGGGAATAAGTTTGCAAAACATATATTTGTGATTGCTCTGAAAACAGGGTTGAGTAGCCAGTTCATGGGTGTAAACGATCTGGCTCAAGCTGCTCATTTCCCATTTTGTACATATTTTCTAATCATTGCCACTCATTCAGTTGGTAAGTTACACAGACATAATATGCATCCGAATGCTTGTCTGGTTGTCAAGATTCATGATGTGTAAATATCTATATTGTGGCTTTTACACTTTTTGAGATAGTGTTGTCTAAAGAGCACTCATTCAGATCTGGATAGCAGGTTAGTGCTATTTATTTGAATGGTGAGCACTGTTCCAAAACTATACAGTATATCATACAACTTTGATATTTATTCTATGTCTCCCTCTCTTCTGTTCATGGATATCTGTTTACAGTGAATTACTGAATGAGTTATATTTGACATCAATTACATTGTTGGTTTTATAAGTATAAGACAAGTTAAGAAATATATCTTTTTTTTTTGTCATTGTTTTTATATACCTGTTGTTTGTGTAGTTGTATCAGTGAGGGTGTATTTCTTTTTAAATTAGATACTCTGAACCCATTTTAACAGAAATGTATTTCTGCATGAATTACTTTATGTATTCCATAATAAAGAAAGCATTAAAATAAGTATTAATAAAATCATAAACAGTACTGTACGTAACTATAAAATATTCACCTGAATAAATTATATCTATGATAAATTATTTCATTCCTTTTGTGTTTTCTTGCTCAGTTGCTTGAAACGCGGTGCTTTGTAACACATTAAGTGGGTTCAGACTGCCGGTATCATCATAAGCTTTCTTTTTCCTGAAAGCTTCCTCTTTTAAAATTTTAAAACAATCATTAAATCTATGCTCACTTTGAAGATTTCTTCTTGATATGGGCCCCCATGAGACCTACTTTCAACCACAACATTTCTAATGTCTGTCTCTTGGTGAAGACCTTCACTTTCCCCATCTCATCTCTGTGCTGCTGACTGACAGCTGGTCCTGAGGACGGACTCTGAATGAATAAACGCTGCAGTCCTGCTTTCATTCTGCTCACATTCTGCAGGATCTCTGGCATCCCAGCCTCCTCTGATTCATATCCAGCTCATGGGTTTGATTTGAGACCTTGCTTTCTGTCCTTCAACACTTGAAATAACCACACAAACCTTGGTGTGTCATTCAGTCTTAACACCTCACCACCCACATTTCCTTCTCATCTTCGCCTCCTTCAGCTGTGTCACACCATCCACCCTCCTTCTGACTTCCACCTGCTATGTCAAGCACAATGAGCACCTTCACCTCTGTTAATAATGAAGATGACAAAGAGAGAGAATAACTCGGCCTGGTCCGGGGAAGCGAAACGAATAAGGTCGAAAAGGTCAAGTGCGTCTGCATGGCAACGATATGAACATAAAAGGAGAGACACTGGCTTTCAGAACGACATCTAGTTAATGCACAACTTTATAGAAGCAAAGTTGGGTCAAACTAATTATCACCCGCCGCCAAGAAGAGCAATGAAAATATTTAGTGACCCGTTAAAAGAGACATGAGCCCAGCAACAATTGATTTTAATAAACCCCTAAAGCAGCAGAAACTATTCATTAGTTTAGTTTACTTGCTCTTTGGTGTAACTGTGACCAGTTAATGACTGCGGTAATTCTGCAATCAATTACCTTTAAGCTTAACAATTTTTTTTGCAGAATAATCTGTTTTCCACAAAATAAAAAATTAAAAAACTCATCCTTCTCCTGTTCTGTGTGCCACGCTGCTCTTACTTTTGTAATAATTTGTAAGGACAGTGGTTAGAGTCATTATCCTCCTCACACACACAGAGGGATATCTTACAGTGTTGTTTCTCACAGCTTTTTTTTGCTCCACAACTGCGTGCTTCATCTTATATAAATACTTTCTCAGAGGCTTTTTCTTTCTGACTTTACACAGTTGGATCTCCTGCACGGGAGCTCATTCAACCAGCAGCCCTAAGGCTTGAAGTAATGGATTTCACTGTACAAATGGTTCTGAATTTCAAATAAATATAAGTTATGAGCCTTGGCAAATGGCGCTATTTCATTAATAAACGGTAAAGAATATCATTCTAAAGTGCATACGAGACCAGTAGTTTTTCACCATTTATGTCGCCAGATTGTTGTGGTCTGGTTAGGAGCGTAAAAGCAATATAAATCAAAACCAAACTTTAACAATGACGATACAAGCATGTTGCTTGTGGACCCCTGGAATGAATCAGATGTAGCACTAGAGAAAAAAGCATTTTCTGGAAAAAACGCAGCGTGAATGCTGAATGATGACGTTTCCTGAAATTTGTTGAAGAAGCTGAAGTTGAAACAAGAAGAGCGGAACAGAAATGAGCGAAACCACAGCTGCAAACTAAAATAAGCTAAATACGAGCTGAAACATAAAATCAGTGAAAACAACAACAAAACAAAACCAAAGCTACAGACTAAAATTAGCAAAACCATAGCTAAAACTAAAAATAAGCAAAATAGTATCTAAAAACTTAGTAAGACAGTAGCTACAAACTAAAATAAAATATGCAAAACCACAGCTAAAAGTTTAAATTTGCACACAAAAGAACATAAGAAGACAAAAACAGCTGCTACACTGAAACAGATTTCCGAGCAACTGAAGAGATCATTTGGAGGAAAATGTTTATAATTAAAGTTAAATAATTCAAAAAGTACTAAGGTTACAAATTCTAAGAGTCATAGCGTACTATTCCCAATCAAACCAAACATTTTGACATATAAATGGTAAAAATAGCCAAAACTGTTGAAGTGGTGTGATTAAAAAAAAAAGAAAAAAAGGACAAAAGCTACAGTATGAACAGGAAACCAGTGTAGAGTCTGAGTCAGCATTCACTCTGTTATTGACTGATGATTCGACTCTCAAACCCAGTTTTGCTACAGATCCTACAGAGACTAAAGTTTCCACATTAATGTAAAATATAGGAGTGGTTTCCCACCATTAGTGTGGCAGCGAGGTGAAATTTTCAGACCATTTTACCAGCTGTTAGATGCCCTGCCCACAAGATACCCAGCTCAGATTTTATAGTGGATGTGTCAAATAAACTGTCACTGCTTGTATAATAAAAATAAATACAACATGTCTGACTACCAGGACTGGCAAGATTTATTATCTACCATTAAATCTAACATCCGGAAGTCATCTGAATTTCACAAGAAAAAAGAAACATTGGACAAATGTTATTTTTAAGATGTTGATTAAGTACAGCAGTGAGCACTAACATGGTGAGACTTCAGGGTGAATCCCTACATGCTAATAAAGCTAGAAAAGCAGCATCACTTATAATAAATACATGCTCATTTGAAGGCTTTGTCCAAACACAACTTTGGCTCAACTGTGCATGGTCTAAGAAAATAAAGCATCTATTGTTTGATGTGATGCTAATAATTTATGATCCTACAGTGTGTTGATGAGGGACTGCTGTTGGCATATTACTGCACACTAGAGCTGAAGTAAAAGATGCCAGCTAGACAGCATTTCCAAAACAAATTTGTCCTACACTTACTACGAGAAAAAAGTCAATTATCAAATGCATTTTTTCTGGGCTACAAAATATATGTAATTCCCTGGTTATTAATTAAATATTTCCAGATTTAAAAAAAAAAAGAAACAAAAAGCCTAGCATTTCTTGAAGGAATGCATAATGCCCACCACCTTGCACGCCAAAGTTTTAAACAAAGACGCTGTGTGATTTTGTCAGCACAAGTTTTAGCTCAACATCTGTAAAACTAACTGAGTTACAGCTTTTTTGTTTTTGCTAAAGCTGGTTAGCTGCCACAGCCATCTTGAATTAGGCTGACTTAAAAGCTAGGAAGTTGTAGATGTACATATAGTGATTACTTTGTAGGAGTTTCATTAAAATCCATCAATTAGTTCATGAACTATTTGTGAACAGACAAGTGAACACACACAGACAGGCGGTTATATAATTGACTGTCTTTCAGGGCAGTGGGTGATTAGTAGAAGATACAATCATGGCAAAAAGAAAGTGCAGACAGATGTATTATGTCATGGTAAAAATTAACTTATTTAGGCTGAAGAAAACAGATCAATGGCTAACTTAGAAACAAGGCGAATGAAGTGCAGAAGTTGTAAATGAAAATTTACAGTTAAAGCACCTTCCTTAAAGCAGAAATTCTGTCTTGTTTCTCTGGACGATTTAGGTGTGTGCTGACAAAATGACAATGACAGCAGCAGTGATCTCTAACAAGCTATTTTTACTGCCCATCAATTTGGGAAGGGTTATTTGCCATTTCCAAATAATTTTGGGGCCCCACATTTTGTAGAGAAAACTACTATTCGCAGGACAGGAAACAAACAAACCAAAAAAAAAAAAAAAAAATACAGTTGCCAGTTATCTCAATTTTAGCAATTTCACAAAAGTTACAAAAACCCCAGGAGCTTCATGTCAGACTCAGAAGACCTGACTAAGCATCCTAAATGTTAAAATTTATGACAGTACAATTGAAAAAAAAAAAAGGCTTAAGGTTGCCGGGAGGAAAGATTTTATTGCAAATAGCTTGGGTTTGCAAAGCAGCACCTGAAACGAATGAAATAACTTTGTATCAACATGACATCTTGCCAGGTCTGAGCATGAATGACAGAGCTGATAGTCTGTCACCGATCTGCTCTCTGGAGCAGTAAAGAGCCATTTCCCACTAACACATGCACTGATTGCTTAATGACCAAGAAAGTTACATCGTAAAGGTTGTCAGACTTGACATTAGCGTGACATATTCAGAGGAGCGCAGCATCTACCGCCTGCTGCTCTGTCGGCTAATTTTACTTGGTTTTATGGGTATTTACATAATTGTGCCTGAAAAGTTATCACTTTAGTTGTTTTCAGAATGTTCAGTTTTTATCATTTTCATTCTTTTTAGTGTGTAAACAGCTATGGGGAAATTTCTTATGATTTCCTCTCTGGGTCTATATTCTATGTACAATAAAATTGACATAGTCTTATTGATGCCCATCAACTGGACTATTTTTTGGCTCCAAGTTCAACATTTTCATCTTAGTAAACTTTGGTAGTGGAAAGCAACTTTCCAATCACACAATTCCTAAAACTCTAAAACATTTGTGTTGTAGTTGTTTGTTTTAGAATTAACATTAGGGGCCACATTAGGGATTTACCCTTGTGATTGTGATACACACTGTTGTTTCTGTACCAAATTGGAGTCAAACCCTGCTGGCTACTAAAAAGGTTTAAAGCACTTCTGCTTAAATTCATTGTTTTTTCAAAACAGCAATTTCAACAACTTTCCTATAATACGCTCAAGGCTTTCCATTAATTTGAGCTTGAACTGTTGCTAAAAGTTACACATTTAGTCATGCTTAGATCTGTTTAGTTTAGCTACTATTTTTGACTGTCTTAGCTCATGCTTAGATATGTCTGGTTTTACTTCGGCTGTATAGCGGGCCTGGGATACTTTTAGATAGTTCGGTACCATTAGTTTTAGTTTTAGCTTAGTTTAGTTCTGTACATTTAGTCATGCTTAGATCTGTTTAGTTTAGCTTAGTATATTTAGACAATTAGTTATCATTGTATCTTGTACCTGTCTGTAATTTTGTTCTGTAATTTTGTTTCATTATCATGTTCTGTAACTTTGTCTGTAATTTTGTTCTTGTGTTGTAAAGCACTTTGAGTTGCCTTGTGCTGAAAAGTGCTATATAAATAAATGTACCTACCTACCTACCTACATAAGAAGAAGACGGGCATGAGAGCAGAAAACATTATTCTTGAGTTATCCAAATGCAAACAAAGATAATCTAAAGGGAAAGTTCAGAAATCTGATGGTAGGTTTCCATGGAAGGGTTATACAGCTTTAATTTTGACCGGATTGATGAGCTCACGGCTAGTCCAAATGTGGCCACTTCCAAAGCAGATTTCTGTTATCCTAAAACAACCTCAGTCTCAAAAACATGTCATACAAACCTTAACATCCCTGTCAGTTTTACGTTATTCTGGCCAAAATGTTACAGTAATGCTGCTGGAAGTGCCTTGTGATGCACCAGAAGTGTCACAGCCAGCTGCTGCTGTCATTATTTGAGCTTATAAATAACCAGACTTTCATGTCAGTAACAAGTGTATTTTAAAATTGACGGTGATGTAAAAGGGCATGAACTGCTATTAAATTTTTTAAGGCTCAAGTTGTTTTAAGACATCAGCAGCTCCCTTTGGTCTTGGGCCCCATTCAGACTAGCCATTAGCTCAATGTCCCTGTCAGAAATAAACTATATTTCTCCAAAATGAGGTTGGTCAAAGAGCTAAGTTAGTAAGTGTTCATAACATTTACACAAAACCTTTAATTTTAAACATCTGAACTACATCTTTATGCCTTTAAAAGCTAAAAGTGCAGGTTGGGATTTAGTTTTTGTGGAGTTGAGATATTTATTAACATTATTCCTTCAGGCTTTTTATATACATTGCTTTGGTGCTCTTCATAGAAACACTGAGTTTCTATGAAGGTCTGGTGGTTAAGCTTCCCATTAGAAATCACAGAGCCACTGTGTTTATATATGTGATCCGACTCCTGTGTAATAATTTCTTCTATCCTTGGTTCGTTCGCATAAATATTGTTTGAAACCACCTGCGTCAAACTTTCATTTAAACAAGCACCAGAATAAACCAGAGATAAGATTAGAGGCTGAATTTCATGCAAGAACAAACACAAATGTGTCTGCTGTAACAAGACTCCCCTGGTGGATAATTCACCTGGCAAATATATTATGTGGTTAGTTGAGCATGATGCAAATAGTTGAAAAGTCAGAGAGGAAAAAGCACAAGACTAATTTTTACAAAGTTTTAAAAACAAAACCACACATTTTTTTGTTAGATTCTTGTGTACTGTGACATTGCAGCTTTTGTGTTGTGGAAAAAAAAAGTATAAAAATATGAACCACATCACTAAGTTTTATGTTGTAATTGGATTCAGCAGCTATAATTAGGAAGACTTTTAAAATAGTCTTTTTTTTTCTCCGTCTTGAGCTGTATTACTTTCCCTTTTCAGTTGACTTACAGAAGACGTCTGGAGTCATCACAGGTGTTTTCATTACGCCTCACAGGACTTAACTCACACTGATTTCTTCGTTTTACATTCCTTCACTCAAATCAAGTGATGCTCCTCATGAGAACAAAGCTGAGGTTAAATACATGTCATGAAAGAATCCACAAGTGCTTTTATTCAAACTCTGCTCTGACAGTTGTTATCACCTGCTATTTCTTGGGCTTTTTTCCATTACGTCACGAAGCACCGTTCAGCTCGACTGTTTTTTGGACGTTTTGATTATCCTTTCTAGAGAGCATTTTGTATGACTTCATCTCGGTTTGCAGCGAATGTCGTTGATGTTGAACAATGATGCAAAAACCCTGCAGACCATCGACTGGTCAGAGATTGCTTGTCTGTAAGCACAACAAACTGTCTTCATGTGTCAGTCCCTTAACAAATCTGTGAGCTTTGACCGTAAAACAAAAGATGTGATACATTCTCATTGTGTATGAAGAAGGATCTAAACAGTAATAGTTTAAACATGACATCTTTTGCTCATTACTCACGGGAACCTAATAATAAACGATAATGCATTATGTGTCAGGACAATACAAACCTATCAGATATCATATTAATTCTGATGGAAATAACTGGGTTTTCTGCTTAACTGGCAAGGAAACAAATGTGCAAACAAAGGTAAGTGCTTCTGCCTACTGTTACAGTAGTTTTACTACATTAAAATAATATCTAATAATAACACTGCCTGATAGAAAGCATATCGTCCTCCACCTTTGATGTCAGAGTTTTACACTAAGACTCTTTTATGTTGAGAAATGTTAGAATTACAGTCTTTTCAAACCTTGAAAATAATAATATGCACACTCTCATATGATATTTTGATAGCTGGTGTTATCTCACATAATGTATGAGCGCTCAGAGTATTTGATGTGTATGACAGTACACCACTACCACACCAAATTTTAGCTCAATATCTGTAAAATTGGTTGAGTTACAGCAATTTGTGTCAGTAAACATTGATTGGCTGTGGTGGCCATCTTGAATAGGTTGACTCCATGAATGTTTCACAGTGCGTTGCACTCAAAGTTACGTGTTGTGAACAATGTTGAGCTACTACCACACCAGATTTTAGCTCAATATCTTTAAAATTGGCTAAGTTAAAAAGGATTTTTAATCATTTTAATAAGAAGGCTGTCAATTACTCATGATCATCCAGTTTTTGTGTAAACAAAAGATTTTGTTTTCACCAGCAGGAACCTCTGCATTGACCTTTCCAACCTTGCCTCCTATGAAAGAAACATTACAACAAATCTAGGAGTGAAAACACAGCATGTGAACGCAGCAGTAACGTCCTGCTACTTTCAACTGAGGTGGTTGTCTAAAATCAATCCTATCTTGTCTAAAAGAAATCTTGAGACAGTAATACATGCTTTTATAAAATCTCAACTTGATTATTGCAATGTGCATATTAAAACATTTTTAGCATTAATCAGGCTTCTGTTGCTTGTTTGCAAGTGATTTAGCATACCACAGCTTGATTTTTATCTGGTACAGGTAAAAGAGAGCAAAATCCACTTACAGATTATTTTTATTTATCTTTTTTTTTTCTTTCTTTTTAGTCACTTAGCAGTTCTGCCCCCTCTTATCTCTCTGAACTGCTGCACCAAAAAAAAAAGCCTTGCTCCTTCATGTCAGCAGACCAGACGCTTTTAATGGTTCTACAGACGTGATGCAAGCTCAGAGGTGACAGCTTTTTCTCTTGCAGGTTCCAAACTCTAAAATGGTTTGCCACTGCATGTTCTACAGGCTCCCCCGCCCTGCTGCTTCTTCCTAATTTAAAAACATACTTTTACTCCCTGGCCTTCAACCCAGTGTGAAGGGTTGACTGTGATCTTATTGTACTTTTATTGATCTGTTTTAGTCGCTTCATAGTTTTGCTTGTCCTGTAGGTTTATGCATTTTTTATTTTATTTGTCCAGCGCTTGCTTGTTTTATTGTACAGTACTTGGGTCTGTGGTGCTTTATAAATAAAATGGTATGTATGGTATGGTATGATATCTGAGCCTGCCTGTTAATACCAAACCACAGTAATGTGGCACTGAAGTACCATGCAGATCATTAGGCACTATTTAGAAGCAAGATTTCAAACATTCTTAGCATCTACTGCAAACGTTTTTTTCTTTGGTATGTTTAATTGCTCTAAAGCCCCAATGTTCTATTGCAGCTGCTTGGTCCTAAAAAGACAGGGCTTGGTTTGATAATGACACATTTCCCTTCAACAGGAAGCTACTGTTGAGGTTGTCATTGATCAAGAAAGCTTTGCAATGATTGCTATTGTATATCCTGCGGAAATACTATCATTGTGAAACAGTTATAACAAAAAGACGTATGTAGAAATAAAGTGCAGAATTTTATTTTAAAAAGAAAGGTTTTCCAACTTTTAAACCCTGGTCACTTATCTCTGACATGTATCGTACTCAGTGACACTGGAAACGACACCAAAAAATACATTCAGATAAGTACTTTTAAGTGTTATGGCCCTCACTATCTTGTGGATTTACCTCAAAAGTGCAGTAAATTGACAAGAGCACAAAAGTCTCACAGGACAAGAAGGCCTTTGGCATGAAGGAATAATGGATGAAAGTCCAAGAAACAACAGCTGACAGGTCTGCTAAAGTGTTTTGAGCTCATAGAAAGACTAGAAAAACACCATATACTGTAAATGTAGTCCATTTGCCATTTTTCTTAGAGAGCTTGCGATAAATCAAACCTAAAATAAAAGTTTAAAAACTGTGACATAATTGAGCAAAAAGACAGTGAGCATCAGCTAGCAGCCTGCTGACCAAATCCGACCCACTATCTCATTCTGGTCTGCCACAGAAATAATGAACTATTTTTTAAATAAAAGCCTAGCATGGAAATGCATGTTGCCCGCCACCTTTCATGCCAGAGTTTTGGACTAAGATCATCTTATGTTGAGAAATGACATAGTCATAGCCTTTTTTGGCCAGACCTCGAAAATAATGCGATCTCATACAATATTGCAAGAGGTGCGTGTCTCAGAAATTAATACATTAACATTAACACATAAACTGACTGAGCTGAAGCCATTTTGGGGTTAGCTAGTGTAGATTAGCCATGGTAGCCATCTTAAATAGGTTGACTACAAACGTTTTTTCCTACGGATCTCTATCTAATGAGTACTTCCTGAATGTTTTATTAAAATTTGTTCATGAAGTTTGCAAACAGACAAACAGGGTTGAACTCAACAACTGATGCTAAATTTTTTAGAAAAGAATTTTACAAAATATGTAGCACTTGGAGTTTGTGTTGTGAATGGCTCTCAGCTACAACCACACCAAAGTTAGGCACAATATCTGTAAAATTAATGGGATTTTAGCCATTTTTGTGTTTTCAAATGGGTGAACTGGCCATCCTGAATTGGATTGACTCCAAAGGTTAATCAGTTGTAGAGGTCTATCCAATCATTACTAGCCGGTGGCCTTTTAATTTCTTAATTTACAACTGCAAACAACTAATCCTGCTGCCTTCATAGAAGCATACACACTTAAACTTCTCCAATGTTAGCTTCATGTCCATCAGACATCTGTCCTCGACATTTCAAGAAAAGCCCAGCTGTCCACAATAAAAACAATAAAACTAATGTTGGTTGTGGTCATAAGAGATGAATTCGGAGGTTACCTTGTCCCTGGTACTGGAACACCACGGTGGAACAGAGCCATTATTTATCTCATAAATTACATCTGTGTTTGACAAGTCAGAAAGTCTAATAACACTCCCTGCAGTGCTTATCCTCACAGTTTTGTTTTATATAGAAGATTGTAAACATCTAAAACAAAACCCACCCACATGGATTTATCAAGCTAACCTTTTCACTTGTCACCATGAAAGACAGACAGTTATAGACCAGGCTGCTCAAACATCAGTTATGAAGCTGGACCAATCTGCAACCTCGTGCCTGTTTTTGAGGACCATTTATGCTGCAGTTGCCTGCTTTTGCTTGGCTGCAGCTTCACTTGACCAGCTTTTTAGCCTCAGTAGGAATTCAAAGGCCAATGTGTCAGAGCCTTTTCAGGTTTGTTCTAACAGTCTTTTTCACAGCAGACTTTTTGACTTTATTTGCTGAGACAGGCACAGCTGTGCACTGTAGTAAGGCATTGCGGTGTGACAGTGAACTAGAATGAAGAACTCAAGAAGTTATACATCGGCAGTATGTAAAAAATCAACTGAATTACTGTTTCTACACTTATGCTGTCCCACTGAGATGCATCAAAATGTAAAAAAAGGCTAGGACTGAAACTTTTGGTCAGGCTGGTCTTTTTTCCAGTCACTGCTGTTTCCCATCATAATAATTACAACAGTCTTCTTCATCTCCGACTGAGCTGATATATGACTTTCAATTTCTTTTTTCTCAGGAAAAAAAAAGACAATTTAACATGTTTCATGATGTAAAAGGGGTAAGGATGATTGCATCATTTGAATTTAAGCTGATATCTGATGGTTTGTAAAACCAACATCAGTTTGCAACATCAGTTGATGCCTCATCATTTACTAAAGCCACAACTTTCTAAACTTTTTTCTTAATTTACACAAAAATATCAGTGCAGATGACAAGTAGGAAATACTCATGTTGCAGTATTAACGGTTCATCAAAATGCAAAGAATGAGCGATTTTAACTTGGCTATAAAATCCTCCAAAAGTTCTGCCTCTCCAAGTCCTACAGGACTGATGAGCTAACAGCTACTCTGAATGCAACCAAGTTTAAAATTGATTTCTGCTGTCTTAAAACAACTCCAGTCTCAAAAATTTCATAACAGTTCACAAACGAGGCTTCATAACCCTTTTCACTGTCATCACTTTTGCAGTAGTTATTTACATCAAATTGTGGTTATTTGAAAGAGGAAATAGTGGCAACAGCAATGAGCTGTACAACTTCACTTATGGCAGAAATTTCATGATGTTTCTGTCAAAATAACTGTGTGATATGAAATTGATGGTGATGTACTGATATCTCTAACATTTTTGGAGTTTGGAGTTGTTTTAAGACAGGAGCCATCCAGTTTGTTCTTGACTGCATTGGTATTAGCCATTGGCTTGTCAGTCCTGTCAGATGTAAATGCTAAAGGCACATTTACGTGGGACTGACATGGCCAGAAGACATCTCAGTCTTTTCTAAACTGACCAAGGTGACATATGAGAGTTGAGGTCAGCCCACCACTGGTACACCTTTGTGCTGCCAAATAAATAAATAGCAATAAAATAAATAAATAAATAACAGAGCCATACCAGTCGACATGTGAAAAAGTAAGCCAGGCTTGCAGCTCTAGGCTGGGATGTAATGATGACATACGGTCTGTGTGACCACCCAGCTGTGGGATTTAAAAGCCTCAACAACAACAAACAGATTCATTAGTGAAGCAACAATGAACTTTGCATTTACTTAAAAAAAAAAAGATTAATTACTTTGTAATGTTTCAGAAATAGTATGAGAATGGTATAATATCCATCATACATTTAATGTGTGGTGCTCCACATCAGTACAACTGAGTTCTTCTTCATGACTCTTTTGGTTCCAGGAATTTTTTTTTTGATTTTTGAAAACTCAGATCCGGATGTGATCATCTCAATGAGGGATTTATGAATGGTCCAAGGTACCTTAAAAACAGAATGGTCTATGTGGTTATTTTGCACAACTGTTTTGTAAAAGTGCCTTATTTCTCCAAATTGAGTCTGTTTAAAGAGCTATCTACAACAGGTAAGATATTAACTGTTCTTTCTACATGCCCTCTTTTGATGGCAACAGCATCAGGATAAAGCAAAACAGATGTAGACAAAACATCTCCTTAGGGAACAAAACAATAGTGGGCATACGCAAAATGGGCTACTTCATTTTTATTTATTTTTTTTAATAAAAGGCTTTGCGATGTCAAGTCAACACAAACACACCAATAAAAGTTTGTAAAAATCTCCATTTTGGAAAGCCATTGTAAAATCTAACAAAAAGAAAAACCCCAAACAAAATGGTTTTCTCAACAATTTTTTTTTGTGTGGTGCAAACAGCAGATATTGTCCTTTTACTGGGGGGGTTAAGAGGTAGACAGGGCCTTAGGTACAGGTAACACTCTTCTCCAACATGTTAAACATAAATGTTAAACTCTCAAAGGAGACGAACCGTAGTGCTCCTTCAGTTTTATGCTTTGACTCACAATTAAATTGCCTAAGTCTGCAATGAATTTTACATATGCAGATCAATATAATCTATCTAATTCTGGGAGAAAAAAAAATATCCACAGATTGTACAAATTTATGTCAGCAATTGTTGTTTCTGCACATTTTGTTTCCCTCGATTCACAGGCATGGACAGAACAATCCCATTTGAAACTGAGAGTTTCATGATAATGTTTTAAACCACCCAACGGATGTGGCAAAAACAAAACAAAGCAACAACAAGCAGAATGTGCTGTTTTGTCTTGTTTTTAAGTGATTGTGACAGATATATGTAAAGTGGTGCAAATGGAGAACGAGGGCTGCAATTTCACATGAGCTGCTGGTGGTTTTCCACAGGAAATATGGAGCAACAAGCTGCCAGCAGAAAGCTTTTCAAGGATTACTTCCAATGATAGCAGTCACTGTGTTCAGTGTTTAGTTAACATAAAGAAAAAGAAATCAGTGACCACAACAATGAAAGTGTTTTCCACTAAGAAGAAGAAGAAGAATAAAAAGAAGAAGCAAACAGTTTAAACTACCACACATCAAGTGTTTATTTTGGCAGCGGTGAAGCTCAGGAAATCAACAGCTCATCACTGTGGTGGGTAAGAGGCTGTTCTCCAAATCACTGGCCATGGACTGATGCAGACCAGCGCTCCGAAAATGCATTCAGTGGACACAGATTACTGTGTAACAATTTCCTTATTTAGTGGTCCAGATCAGTGCTTGTTCATGATGAATAGGCTTTTGTTTTAAAGAAAAAAAAAGCTGTGTCACATGAGTCAAATTTTGGGCTTAAATTAAAGTGAATACAGTATTTATTTATTTTGTCTTTCTTGCAATTTACTATTGGTAAGTAGAAAGAGGATTATAAAGGTAAAACAAAATGCTGATAAGTAAAAATAATAAAAAAAGAATGATGCAAAGACAGCTCAAAGTTTGTGGTTTTGCGGCTGTTGGTTTGTACGATACGTCTATCATGTGATGTATTTTTGAAGTCCACTGAGCATTTTGAGCTTAAAGCTGATAAAATATTCAGTTTTTCAATGTTTTTTTTAGTAAATTTGTTTTGTATATGTGTATCATCTATGATTTAAAAAAAACACTAAATATGCATTGTTCACTACCAAAAGTCTACTCCTTAATTTGCAAGTAAAAGCACTCTAAAACTGCAAACCTCCACCAAGGCTATAGGGCCATTCAAATTTTAATTATTTGTAGTTGTTTTTTTGACAACTCCAACATTGTCTGTAAATTTTATTAAAATCTGTTCATTAGTTTTAAAGTAATATTGCTAACAGATGGACAGATGGACGGACAGACAAACCAACACAACCTTCCAGTTGACATGATATTCTTGGTGGAGGTAATAAATAAGTGAAATCAGCAGAGTCAGGTTTTGTTGCTAACAATTATGAGACATTTGTTTACATTCAAATGTTAACGAGTCAACTTCGGACAGTCTGACACATACTGAGTCGGTGAAATAATCCCTGGACGTACACAGAGTCAGAGGGAGGCGATGGAATCAGAGAACACCAGGTCCAAAAAAAATAAAAAGATACTGTAACTTGTTCTCTTTTCTTCTGAAACAAAACAGCAAATAAAAGCTGTGAGGACGAGAGTCGACAGAAGTGGAGTCATTTTAAAATCGAGCTAAAATCAGATGTAAATGAGCTGTGCTGAGGTAATGGGAGAATTTTCACGACTGATCACTAAATGTAGTTGTAAACAAAGGCGAAGAGTATTTGCTGTTTTCTAACACAAGTTTTACAAAATCCTTGATGAGTTTGAATTAATCTACCCCCCAAAATTGGGGTAGAAATTGTTATTATGGCTTTAAAAGGACTCTTTTAAAGACAACCTTTATGTATCTAAAAGGTAGTCTTTTCTAAATAGTTCATAGATGGAGGCAGAATGATGATGACACTTCAAAATCAAGTTTTATTTTTTGTTTGTTTTTTTGTCTCTACTTCATTGGCATCCTAAAA
The DNA here is from genome assembly GCF_001649575.2 of Kryptolebias marmoratus. Taxonomy (NCBI): domain Eukaryota; kingdom Metazoa; phylum Chordata; class Actinopteri; order Cyprinodontiformes; family Rivulidae; genus Kryptolebias; species Kryptolebias marmoratus. Next base: position 10,948,837 of record NC_051432.1, read on the forward strand.
CAACTCTAGTCTCGAAAATTTTACAACAGTTCAAGCAACAAGTGTTTTATAAACCTGTTCACCACTGCCAGTTTCAGACTGCTCAGTTATGCTGGCAGAAATATTATGAAATGCCTGATAGAAGTGCTCCAAGCTGCGCCGCAAGTGCTACAGCTAGTTGCTGCTGCTGCTACTATTTGCATTGATGAATAACCAGAAATTGGCGATAAAAGTTTACAAAATAGCATTTCCATGAACTGCTCTGAAATTTTAGAGACTGGAGGTGCTTTGAGACAACAAGAATCTCCTTTAATCTTGGCCCTGCTAAGACTAGCCGTTCGCTCATCAGTTTGACCAGAAATAAACCCCGTTTTTCCACTCTGAGGTTATTTAAAGAGTAAGGTAAGATATTTAGTAAGGTAACTGCTCACAACCTTTCCACAGACCCCATTTCAAAAGATCTGAATTATTGCTTTAAACAATTAGGAAATGACTCTGAGTACAACTTCCTTTGATTAAACTCAAATTGTAGAATTTTTAAAATTAAAAAATCCCTTTAATGCGGGTCAGGTTAGTGTTAAAATCCAAAATGTTTGCACTATCTCAAGTGTTTTCAGTCATATTTGTATAAAAAAAACACCACACAAAGTAAAGTTTAAAGTTATTTATTTCCTTATTTATGAGAAACATCTCTCATGTAATTCTGAAATGCAGAAGTTGTCACAGCGAGGAACATGACTGTAGTCTGCTTCCGTGACGCCTTTAGTGCTGGTCTTGACTCAAACCGTACAAATAAATTTGAGATATTGAAAGTCTGTAAATTATTACAATTGTTTTTTTCACAAGCAACACCGATAACAAAACACCGGACTGATATTGCAACAAGCCACAGCTACGCTTTATCATATATACATCATTACATGTAAACATGATACTATAAAGAAGAGCATTGCAGCGAAGCTAATCAATGCAGATACACTAATACTGACCGATGCAGAGCAATACAAAACCTTTTAGACTTACTATAATAAACACGATATAGAATTGTAAAGTTACTTTGCATCATTAATAATCAAGCTGCAAGAATGTGCATGAAACCGTCGTAATACTGTTATTTGTCCTCAAATATATTTTCATATTTTCTATAAATGTCTTTAAAGGACAATATGGTCATTTTCAACCTGAGTTTTTTTTTTTTTTCTTTTTGTATGAAGTTTGAAAAATGCACTGCAGAGTTAACGTGGCAAAGCTGTGTAGCTGTCTAACGTCAACAACAGAGTTTTTTTAATAAAGAAAATAGAAAGGAGATGAGTCTCAGGCTGAATTGCACCAGTCGTCCTTTAAAAACACAACAAATATAATGTATTGTCACCATTTGACAGTGAGAGGCACACATCGTACTGTACATTCAAACAGTAAAACACGTATATACAGAGAAATGTGAAAATGGCCATTTATACATTGCTTGACAACTTCCGTCTAACGATTACACAACAGCTTAGGGAGGCAAACTTTTTAAAGTTTTCTTCACATTCGTTTAAGTATTACTTTCATGACGTCTCCTAACATTCAAATATTCCAACTTACTCTGTTGCCATCTTCCTAAATGAGTGTCGGATGACTGACTGCAAACAAATGAGCTCCAACAAGAAGAAGATAAATTAATTAAAAGGAGAAAGGATTAACATTGATTCAATATTGATGGTGCCCGAGGTTATAAAACAGAAATAATGTATCTTATCTGTTTTCTGTTGGCTTTCATTTTATTTTCTACTCATGTCCTAGTTTTGTGATACACTTACAGTTAAAAGCAATTACAGTAACGCAAACAATCTGCATTTGAATAAACCAACACCTTTTTTTTCTGCTTTCTTAATTGTGGAACTGAAGCAACCGTGCTAAAGCTATACAGATCGATGTAAATAGATTAAACATTTCTTGATGGATGAGGTCACTTTTTCTTCTTTTTTCCTTTAGGGTGATGGTCAGTGTGTGTGTGTGTGTGTGAAGGGGGGGGAGGGGGGGTGTTAATTGCCAATTTAGCCAACTAGTATTGGCTGTAATTGCCAGCTTCAGAACTGCCACACATTTTGACGAGTTTAGGCTAAAGATCACCTGTGCCAGCTTTAGTGATTATCTGAAATATAAGGGAAGAAAAATTAGTTTGGATAAAATAAGGCGGTCCCCTCAGTTAACTTTTCTCAGCTGAGATTTTCCAGCAATATAATGGTATGGTCACAATAATTGTATTATTGTGGCAAATGTGGTAAAATGGTCCAGAACTGTGTGAACTCAGGAACTCAACATACAGGACAGAGCCGTGGGGAGACGTTTCAGCTGTAGCATGTATGACCCTTAACACCCATAATGCCTAATATCTGCAGCGACGTGCACTGGCTGTGCATGTTGTCTTATCTGAGTATTGACAGTAAAAAATGTGCTGTATAATTCGAACAAACAGCATCCTGACCTAATGCTAACCTGCTCTCTGTTATAAGGGGTTATACTGGTTATAGAAGTTTCCACGCAGATACAAAGCTTAATAACATCAAAATGTTATGGGAATTTCAACATGTAAAGCACTAATAAAATCTGCTTCTATTAATTTTTTCATTACTTCTTTAACGATTAATTTAAACGTGCAACAAATGATGGCTTTGACTTCACTTCCATTTTGGCAGCTATGCCACTGGTTTTTCAAAGGCAGTGACAGAAAAAAAAAAGGTTTTCTTTTTTTTTTAAAAAAAACAAAGGACGTGAATAACAATCTGATGTTTTTGCCTGGGAGTTAATTATGCCAATTATGGTGAGGATTCAAAAAATAAAATCAAGAAACAAGCTAAAAAAATTTAGTTACATTTCTAAAACTTTTAGGGGTTGCTAAGTTTAACAGCTGAAGCAGAGAGAAGAAACATGAAAAGAGATAAAAACTGTCTTTCTTTTAATTACCTTTTATGATATAAGGATAAAAAATATGGAACCTAGAACTTAGTACAATGTAGACAAAGAAATATATAAAATGTTTTACTGCCATTAATGGTGCTATTCTGTATTTTGTGAACCTTACATGATCAAACTTTAAATCAGGTAAGATGCTGATGTTGGCAGAAGTGAGTTCAGCTTAAATGTAATACAGAGAAACACCTCTGAAACGACAAGAAACCAAAAGGCTGACCTACTTGTTTCGACTGTTTGCTGCATAAACGCATTGAAAAAAAAAATTAAAAGCAAAAAAAAAAAAAAAAGCAACTTATTTTCTTTCCCTTCAAAGAAGTAAAAGGTAAACTGGTTTGTCCGTGTTCTTTCACGGAAATTACGCTGCAGCCTGTTTTTTGAAGAGCTGTAAATAAAGCCTGGGTTTTGCCTCTGGCTTGTTGCCAGCCAGTTTGACATATTCCATATAATAGTTACATAACCGAAAGCCAAGTTTGGAGCCACACACACGAGGCCAAACAGAGTTCAATCAGCAGCTATTCCATTGATGACTCTTGTTTGTGGCCATGGGGCAAATAGATGCAGAGTCCATTCTCTGTACCACACACAGCTCACTGCTTTTTTTACAGACTGCATTATTAAAATGAATTATCTTTTGATTAACTTTCTCATTAATGGTTTTTACCATGCCTACAGAATCCTAAATGGCAGATATTTGATTTGATTTTATTATTTATAAACTAAACTTTTGGATTTTGATCAGAGCTGAATGTTTGGTTAAAAAAAGAAGAGGGCAGATAGTTTTTGTTTTTTACATCCTTGCTGAAGTAGCCACTCCAATTTCATGCCTAAGTTAAACAATTATTGTGTGCACTGTTTGTATGTACATTGCTTTGTGCAAGTTCATAAAACCCTTCAAGAGAACTCCTCCACTTCAGCCTTTGGTGCCACTCCGTTTTGTATTTTTACATTGCTTTCGTCGGAGTTGGCGATCTCTGTGTGGCGTGAGGTGACATAGCTTCTCTTCCTGGAAGCCAAAGAGTGCTTTCTCCCCCCAGCGCTGCCGTTGCCCTCAGCGGGGTCGTAAACTACGACCATGGTGGTATCCATTCGCGTCAGCGTGTACATGCTGCTCTGGCGCGTCGGGTGCAGCCGGGTGGAGCGTAATTCCAGCTCGTCGTGGGTGGACACCTTGATGAATGGGCACCAGCGGAATGCCCTCTTGAAGCCTGCTCGAAATCTGGCGCCACGGCGAGAGAAAGATAGCGAGTTAACAATCACAGAAGAGAAAGGTGTTTGGAATACTGAGAAAGAGAGGCACACGCATAAATAAAACAACAACCATCCACCCACTTGATCCTGTGCAGGGTCCCAGGGAGCTGGTCCTGATCTCCAGGAGTTAATGGGCCCTGTGATGGATGGCTTGCTAGTCCATCACAGGGCCACATAGAAATATGCAGCCATTCACAATCACACCTAGGGTAAATTTAGAATCTCCAATTGACCTAACACGCATATTTGACAGTAGAAGAAAACTGGAGTGACTCAAGAAAACATTTGTACGCACTGGAAGAACATACCAACACCAGGCAGATACGCTCCAGTCGAGTTTCAAACCCAGGTCAAATAAAACTAACTCTGTTTTGATTTGTTTTTTAACCTAAGGTAGCCTGAAAGTTTTTAAATGTAATGGCACACATTTTTAACTGCAAAGCAGTGTACAATTCAATGAAAAGTATTAAGGCCTTTGATTGTTCCTGAAACTTTCTTAATTAGTGAGCCAAGCCTAAATGTCGAGTGGTGATCATCTCCTGCAACATCTCTTGCAAAAATATGCAGATATTTGAAATTACAGCAGCACTTTGGCTCATTTAAAAAAAAGAAAAAGAACCAAAAGGTTTGATAGGGGTATACTGTAGGAAAATAGATATTGCAAAGTGTAAAGATCTCCTCATTTTATGTTTGATGACTTTTTTTCCACAAAATATGGAATTAAAATGAGGAAGGCGCAGCCATTAATCAAAGCAAAGTGACTAACACTCCTCACCCTAATACGATGCCATACTTCTGGTATGCAGCCACATCATCATCATACAGTACTTCCACACAGCATCAGCCCCACTGCCAAGAAAACAGAAGTGGGCTACACAGAAACTAGAAATGCCTCAGAAAAGACTAGAAAGAGTCTTATGTGTTCACCTGGAATCCTGCTTTGGTGACAAGAAGGACTACTTGATATTAGCTAAATATTCATGATGTCGTGGCTGATCATTGTATCTAGTTTAAAAGGATTAGGAGCAACACGTAGAGGTGAGAGCCTTGTTTGCCCTCCTACCTTTTGAACCATCCGTTGTAAACTTTGATAAACCTTGTTTGTACCCACCTGCTGTTGAGGCAGCAGTAGATGATGGGATTGTACATGGTGGAGCTCATGGCCAGCCACAGCACTGACAGGTAAACCTGCTGGATGTACTTCCACTTCCCCAGACGCTTATTGAGACCGGTCACGATGAAGTAGATGTGGTACGGCAGCCAGCAGAGGGCAAAGGTCACCACCACAATGATCATCATCTTTACCACCTGCAACACAAAAAATAAACCATATAAGACAAAAAGAAAAAAAGCACTGCTGTTCTTGAAAGGCTGTTCATTTCCAACAATTCAGCTTAAAGGGTTAAAGCATTTGTGATGTATTCACAAGTGTTTGACCAACCAGTGGTCACGAGCCTAAGAATGTAATGATCCCTGAAAACATCACCTCTAGAATCACTGCTGTTTGTCACATGAGGATCTGCGCCAACACAAAACTCTCCTTACTAAAGGATGTTGTTTTTACCAAAGAATTAGCTTAAAAAGCAAGGTACACTGTGTTAAGGTCCTCTTCACATGATGATGAGAGCAATCCTGCTTTGATGTACAGACTGAAACAACAGACAAACTACTCCTGCTTGAAGATAATCACACATTTGAACAGCTCAGTTCAATAACCCATGAAGGAAATTTGTTGAACACAGTCGATGACTCCTTCTAAGCCCTGAAAAAAGGCAACAACCTAGTTTACATAAAAAAAAGCTCTTCTCTGAGCTGAATATCAGTACCTTTTTAGACAAAGTGCAGTGTAAACATTTCCAAACAGTGAGAACATTTTTTTTATTTTTTATTTGCATGGACATCTCATATGGTTTCTTTATTCCAAAAAGAATTTGTGCTTTAAACAATTCGTTAAATCGCTATCATCTGTGATTAATGAACTGCTGTACATTCTGTCTGAGCCTGCAGCAGTCATTCTGCAGACATACGAGCAGAGGAACGACCAGAGACAAAACAGACATCAGCGAGTCCCTCCTGAAATCTAAACAGCAGGTTTGGCACACCGTGTTTTAACCTAATGTTTCAAAAAAGTTTACAGCGCTACATAAATCATGCTGAGGACTGCACTAGGTGACTGCTAAACAGCGGTAAAGCTGTATTTTTTATTAAGGAGAGGTTTATGATGAACTCTAGGAGATATAAACTTAAGCGATGTGAGAAGTCAAACAGAGAAACAAACAAAGCATAGTGTTCAGGCAGTTTTGCCTCCTTAGCATTTGAAGTGTTCTGCTCCAACGCTATGTTACTGTTATTTAGTTGCGAAGCTGAAGGATAAACGGATGAATCTGGTGTTTATTTTACAGTTCATCCATCGTATCAGTCCGTGCAGTGGTATGCAAAAGGTCAGAGTTTCTGTTCATGTAAATAGTTCAGTCTGTGAGGATCAACTGATATGTGCTGGGATTAAAGGAATATTTCAGATTTCTTTCTGAATTTTTTGTGGAAAAGTTATGTACAGTTATTATCTTACTTGTTAAAGATAGCTTGTTGATTGACTTGACAAGCAAACAGTTAGTACAAAGAGAGCCAGAACCAAGGTCAATTACTGCCCTCTTATAAAAATAAAATAAATTGCACGATTCATGCAAACACTATTTGGTAAACCTTGACAGTACCATCAGCTTCACATTACACAAATATGTTGTTTTAAGCAACAGTATTTTGACTAAAATGTTAAAATCAAAAAAATGTTAAAATATATAAATATATTGGCCTTCTCTTTGACCAAATCATTTGATTCTGCCTGTTTTACACATTAATTTGTATAAATAAAAAGTTGACTTTTAAAAATAAAGCTAACTAAATTAGAGTTGTTTATTATGATTTTTATAAAAAAATATATACATCCATCCATCCATTTTCTTTAACCGCTTCTCCCTTCCGAGTCGCGGGTAGCTGGTGCCTATCCCCAGCAGTCACTGTGCGAGAGGCGGGTGACACCCTGGACAGGTCGCAAGTCCATCGCAGGGCCACATATAGACGAACGAGACAAACAACCATTCACACTGTCACTCACACCAAGGGACAATTTTAGAGAAAAATATATACATATATATACAATTAGATTCATTGAATAATCAAACAATTAATCAACAGAATAATCTAAATAAAAATCTCTAACTACCATTTAATTGTCAAAAAAAAAGAAGCTAAAAATGAAAAAAAAAAAGTTTGACCTTAAGTACTTTTCACTTGGAGCTTTAATTTGTTCGATTTTGTTTCCACTCATTCAGTCATCTTTTTTTTTTTTTTTTAGGGATAATACACAATTAAAAGCTTTAGAGATGCTTTAAAACCTTTCTCCCAAAAATCAGCAGTCATGAGCCCCCAGTGGGACATAAATTATGAGTACTCAAAGGACTGCTAGAGGGGAAAATCAAAACCCTCATTTAGCTTCAAAAGATCTTCAAAAAGAGTCTTTGTGATTAAACTTCAAACTAGGAGGCCATCCAAAACAGCACTTTGGGAGCTAATTCTGCTGCATAATGTTGCACACTTAAACAACTGGCAATTTTTATGACAGGGGATTCGTTTATGTCATTACTATAAGGACAAAAAAAAAAAAAACTCATGCAAGGTGCCAAAAACAATGTTATTTCTAAACAACAATAAAAACACAGAGGGATAAGCTACTGGCAGTGGACCAAGACAAAAACAGTTTATAATAATGGATCCAATTCAGACTCAAAACTCTGTTCTAAAAGTGCAATTAGCTGTCTCAAAGTTAGAGAAAACTGTCTGCTTTATCCATAGATTAAATATGTTAATAAACTTGAAGAGGAGAGGCAGACTTTCTAAGAGCCCTTATGGTTTGTTATCCATCGCTTGACTGCCAGAACAGCTGAGATGATCCATCTGTGTCAAATTGTGTAAGAAAGGAATAAAAAATACTGCGACGGCTTCGACCGCCACATGGTCTCTTAAACTTATTGATTTGAAATACATTTTGAAAGTTATACAACCTATATATATATATATATATATATATATATATATATATATATCTTAACACATACTGTACATTTTGTCCCGGTATGTTGATGCTCTAAACATACTGAGTTAATAGTAACTGCTTAAAGAAACATGAAACAAACAAACAGCAAATGATTTTTAAAATGTAATTAGTGCCAACTTCAAAAAGGTTTAGTCCACAAACCCAGGCAGCAGAAAAATAAAATAAAACATAATAAATTATTCAGCATTGGATCCTGATTTTCTCCTTGATGCTGCCTTTCTCGCCGACAGGACTTTTTGTGCTTGTTTTGTTTTGTTTGAGGCGTGTCTGTGTTTTGCTGCTGTTGGACTCTTTAACCTGACCATGTCCCGTGTCTGTGTCCTCCACTTGTTAATCCAGCCGAAAAACGTGCAGCTCCAGATCCATGTGTTGGTGATTCATCATCTGATGCTGACAAAGCTTCTTCTACTTGGACGACCAAAGTCAGAGGCAGACAAGTGGAGATGATTTATCAAGGTGTTAACCAATTTCATTTAAAAATGTCAGGGGAGAAGAAACAAAAAAAACCCCACTCCCTCGATGTTTAAGATAAATTACAGATCCTAATAGCCAGACGTGTGTGAAACTCATCAATAACTTTTTCTCAACAACACAGGTAATATTGAAAATATTCTATAAAGTTTAAGAAATTTGGAGAAAAGTATGGCTGTTTATTTTCACATGTACAGTGTACAGTCTTTGTTTTCTGTCCTTCCCTCTAAATTGAGGTTCAGACAATTAAAAACAAAGACTAATAGATTAAGACACAGCTTTTATCCTCAGGCTGTTAAAGCTGTCAAACCTACTCCTCAACCTTGACAAATTCTTTCATAGATAGGTATTGATGCATCTTGATGGTCAATCACAGGTCCCCTCTTACCCTAAATTGCACGTCACTTTAATGGTGTAATACATTTTTTTTACTTTATTAGTAGTTAAATGTATTGTGCATGTTATCCTTTTATTCTGTCTAAGGGAGAGAAGTTTGCTAAATTCGTTTCATAGTTTAACACTGTTCTTAACATTGTTTTATCAGTGACAATAAAGATTCTATTCTATTCTACGGTGCTAAATTACTAAAAAACAATCGAGGTAACGTTCAAGTTAATTTAGCAAATACCCTCGGCCAAAATTTTTATTTTTTATTACTGAGAGATATTCTAAAGACAAGCTAACAACAGTTAATCAGAGTTTATGCTGTTATAATTGGACTATTTATTATAAATATGATCAGTGCTCACAAGTACGCAGTACGAGTACTTCCGAAATATCATTCTTAATGTACCATCACTTTTTTATTGCATACAGCCACTTCTCATAAACCTGCTGGTACTCAGCAACACCAACTATACACTACGGCTGATTTATATAAACTACATTACCCACAGGACATCGACTGAAAACAGGCAGTCATGACCCTCTCTGATGTGCTTCTGATTGGTTTGGATGTATGTGATCAGCTGATGCATGACTAATGAGGAACGATGATTGGCTAGAAGTTGTGTACAGGGAACAAATCGGAGGTGAGAGGAGGGACCATATTGTGATTAAACAGTAAATCTGTTAGTAGGAAGTTTAGGCCTTCGAAATGCAAGATGCTGTGTGATCTTTTTCTCTTTCTCATCTCAGTCACTCAGTTTGATTCAACATCTCAAAAACAGCCCCGTAGTAAAGATGAAAATGGAAGTGATGGGAAAAATGCACAAATGATGGAAAAATCTGAGCTTCTACAGTTTGGGTGGAACTACTGCAGGGACACAAATCAATTATCTGAGAGTTTCTCTGAACAAACATGAACTCTAAAACAAGTTGAGTGAAGATAAAACAACTGTTGTCCCTCACTGTGCTGGATAAGTGGACTTCAGCATGCCAGATCAATAAAGCACCATTCTCTGAGCCTGCGTGTGAGTGGAAGCTATTACTGTTCACTCTCCTCAAACATAAAACCCATAAAACCCAACCTGAAGCTCCAGATGATTTGTTTCACACCATTATCTGGGAAGTACTCAACAAAAAACCTTTGGAGGAAAAACCTGGAAGGCATTTTCTAAAAAAACAAAAACAAAAAACATTTGGCATATGAGTGATTGAATCAGCTGCTCATTAAAGTCATGAGCAAATTTCAGCCAACCAGACGACCAGCTGAGAATTTGTGGAAACAGTATGTGAAAAGGAGCCACTATTGATTGTCTTCACGCCAAGATTCCTCCAGTAGCAACCAGCATGAAACACTACTGGTCTGAACTCATTCAATTAGTTAATGCTCAACGTATGTGTTGTGAAGGACTCTCTGCTACCACCACACCAAATTCCTGCACAATATCTGTAAAGTTGGCTGAGTTATAGTCATTTTGTCATTTTGCGTTTTGTGTTTCCCAAGGTCAGTGGTGGCCATCTTGATTTGGTTTAACTTCATAGTCAGTCAGTTGTGGTGACTGGTGATAATTACTTGATTACTTTTTGAGAGTTTTATTAAACTCTGCCCGCTAGTTCTTCAGATTTCTTTTGCTAAAAATTCCAGACAAACAAACACAAACACAGAAACATGCACACACACAGACATGGGCAAAAACATCACTTCTAGCCTTTGACGGCAGGTGAGAAAAAAATCATTATGATGAGAAAAATATGCACAGAGCTCTAAAGTATTAGCACAACTACTCTTGGAAATTTGGACATTTAACAAAATTGATATTTAATTTTTAAAAAGTATGTTTAATTTAACAAGCTAAAAAGCTCTATAAAACCAAAAATTTTTGCAGTTCTCAGTTTTGAAGCATTAAGAGATTCTGTGAAAAACAACATGTTATTTAAACACTGTTCTAAGTTTTATTTTCACTGCAAAAAGCAATACAAAACATGCAGCTTTACCAACACATAAAGGCAGCTCGGTACCAGTAACTTCTTCTGATTTTCACATAGCTCTGACTCATATCTCTGAATATTCTGGCTCAACTATTTCTCCAGTAGTTCATCCATGGGTTTTCATGTCAACCAGGTCATCTGCCTGCTGGCCTTTTCAAAATATCAAGTGTCAGAAACCAGACTGGAAAAGCACTGTCTTGTTTGAATGTTTCTGTGAACTGGAACGGCCAGCCAGAGGACTTGAAACGTGCTCTGTCAAATCTTTTTGTGACAAAATATAAAACCTTTTCGCCGGCCCTGATATAAGTCGGTAAGAAGTTGTGTGTCGTATATTCAAAAGTCATATTTTTAGATTTTGGATTAGCTTGGCCAATGCCATTTTATGACACACTTTATTTTATTGATTTCTCACAGATAACACAAGGAGTTATTGTTAATTTAAAAACAGGGATAAAAACAAATAATCGAAACAATTATTTTCCTTGCTCAAATCAAATTATGATCCCGACTGGCCAAAGAATAGGTCATTTATGACCTTGTAGTCAAGGCAATTTTACAAAAAAGAAATAATTCCTACTGTAAAGCATGTTTTATCTGGCAGCTGCTGAAATGTTTATTTTATTCTTAATTTGCTTTTGTAGACTACTGAAACTGAATCATGATGTTTGACATTGACAAGTTGTTAAAGCTAAGAGAATTTGGTAAATTTCAACAGCTCATTTCTTTGTATAAAAAATTTAACTAAATTAAAAAGTTACTATGCAAATCAGGCATAACTAACACTTCAGTAACCATTAAAATAATTAATAAAAACGGTGTGTTACTGCCAACCTTTACACTTGTATGAAGACAAAATAAAGTTGCTACAGGATGAGCATCCTTGGCCAATTTCATATGTATTTATGGGGACATATTTTAATTATTCATTCAATGTTCCCTGCGTTTTTTTTTTTTTCCAAAATCTTCTCAGTTCATTGCTGATTGCCATAATTTCTCTTTATACAAAGAAAATTGTACTTTTGTAGCTCACTGCTGTGGTTTTCTGTAAAGAGCTCAGCAGCGGCAGGAGAAAGGTTGAAGGAAGAACCCATTCTCCGTTTGTGCAGTATTAGTATTAGGAGTTCCACAGAAATGTCATCAAAACAAATTCAAGTCTTGTATATTTAATTTACTGAAAAAAAAAGCCTTAGAAGATCTAGAATCTTAAACAAAGACAAGTCTGTACCTAAAACCTTTCTTCTTTCTTTTGTCTTTCTTCGCTACAATTTTTTAATGACACTCCATAATCAGTGCTGCGTTGGTGGGATATTTGTATCGCAGCCCCAAACCCTGATTTACAAACTCTGGCCATTAATATAAGACTCTTAACGCCATTCTGAGGTCCCACTGGCTCTAAGTTCCTTCCAGCTTTATGCACCAAAATTGACTTTTATTTTTTGTGCTTGTTCGTCTTATGCAAATAAAATCACAAATGACATTTTTAATAATGTCAGTTGTTTACAATTTCATGTCATACCTACATATTTATTATCCATTTCAAAGATTTGAAGCAGTCTGTCTATTTGTAACATCTTCAGTGGTGTATTAGGGATGATTTAAAATGCATTTACACAAGGTTGGAAAGTGCATGAAATATTAGTCTGCACATGTGTGAACCGAAGCGTTTGTGCTGATAATTTTTCTAATGCATTAACCGGAAGAGGACTGAGAGTGTGGATGGATACTTCTCACTTTGGCTCCAACAACACAATATGGCAGCACTTGTAAACTGTAGATTTTGGCTTTCATTTTAGACAGTGGAAGTAAAAAAGTCATTTTGTCCATCTTTATTTATGTTGATGTTTCTGGTTGTTTGGTCTAACAAATGTTCCTCACTGCTTGGCCACGTGTCAGGATTTCCTTTCCAAAGTCCAAGTCTGATCCTGGACAGTAAAATGCAATAAAGCATTTTAATCTTGTTAAACGGAAAAGAAAATTGTTATAGAAAATCATACTTTAGCTTACTTTATAAGAAGATAAATATTAAAGGAGTAAGCTCCAATAAAAAAAAAGTTTTATTTTGATCTGAGCTTTGTTTCCGCTTCAAGTTAGCAGAACTAATTGTTTCCTGGTTTCCTGAGACACAAGTATTGTCTCGGCTCAAAATGCAGGCATAACATGTTGGAGTAGAACAGGACTTTTAAATAAAAAACATTTTCAATTTTAAAGTCACGCTGGGTGTCAAGATATTAAAACGAAAATGATTTGTTTTCAGCTGTAGTATGACTTTGTTATCAAAAGTTTGCAACAAAATGACCGTTTCTCCAAACACATTTGCTCAGTCATTTTCTTGACTCTTCTTGCCCTGTTCTGTGCTTTTCAGACAAGCTGCTCTGTTGTGCAGCTGATCTGACGGGTGATACACCTAAATGTTTTTCTCTGTTTCTCAAAGTTTATGTCTGTATTTTTTGGTACAGATGTCATACATGATTCATCTTAAGCCTTCAACGTTGTCTCTCTGTGTTCTAGCATCAGAACTGAAATAAAGGGTACAGAGGGAATAACAAAAGAAACCCTTCTCTCAGCAGGTTTAATTTCCTGTGTAGCGTGGGTTTTAAGATTACTGTATTAGTGTTTTAAGGATAGAATGCGATTTTATCTCCTACATAAGGTATCTTGTAAGCTTGCTAGGAGGCAGACAGCTTTAACTCCAAACCCACAGTTTCATAATTTTAGAATGCAAGAGAATCTATTGATTAAAGAAGAAATAAATGGCTCTGACTGCTTCATTATTCAGAAGAAATAACAGTCTCTGTAATTAGTGAGGAGACCAGAGGCAAACACAAGAACACAATGTGGATTGTTTAAAATTAAAACGGGAAGAAAGAAAGAAAGAAAGAAAGAAGCAATTCGAACTCACTTATAGTCCAATTAAACCCTTCAAATAATAATAATAAAAAAACATATATGCAGAGCAGAGGGTGTGATTTCATCTGGTTTTAGGAGATTTAGTTGCATTGAATATTCCAACCCAGTCTCACAGCAAAACAAGCCCCTAAACACAAGAACTGATTTGTGCTTCTGATTTATTTGTTTGTTTTTCATGCACATGAACACCAAAAAAGAACACATGTAATTTTCTTAATATTAAGGCCACCTTCACACTGGATGATGATCTGTTATGCTCTCCACAACGTACATAACCTATTAGGATGAGACAAAATTTCAGCATCTTCCTCAAGTGAAAGGCAGTCAGGACTTTGCTTTATATGTCAGTAGCATGTTCCCATGATGATACTACAACACACACCATCGATCTGAACATGCCCCATGACTTTCTCAGACCACTCCAGGATGCAGTTACATGCTAGAAGGTCACGCCACGCTAGCTAGCACAACATCATGGCCATGTTTGGGTGGCTAGTCCTGCTTTAAATTCTCCACAGCCAAGCCACGTAAGTGTGCACGAGGTCCAAGTCATGGATGCACTGCCACCACTCTCTACCCAGGACCCTGATATACTTCCACCAGGCCAATAAATCACTACGACCTGGCTACAGAAGTGCTGAGTGCGCTGAAAACTCTCCACAGCTTATCACACTAAATCACGAGGGAGACCTCACTGCTTTCTTAAAACACCTACACTGACCAAAACAAGACCCTGCAAAAACCATCCACATTTGGGCTGATTCTTTTACATCATTGCCCACCTCTGTCCACATCATGCCTGCCTTTGGATGCTTTATAACAACCTTGGCAGCCCCACCCCCTTCCAAATGTTTATGATTTTGTCCACTGGAGTACACTTAAAAAAAAAATAAAATTCAACATTGGGCAGATTTGGAACAGTTCTTTTTAATAATTATCATTTATCATTGGAAGGGCTGAATAGTCAAGGCCGTAGTCTCGGATGTTCTCTGTTATAGGAAAGCTCCTGGGCAGATGTACAATTTACAGACACTAAATTGAGAAAAGGTTTGAGACCAGTTTTAAATGCCTGCAACAATTTTATGACTATATTTAAGTTTAGACATTAGAAAGTACATTTTTGGACTAAAACACAACCTGCAAAACTACACCAAATGTCTTGTTTCTGAGACTTTTTCAGACTAGGCCAATTAATCACAGCTGATAAATTGTTAAGTAAAGCCGAATATATGCACACATGTAGGCAGAGGTCTGTCTGAACATATTTTTGTGCTGATTTATAATGCCTTATATGATTTTGCTTTAGGACTGATCCTGAAATTCTAATGTAAATGAGCTCAGACAGAGCAGAAAGAATATGAGATGGATGACGGACAAATAAAAGAAATTTGCATACACCAGAGTCAACCTCAAAGGGCCAATATTAAATATTGTTCTACCACTTTGATGTTTTATAAATGCAGAAGCCACTAAAATAAGTCACGCAGAGAACAAAGTAATAGCTGGTATAGATTCTCAACCATCCAAGTCATCCTACCTTTTTATATTTTTTGTAAAAGACATTCCCAACCTCCTTTATTGGTTTTTGAAGCTGCTTCACTTTTCATCTGTAAAGCCTCTTCAGTTCTGATTGATTAGTGGGGAGTTTCAAGCTTAAGAACTGTTGTTGTGCCACTCACACAGAGAGTACGAGTCAAACACATGCTACTGACCCAGTTGTTTCAGTCAGATGTGAGTGATCAGACCTGTATTTAGGGGAAACTAAACAACTCCTTTATAACTGCACAACACAGAAAAGTGAGTTTTTTTTTAAGGTGAAGACTCAGCTAAACCTCACAGGGACGAGCACCACTACCTTAAGCACACTTTTTAAAGACAATTTTTTTTTTTTTTTTTTTTTTGGGGGGGGGCATCAAACGGAGGATGTTCCCCTTAGGTATCATCTATCCAATCACGGTGCAGCCTGCCTCACCACTTCAACTGGTTTTACAAATATTCACACTTTGAAACGTGCCAAAATTATCTCACCTTAGTCTGGGAGGTAAACACATTGCAGGTGACAATGACCCAAATGACCCACAGAATGGGCAGGTGGGTCAGTGTGTCACACGGAACATGAACACCGAAAAAATCCTTGAAAATCCTCCCCAGTTTATTAGAACAGAAAAATAGTTTTTTGATTTAGAGGTGAAACATATTTAAAAATCAAGAAAGAAAGTCGGGTGGTCTTTTATTCAACACTCCTGTGGCCTTTGGGTGAAATGGACCCTAAGTTACAAGTGATTCTCTTCCTCTCTTCAGTGACAAGGGCTTCAGGAGGGTCTTTTGGAGCAAAGGAGTGATATTAATTATTGTACTAAACACACACAAAAAATGCAGATTATTATTTAAAGCAATAGTCTTGTGATTTTTGAAATGATGTTATACATGGTGACGTAAGTCACAGAACAGCAAGTATGAATGAAAGGCTAGCTGATGGCTAATCCTTTTGATATTGTTTTTCTGGTTTAACATGTGATCAGCATGTCTGATCAGTCAAAGGTTTATTCAACTCCCAGTAACTGACACATTCACCCGCCTCAGGACACCAGCATTTGCATTGTAACACAGATGGTCAATTTAGAAAACAGCAACAAACTAAACAGTGTCATGCAAACCTGTAAAGGTTTAATATTACCTAATGTACTGTGCTTTCACACCTATATGACATTTTTGAGAAGGAGTTGTGTTCTAATCCTGAAAAATGATTATACAAAAGGGGCCCCAGTGTGTCTAGCCATTAGTCTAGGCTTGAGAAAGACTTCTCCCCCCTTTTCTTCCCGCTAAAGGTTTTGTGACTCATGTCACCACTCAAAGGTACCAGCTATTGATAACTATATGACACAACATCACTTCAAAAATCACCACACTGTCCTTGTAAGATAACTTTACAATGTAATTTGCACTGTAATGTTAAGTGTTTTTAAGGTTTCTCACAGTTGCAATGTGGTTATACTGTAACACGTCAGATCAACATAGTCTCATGTAAAGCTGCAAATAAATAAATATATGATGCATAAATATGAAGCCTGTGAGATTCTTCAAAAGGCCAGGTGATTGCTGGGTGTCATCCCCAACACATACTCCAAGTGCAACTCATTGCGTACAATCTCCGTGTAAAACTGAACTGTTGGAGTCACCTTTGCTTGTCTGTTACCAAAATATCTAATAACACTGACCATTGCACCTTTCAGTTGTGGGACCCCCCTGACCCCCCCACCGCCCCCCCAAAAAAACAAAATAAAAACCAAAAACAAATTACAGCCATTGCCTCCTTTTTCTTTCTTTACTGATGATCTGATGGCCTTATTGCTTCATGCCCTCTGCAGCTCACTTTAAAGTCATGCTATCCCTTCCTTTTTCTGTTTGTGTGTTTCAAAAGCACCACCTTCTACCCAGGCATTGACAAACTGACACCAAGTTTATCTTCTCTGTAATGCTAAGGTCACACTGCAGGAGATAGAAAATCCTAACTGATTTTAAGAAGATATGGCATCACAGACATAAGGAAAAAAATCTCACAGGAATCTTCTCTAATATCAAACAAGTTTGCACACACCAAAAAAGAGCAGTCCATTACGTGCCACAGGATATTTTTAACACAAAGCAAAGAGAGCAAATAGGGGGAAAACGCACCACCTTATAGGAGCTTGTGGAAAAGGCAAAAAGAAAATTGTTGCACATCTTTATTTAGCAGACAGAGAAAAATATGCATTAAATTAGTCTGTAATAGGTACTGGTTGTGGAGATATTATTAGAAGGAGTTCTATATTCTTCAGTGAGAACTTGAGGTGAGATTTCGGCTGTCAGTTTGAATATTTGTTATCAGTAGCATGCTATGTTAGCCTTAAGGGCTCAGATGGTTATTATTGCTGGGCAAACAGATCTGATGAGAATGTAGACATTCATACTGTGCATTTATTCTTATACTGTTAGGGAAATCCAACTGTATCAGGACCAGTTTGGGATTGCATGAAAAAACCTCTCCCATTACTGAAGTGTCTGGGCAATACAGACTAAGCTCTCAGGCCAAGTTTCTCCTCTGAATGTTGGGATGGATGATCTGTGGTCAAACTGACTTGGAAATTGTGCAGGCAAAGTTTGGCTTCAGGGAGAGGCTTTCATTAGCATCATCCATCCTCCATTCCATTCCGCACCAAGCTTTGTGGTTTTCTGAACTGAATAACAACCTTTAAACAGCAAACTTTAATGCAATCGGTGAATCAGATGTGATATAATGTGTTGATTAGAGCACATTAGATGTGCTGGGCTTACTTCTTTAAATGAGCTGTACTAAGTGCTTTATTTTAATTAGTATTACGTTGGTTCTTAAATCAAGCATGATGCACTTTGGAACCAGGAAAGGAGACGGTCAAATTGATTCACACCACATGTAAAATCAAACTTTTCAAGGCTTTTCAAGTGAAGGGAGGAAAATTAAATCAAGAATCTTTTGAGGGGAAGGGAGCTGGAAGTTTTTATATACCTCTTCATGCCTGTGTCTCCCAACAAAATCCTTGCAAGCGATAAATGTAAAATATAGGTTCTGAACAGACGACAGCTGCTCACTGAAGTTACTTTATTGCACTTTAAACACGAATGAGAAAAGAAAGTGAATTACAAGCCAATGCTTTTTTCTGATTGTGCCAATTTTGTGTAGCTGGCAGAGGCACAAAAATGTGACATCTTGGAGGGGAAATACCTCTGAAATATTAGAGTAAAATTCTATCTGTCACTTACAGTTGAACTTGACAGTTTTTCTCATGGAATATATCAATTTACCTGGGACAGCTGTGAAACACTGTCTGACCCCTGATACTATTTTCCTTTTGGTCTTTTTATCTGAAAGTAGGATATAAGTTGTTGGTTTATACTCCAATAGAGGATCAATTACATTGTAACTGTGCACTATAAGACTATTAATTCCATCCATCCATCCATCCACTTATCTGAGGTTAGGTTGCAGAAGTAGCAGGTCAAGCAAGGAAACCCAGACATGTCTCTCCACAGCCCCACATTCAAGCTCCTCCTGGAGATCCCAAGGTATTCCCAGGTTAGAGAGGATAACCCATTTAGCAAGTTCCCGGTCTGCCCCAGGGTTGTTTCTCAGCAGGATGTGCCATGAAAACTTTCAAGTTGAGGTGCCCAGGAGGCATCATAATCAAAACACCCATATTACTCCAGTTGAAGCCGTGATCCATGTATTCATCTTCAGCTCCATCCTGCCATCACTCATGAACAAGACACCAAGATACCTGAGGCAAAGGCTCACTCCCAACCTGAGGGGAAGCATTTCACCTTTGCCTGGTTGGGAACCATGGCATCAAGACTTGAAGGAGCTGACTCTCAGCCTCTTCATATTAAGCTGCAAACCGCCCCAGTGCATGTCAAAGGTCATGGCTTGTAGACGCCAACAGAACCACATCACCTGCAAAAGGCAGACATGCAGCTGGACTCCGTGGAGGGGAGAGCGAGCTCTAGACTGAAGGCTATAATGGACAATGCCAGTCACCCCCTCTACACTGTCTTCACGCAACAGAGGAGCGTGGAGGGCTGCTGTCATTGGGCTGCTCCACTGAGAGACTAAAGAAATGTTTTGGTGCTCTGGCCATCAGGCTGCATAACTCCTCTGTGGAAAGGGTTGGCAAATGAAGGGAGGAGGACGGTGTGTGCACCTAAAGGAGAGCGTGGTAAAATAACTACATCTTTGTAATTCAATGTTTTTCAGTTAAAGTAGCACCTTACTGCTGTTCAATTTAATCAGCTATATTAATTATTACATTTTTATTTTTAGTGGAATAATTACCGTTTTGCTAATTCATTTTTTAGGTATTTTTACACTACCTCCTTGTATTATTTTCTCTCTCTGGTAGTTTTTTTGTATCTGTTTCTTATCATTGTGTTGTGTGAATGAAATCAGCTGGCAACTACTGCATTTCCTTCAGGATAATAGTCTTATCTTATCTTATCTTATCTTATCTTATCTTATCTTATCTTATCTTATCTTATCTTATCTTATCTTATCTTATCTTATCTGATGAGATAAGATAAGACAAACATCCTCCTCTCAATGACTGCACCTTGACATCCTGTTTATGAACACCACAAACAATATGAGAGACAAAGGGCATCCTTTCCAGCCAGCACCAGGAGCAAACACAACTTTGTACCAAGACGGTGAATACTCTTACTTTGGTTGTTCACAGATGAGAGTGACCCCAGCACCTCATATTCCTCTAGCATCCACCCCACAGAATTCCTTGGGGGACACAGGTGGAAGCCCTTTTCTCCAGATCCATAAAACTCATGTGAGCTTGGCAATCAAACTCCTAGAACCCCATCAGCAACTCCACAGGGGTTTAGTGGGACATTTTTGTATTAAATGTCAAGGTAAACACTGGATTGATGGGCTTGAGTCACTTGTTTGTGTGAACTTTAAGGGTATAAAAACAGTGAAATACCCCTCACCAACACATGGGACTCAGTCTGAGACCAGAATATCATATCAAATTGACACAAAGTGGTAATGAAATGGCAGAGAGTTCACTCTGCAATAACATGAAAATTTTAAAAAGTCTGTAAAAATAAAATTGCAACTCTAGTTTTTCACTTGTTTCAGGGTTATTTTCCTATTGATCACATACAAAAATAGCTTACAAAAAGTTTGCAATAGCACTTCAGTAATTCACTGCAGCTTCCTGTGAAATTCTCCATCATGACATTATACCACTTTCAAATTACTACAGAGAGAAGGGCTTAATTAATTTGAGGAGTGGGAAACAAATGGGTGAAAATGGAGGGAGGACATTAGGGGGATTCTGATTTTGAAAAACAAAAAGTAATGGAATTGACAAACTAATGAGATTTTTATTACATTAACTGGTTACTGAGTTTGAATATAATTTAACAAAACAGTCTGAGGCCTCGCCACAGCACCAGATTGATGTTTTTTCATTAATGCACTAAATGACTACCCATTAGTCGGCTTGAGACCAAAATGAGTCCGGTCAACAGTTTGGAACATTCAATAATAATAAAAAAATCAGCAAATTGTTTCTCTAAATGCGACTGAGCGATAAAATAAGTATATTGGAGGCAAAACAGTTGACTGAAGAAAAGCAAGAGTGTAAGTACTGAGTGCTGAAAGAAATCAGGTAAGCTGATTACAGAGACAAAACAGGTGAAAGGTGAGCAAACTACTGAGCCAATCAAGGGTGTAAGACAAGTTTACAAAACTCAATTAAACAATCACAACTGTCTAACTTATGAAACACAAGACACCTAAATAAACTACACACCAAAAACCAACACAGAAAACCAATCTATGGTCAAATTTGACTGGAATTTTGCTTGATAGAAAATTTAAGTAGACCATAATAAAGCAAACAAAAAGCGTTCATCGAGGTGCACATGTCAATGAAAGTAACCATTGCTTCTGAATGTGAGTGTGTGCATTATGGCTGTCTCTGTTGGTTGCTCTCAGCGAGTGATTACACAGAGTAGAGGCATGTGACCACTGTGACAATGTTTGGTGGAACGACAGGCACTCAGGAGGTTATGTAACCATAGCAACATATAATGTGATCCCATGTGGCCAACAAAAATCCAGGTCTCCCAACCATTTATCCTATACAAAACAAATCTCAGCCCATTTATTTGTACACTTGTGCCTCAGTACAAACGCCTACTGACACCTGTTGTAGAGACTGCAACAGCCCCACTATGCTGAATTTTACAGTGGCTTAATATTTATTTATTTTTCATAATACAGTCTCATCTCTCAAAATGAATCCATTCAGATGATTATGAACACAGACAAACACACACATGCATTCTGACATAAACACTCGCACTTACACAAAGCAGATAAGATTTCACACAGAAATGTAATGGATTATCAAGGTTGCTCGAAACCAAAACTCAAGCACAGATTACCTTCAAAGAGCTGCTTTATGATGAGTCATTAGTGCTCCTTCTCAATATGACATTTCCAATGCAGAGCCCCAGGCGTGAGCTTAAAATAGAGCACCTGTGGCGACATGATAGTGGCAGAGTGGATTAAGTCAAAACAAAGGGCCGGTGAAGCTTTTGTCCTGTGATGATGATAAATAATACAAAGATGGAGGTTTGTAAAGCTTCTGGTCATCTCACAGAGACGTGATGGCCGCAGAGGTTGTTTGTCAGCACAGTAACAAAGTGAGTTAGCATTTGTGACATACTAATTGTGGATCACTTTCGCAACATTTTCCTTCATTTTTCATCATTAACTAGGTTCTTCTATTTGTTTTCAGTTTCAGCCGCTGATCTACTGTCTCTTAAAATCCACTTCTCCATCAATCACTTTGAGTGGGTAACAGCTGGATTGAAGGCACAATTTATCACTGTTTCATACAAAATATTCATATGTCAAGGGCTATACTTGGCCACGCAGTGACATATATCATTATCAAATGACATCTACAGCAAATACACGTTGACCTATAAGATACTAAAGAAGATGAAACATCTATTTAAGTTTTTAACATCTGCTTTGATAAATGACTTGCTGACATCTTTTGACCTGGAACATAAGGTCACGAGGGTTTTTTTTTTAAGGTTTTGGTCTGTCTGTCACTTCTTGATCCAAAAATACTGAATACATTTAAAAAAAGGAGCTACCATATTCTGCATAATTACCAAAAATCCTTAGTGTTTCTAAAAAGAAATATCACGCTGACTTTAGTGGTGCACAAATGTTTCCTTAGCAGAACACCCTCACGAGGATCGCATGAGGGATGGAGATGACAGAGGACCACACACTGGCACAGTCTTGATACATGTGCAGGCCCATCTTAAGTTTGCCAGTGAACATAAATGTGGGTAAGATGGGACCTCAAGAGCATTTTAACGTTTTAATCCATTACAGTGTAGTGTCTAACCAATAGATTTATTGATGACTGTCGTGCCATTTGCCTTCAGATCATTAAAAAGCTCCAGCTCCTTCAGTGTAGTTGTGGGCTGATCCGTCACCTTTCTCATCATCCTCACCCCATGAAACAAGACCTTTTATTAAACTCCAGGCTGAGTGTTATGGATAGTCTTTCTATTTTTCTTTCTTTCATCCTCATCTCATGAGACAAGCTCTTACATGGAGCTCTAGACCGAGGGTGATTGGTGTGTTTTTTTATTCTGTATTTCTATAATTTTGTTATGATTATGGCCATGTCTTCAAGTTTTTTCAAGTTAACTTCCATTTCAGTCTGGTCCTGTTTACCTCTCTCTCCTCACAGATCTCAGTAATTGGCTCATTGATTTCACCTGTGTCTCTCACTACTTAACCAAGCCACTCACCTTCATTCAGTGCCAGATTATCATCAGCTTGCCTGTGGTTCTCCAGCGTTCAAGTCCATGTCTCGTTTTTGCCTCCTGGTTCTGACTTTGTTCATGTCTCCTGGTTCAACGATTTTTGCCTCAGCCCCCAACGGATTATTCCTGCCATCTGCTTTTCCGGTAACGACCCACGCCTGGCTTTTTGGACTCCTGCTCTTCGTCACGCCCCCGATCGGTACCTCCAGCCATCTGACTACCTGGACCACGACCCAAGCTTTTCCCACGGATTATGGTGAACTGCCTGCTCCCCTCAACTTGTTAAGATCTGAACCATTTTTGACCTTTGCCTGTCTCTGGAACCAGAATCAGCTTCTTGAATATAAACCTTTTAAAACTTTGTCTGTTTCCGGTTTATTCTCAGAACTCAAACCTCGGTTCATATCAAATTTCTGAATAATCACACCAACAGTTGTCACCTCCTCGCCAAGCTTCCTGCTGATGGTCATGCAGCCAGTCTTGACATCCTTGACAGCCTCTGACAGCTCCTTGGTCTTGCCCATGGTGGTGGAGAGGTTAGAATGAAAGAAATTGATTCTGTCGACAGGCGTGCTTTTTATACATAACAAGCTGAAATCAGAAATGTCTGAAATTGAGTGAATAATTTGTTGATGGTCATCTCTGTGCCACATGGGCACATAACCAATTTGTGGGAGCCAGAAGGATTGGTTATAGGAAATCAAATACTTACTTCCCTCAGTGATTTGCAAATATTTATTTTTTTACTTTTATGTAATGTGTGTTTGTGATGTTTTTTTTCTTTTCTGGATTTTTGGTATATCTTCTCTTAGTTTCCCCTAAAATTTATTTAGCATAACATTTGCGACTGTTAATTCTCTTTTGGTAAATACCAGACAACTGCATTAAAAAAAGTAGTAGTAGTGGGTAAATCAACTTTGACTTCAAAACTCAGGATAACAAGGTGAATACACTATGTTGTGCACTGTTGAACTTGAACGAACCCTAAAAATGGTGCATTTAAAAAACCCAAAACATGTTGTTGTGTGAACATACAAACACAATCTGCCCAAACTAATCCAACCACCAACAAGAAGCCTCTAAACCCCTTATTCATTACAAATATTTATGTAAACAGGCTTTCTTTGCTCACAGATGATCGTCATCATAGTTCATTCATAAAAACATCAATATTCATGAAAGAAGCATAAAAGTTAAAAATAAAAGGAAATTAATACAATTAAGCAGAATCAGTAAAGGCTGACCTGGTTTTATTGAGCAGCTTGTTCTACTGCTGTGATGCTCTGATTGTGAAAACTCTATCACCACTGGTTTTCACCAGAAAACACCTCTTGATTAGTTACGATCCTTTTGACAATTACAGGTCAGATATATTGCATTAAGCCATGAAAGTTAATAAGGTTACAAATATATTTTAAACAAAAAATGGAAATTAAAGCACATAGAATGTCACTTCTTCTGAGATCCACAGACAGGTCTTGTAGAGTTTGGAGTTAATTGGTGGATTTTTTTGGTTGTGGCAGTGAAGTGAAAAGGCAGTTGTAATGTCTGACTCATCCCAAAGACATACTGGATCCTACTGAGCAGAACCGCAGTGTCGTTGTTAGGATTGCATCCTCCTGCTTTTACCCCAGTTTCAGCTGTGTCAGACTCTTCTGCAAGGATCAAAATAATGAGATGAATAGCTTTTAGATGACAAAAGAAGACCTGTATAAGCCTTGTGGCATGCTGCTTAAAAAGTGGTATGCTATCAAACCAAAAATGTTTTTTATATATATAACAGGCTTTACATGCTCCAACAGGAATGGCAGAAGTAATTACAACAATTGCATTGTTGCTTTTGTTAAAGCTGATGAAAATGTTACATTTTTCACTTTTCAAAGGGATTTATGTGGTGAGCTCAGCATGTCAGAATCTGGACAGTTAAAAGGAAATTTCCTTGCATAGAGTTTTTTTTTTTTTTGTCAGAGCTTATTACACACAGCAGCAGGATCCATACGAGTGTCTCAAATGTGGCAGAACGGGGCACATTTCTGCATGTGGCAAAGCAACATTAACTGGTCATGAAAAGTCCCCAAACAGGAGGACAGAAATGACAGAAATAGAGTTTGTATTTTTTTTCAGAAAATTGAACTGTGTTTGCAAAGTCATCATTTACAAACAACTTTTAAATCATTTGTAGCACAGTGGCCATTTCCTGTTCGAGTTCTGAGCTGCATGTCAGCTGTAGGGATGTTTGGGTTTCACTGCTCATCTGATCCATTTAAAATCAAACGTGTTTATCTGTCAAGTTTGGTGTTTTAACTTGGAGATTTTGTTTTCAATCTCATACCAGGTTATTAGAGGCAGGGGTTTTATCCTGCATAGTAATTTCCTGTGAATCCAGGCACCCTGTCAAAAACTAAAGCAACAAATAAGGCTGTAGTGAAATTAAATAAATTAATACATGTGAGTTTTTAAAATGTTTTATTTTTTGTTATCATTTTATTATCATTTGTCACTGACACAGATAACATATTTGATATTGTTTACTTATTTTGTGGAGTTTTTACAGACTGTTAATTTTTTTGCAAGTGAGCAAATTTACAAAATCAGCAGGGAGTCAAATGTGGACTTCGTCCAAGTTTTTGCAATTCCTTCATTCAATAGCGTTTGAAATTGGTTTGTAGCTTTCAAGTAAATATGGATCAAGTCTGCTCTTCTTTACCAGTGTTGTTACAGATGGATGGTTCAGAGCTGTAGGGAACACTCCAGAGAGCAAAGAAACATTGACCATTACAGTAATGTAACATCTACCAGGCAGAGTACACTTAAACAGCTTAGTTGGGTCAAGAGCACATATTGGAGAGATTAACTGCAACACTACATGTTTCAGTTTGCAGTTATGAATAGAGAGGTCATTACCAGAAGATATGAACTAATGAAAAGTGGGGTCATATCATGTTCATGTTCAGAGATTATTTTTAACCTTTTATTTCATTTCAACTACTGTATCTGGGTACTTAACGTTTTTTGCCAGTGCGTGGAGACAGTAAATCTGTTTAAGAAAAGATATATATATTTTGTTGGACATAATCAGTTTACATACTACTGAGTAAGAATGACTGAGTCATTCATAAGTGGCGAAGAAACCAGTAAAAGGCTGAAAATCTCCCATCTGTGTGTGTGGGAGGAGTTGGACTCTTGTGAAGTCTAAAATTCACACATGTCAAGAAGACTTTGACACAACTCAGCTGAACAACACACAGTCAACAGGGAACAAAATACTGGAGTTTACATTTTAAATTTCATATTTTATATTTTGCTATCAATGTTTTACTCTTGAAAAATGATTTATTTAAAAGTCAAGCCAGTTTATCCTTTGCCTTGGTGTTCAGGCAAGGGTAAAGGAGATGTCTCAACAGCAGCACTACCTGGGCAGTTTCATATTATTTTCATGTAAATACGGTTTTGTAATTCATTCTCATTTTAGTTTTATTCCAAAGTTCTAACAGCAGTTTGAAGTTTCAGGTTGGTGACATGTTTAAGATCAGCAGTGGGTAGCTGCCTTGAGCATAACTTTCCCTTTAGGGATGCTGCATGGCTCTCAGGAAGACCAACTGATCTCAGGTTAGATGAGAAGATGATTTGTTTAGTTGAAATGCACTCAAACGTAATTAACTTTTCTGGAAGGTGTGATTAGTACCATCTGTCATGACTTTTATCTCTGTTAAAGTTCAGGTCCTAATGTCTATATTATTAATGGTGCCAATGCTGATGCACTGAACTGCCATTTACTATTCTGTTGGTTGATTCTTCTAACTCTATATTGTCCTTAGGTTTGAGTGAGAGGGTAAATGGTTGTTTGTCTTCTTTGTCTCAATATGGTCCTGTGATGGACTTGCAACCTGTCTTGGGTGTACACCACCTCTAGCACAATAAAGCCTGGAGATAGGCGCCAGCTCCCCTGCGACCCGGAAAGGACAAAGTGAGTAAAGAAAATTGATGGATGGTTGATTCTTTTTTTTTTTTTGTATCCCAGTTTCATCCCGATAATGAAGCTGGTTTGAGTGTAGAAAACATGTTAAACAAAGTGCAACAGTAGATTTATAAAGAAACGTTCAAATGTGACGTTCATAACGGAGATCTATCTTTTACTTTGTATTAACAAGAGGAAGATGGCTGGAGATTCAATTTGGCATTACCTAGTATAGCATAAATTAAATTGTTGAAACTGTGATTCTGTGGTTTTAATTTGAGTAAATTTAAAGATCAGTAACAGATTGTGTCCCACTTTATCTACCAGATGGCTGCAACCTCACCTCAGACCCAAACACAATTAATGGCTGAATCACTCTGAGGGAAACAAGAATGAAACATATGGAGGTTGGTGTGACTATCCTTCTCACCCTGAGAGGTTTAATCTATATTCTCAAGTCACTGTCTGCTGCCCTAGAGCCCAAAGAAGACCAAGTTTGGTGTCAAAGCAATTGCATGGTAAATAGTCTCAATCTGAAAACTTTAAGACATTTGTAATAATGACTGAAATGGTTTGGAGATACAGGTCATATAGTGCTTGGTTTTGTCTCTTTTTACTAAAACTTTTCCACTTTGTGTTCAGTGTTATTTCAAACAGGCCTAGAGTTTCCAGTTTGACTGATGCTCTTCTCTACATGTTTTACATTCGATTTGGATAAATGAGACACAAGCTTGTAATAAATTGGTAAAATAGTTAATTAGCAAAAGCAGTGATTGATGGGAAAATCTGCAAGCTACCACAGTGCTATTACTCAAAACATAAAACATGCTTACTACTCATCATTTTTTAAAAATAAATAAACACAATGTTTCCTGGAAGGCATTTAAAATCTCATGTTTTTCTATATTTTCAATTTACTGAGATTAATAAATTTATTATTAAACTTGTGTTTTGCCATGAGTTTGATAGGAGTCTTATCTTCTGAAGCAGTTTGTTTGGCGATGCATGACAGTGTTGCCTCAGGTTGAACTCTCCCTTCTGTCACCTGTTCCGTTCAGAGCCTGCAAGTACCTCGCTCTCCACCTAATTATCTTGACTGTCTCAAAAATAGAAAGACAAATTTGAAATGAAGTCTCTATTAAACAAACAGCACACACACACACTCAGGCACAATGTTAGTCATTTTCACCTATTGACCAGTTCATACACCGAACACCCTGTCTGTCAGCAAAAAAAACCACCCACACTGTGGTGACATACTGACTGACACCTATATGTAGAACATTAAAACTTGTATAATCTTGTATTAATTGACATTGAGTGTAAGTGCATGCTGCCCTCAAGGAGAACTTAATCTACTGTAAGATGACATTAGTCAGAACACAGACAGATTCTCCACTGAGGAAAAGAAGAAGAATCAATATATTGTCAATTAAAGGCCTATTGTTCACCGCATTTATTTTTGAAGATAAGATTGTCTGATGTAGTCTCAGCTACTACCACCCCAAATCTGAGCTCGATATCTGTAAAACTGGATGAGTCATGGGCATTTTCACGTTTGCTAAGGCTGCCTAGCTGTGGGGGCCATCTTGAATGGGACTGACTCCAAGGGTTAATCAGCTATAGGTGTACATCCAATAATTACTTTCTGAGAGTTTCGCTTAAATCTGTCCAGTGGCTCATGAGACATTTTGCTAACGGCACAAAGAAACACACACTTGCAGACACACACACCTTTGCCTTCAGCGGTGGATGATAATAAAAGCCAAAATAATAAACTAACAGACATATTCAAGCTTCTTTGTAAATGATTCTACTGAAACTTACTGAACATAATTAGTCTTCCGAATCGCCTCCCCTAATAATCTACATTTGTAATCCATTCTTTGCAGACGTAATAAATAACTCCAGTATGGAGATGTGTTTGTAAGACTCCAGGGGAAAAATGCCAGAGTCCCAGGAGTGTATTCAAAGACCAAAACCGAAGCACAGTCAGGCTCGTAAGCCCTGAAGACACTGTTGGTTTTTGTTGCATCAACAGTAAGTGACAATCACAACGGTTTTGTTGTGTCGAATTAAGCTTTTTCTTCACTGAAATGTTGACACAGCAGTATCAGCAGCACTGGCATGCAGGGAAGGCACTTTTTGTGGTTGTTGCAATATGCTTTAGCTGATGTTTTCATTTCAGGCTGCAACGTT
This sequence comes from Kryptolebias marmoratus, assembly GCF_001649575.2. NCBI lineage: Eukaryota > Metazoa > Chordata > Actinopteri > Cyprinodontiformes > Rivulidae > Kryptolebias > Kryptolebias marmoratus. The sequence goes on from NC_051432.1 coordinate 10,978,428, forward strand.
TAATAGGCAAATCTACATCACTTGTTAAATGTTGATCTCAGTCTATAATGCCTCTAATATTGCTGACAGGACATAAAGGTGCTGTAGCTTTATTTATTTCAAGCAGTCAAAGTGCAGAACATCCTTTGTGAGGTGAGGAAAATCATGGTTATGGTTTCTGTCTTACTCATACATTCTGCATCATTTTTAGGGAGACATTACTTTCAGTTTTTTAACAAGTCATCCTACAGGTTAAACAATAAAATATTTGCAGGTTTTACATGACAGAATTAAATTATGTAAATAATTGTAAATAATTAGTTGGTGTATTGCTAAAGTATTTCTCTTTGTTTTATTGATTTCATCACCACTGAGGATGCTGCACTTTCACTAGGGTGATTATCAGGAGCATAGGCTTAATAGATTTTCATGAAACATGCTGTACACAAAATAGGCTAAGGAACAATTCACTTGATTAAGAGGTGTTCTGGGACTCTCTTCCATTAGAAAATAAATTAGCTGTGGCAATTGTATTAACAGACACAGAAGCTTAAATCCAGATCCCAAAGGTTCACTAACAGAGAGTCGTGTAATTCTTCTGTCTTAATATTTAAAAGCCTTTCAGTTTGAGCCGCAAACAATCCTCTGATTGTGTGCTTTCCCAATATGTCAGGATAGCAAATTGCATTAAATAATTTCAATTACATTTTGCTGTAGGATTAAAAAAAATAAAAAAATGAAAAATTGCTCAGGAACTTGTCATTTTCAGAGAAAATTAAAAAAACAACCCAGTTTAAAGAATTTTAACATTCAGATTTTGTTTTAAAAACTGAACTGCCCTAAGGCAAGCTTACCTTCCTTTTAGCTCTGAGCTGTCCATGATAGTTATCAGACGAGTCTCCAGGAATCTCACCCCCCCACAGAGTTACCCCCACGATGGTGTAAGTGATGCCCATCACCACTAAGGGCAGCACGTAGACCAAAGCTGCCACTATGATATGATACCTAAGACAAAAGCAGAGAACAGTCAAGAAGGTAAATTTGTTGTATGTGTGTATATATATATATATCAAATCCTTTGGAGCTCAGCCTGTATTACTATATGTACAATCTAATTTACCTAAGCTGGGAGGCAAAGACAGCAAGTGTGATAAAATCCCTTTTATATTTAACTTTTCTTATAATCTAATCTGTTTTTAGGAGCTGAAGCCCCAGTAAATTGTTCCTAAGCTCTCCTATAATTATTATAATTATAGTAGTAATATTTTTTATACAAGAAGCCACTACAGATATACGCTTAACATAGGGAAGCAAGACTATGAGTTGAACTAATTGTTGCTTCTCTGAAAAGCAACAATGATGATTGTTCAGCAGCAGGAACATCACTTTAGCGAAAAGAATGCCAAAAGTAAAACTGCAGAATGTGTTAATGACTGTTAATTGCCTAACTTCACCTTCATTTAGTTGAGTGAATGAAAAGGCAACATTGCAAATGGCTATTTAAAAATGAATTTAGACCGCTAAGTTCAGATACTCCAGTATTTCAACACTTTATCAGCATCTGTAGAATGCTGTTGTTATAATTAATTACTCCACATAAAAATTAACTGGCATAGTGCTCCTGTTAATGCTATTTATTTTACTTTATTGACCAAATGGATGTACAAAGATATTTTAGGAGAATAAGTAAGAAGCAGGACAGCAACATAGCAGGTGATGTGAGGGAGCCTGCAGGACTGAGTTCAGTAGAGGTCTATGGGTCAAAGTGTTTTTTTTTCCTAACATGTAGTCTTGCTGTTAGGTCTAGGCACCAAGGCACAGCAACAACTACATTATTTAATATTTGATTCTGCCCAGCCTAACTTTCTGCATTCACCAGCTGTAGCCCTGTAAACTAAACGAGCCTAATTACATGGATTTTGCCTAAATGTAAATCAGTCTAGATTGAGTGCACAAACATATACCCATAAATATATTTCCATGTACATGCAGGCTTACCATACACTACCCTGTTAGAGATAAATACACTTTAGTGTTGTGAACACAGGCTTTTTAATAATACAAGCATCAGCTCATAAATTGTGAAATGACCTTGTTTGGACATTAGACAGGACTGTTCTCTGTTTGCTTTCTAAATCACAACTTAAACCCCTTTCTTCTCCATGGCCTTTGACACAACGTGAGCTGTTGACTCTTTTAATCCATTTGAAATAACTTTATGTTGTTTTATTTGATAGGGCTGGTTTTACTTTGTGTTTTTATGTCTATCATTTATTTTATTTTTTATGTCTTGTCACTGCCCTTATGTCTTATTTCTTGTTCTGTGCAACACATTTGTCATTTAGAGTGCTTCATAAAAAGCTGACATGATGTGGTAACATTTACCCATTTAGACCATTATTTTTAAAAAGAGAGAGAGAGAACACAAGAAAGACATCTTAAAGACTTAGGAGAGGAAAGGCAGGGTCTCCCAGAGAAAACAGGAAAAGAAAAGACAGAAAAAAGTGAGTCAGATAGTAGGTCCTGATGAATGCTCTACAACTAATTAGAAATTAATTAATGGAGCCTATTTAGGTTTAATGAAGCTTTTTGGCATGTGATGTATACATGCACATTACTTCTTTCAGCCCTGGGGGCTAAACCCACCCTCTGTCCTTCAGTCCTAGTGATGTCCCTGAGTCTAACTCTTGCAGACAAAAATCCTCATGAGCTTCTCATGTGAAAAATCACAGGCGGTTGAATGTGAAAATGTGTTTAACACACAGGAAACATTTTGGAACATGCGTATGATAACAACGTGTAAAACCCAATGTGATTACAAGGCTTTAAAGGTGTTTTACATGTGTTATCACAATTTACACATTATGTTTGTTGTACTTATTTCTACATGGGCCCACATTTTTCACAAGTTCAATTCACTACTGTTTTTTTTCCTGTATGAGAAAGCGTTTCATATAAATGAGGTGAGAACGTCCGGTTATGTTTGTTTTATCTGAATCCCCTGCATTCATTCATATGTTGAGCAGTTTTTAAAGTAACTTACAATATCAAACTAAAAATAAATTACCAGAAGTCAACACTCCATTTGCTGCTAATGTCTCATACTTTTCTTGCTGGGGGTTGATAGGAAGCTTGCCGTCACTCACATGGCTGTATGTTAATGCAGCAATAACTATAGCTGAAGAGGAAATGACTAAAGACATAAAAAAAATGTTGTGAAGAGGAGAAAATAAGCTTTCCAAAATAATATTTCCTCACATGATGGGGTCGTCAGCCATGCGAGGCCAGGCCACGTAGCAGATGGTTCTGTGCGGCAGAGCTCGGGTGGTGGAGAAGTAGCACAGAGGGAAAGCCAGAACCACGGCCAGGCTCCAGATACAGACGATGATCCCTGTGGTGACCTTTGCCGAGAGACGAGGCTTCAGAGGGTGAATGATGGCCATGTACCTGAAGGAAAGAGACCAGCAGATTGAAAAGCAGTTCTGTGGTTAGTCTAACAAAAGAGATAATTAGTAATTTATTAATGGATTTCATGCTTTTATTATTCGAATTGAATGGTGATTTATTAGCACCCTAAGGAAAATTACATTATTGCAGAACAAATTAATAAAAAATAAAAAAGTAAAAAAAAAGAAAAAGAAAAACTGAAATATTAAGTCTCCTGCAGAATGACCTTTCGTGTCAGTCTGTACTGCAGTGGGCTAATGGTGATAAAAAACCTGTTTGATCTATATTTCATGTAGAAGTTGTGCAGATTATGCTCATTATACTCAGAAACTTGTGCAACATTCTTCTTCTCACACTCAGAGTATCCCCCAACACACACCCAGCCTTCTTCATATTTCGGTTCAGGCCAGAAACATGAAACTTGGTCATTTATGTTTTTCTTTTTTAGTTGTCCCCCTACATACTTACAAATTACTTGTAAGTTGGAGCTCTGAAAGGCTGTGATATGTGATGTTTTAAATACATCACATTTTTTTGACATCAGGTTTAGTGAAAAGGTTATGAACGAATAATATCTTACTTGTTGAAAATAGCTCTTTTAGCAAATTCAGTTTGGAGAAATAGACTTTAATTCTGACTGGATTGATGAGCTAATAGATAGTGCAAGCAAAAAACAAAGTGGACTGCTGTTGTCTTTAAACTGCTCAGATATATATATGTGTGTGTGTGTGTGTGTGTGTGGGGGGGGGGGGGGGGGTGTAAGTGTGTAAAATGATGTGAAAATTATTTTATAGACTTTTACACTGTTGTCAATTTTGTATTACACGGTTATTCTGGCAGAAATATGATGACATGAAATTTTTAGAGTTGGTTTAAAACAGTGCTAAGACTTGGTCTCGCTGGGATGAGCCAGACAGATTTCAACTATTTCTCCAAACTGAGTTCATTCAAAGATCTATCTACAACATATAAAATAAATAAATTAACTAATTGTTTATAACCTTTCCACACAACCCCACTTCAAATGGTCTGAACTTTTACTTTGAAGACATTTGGATTTTTGGTTAAACAAAATAATACTCAGACGTTTTAAATTGTCCTTTAAGTTTGAAAGACAAATCACGAATCAAATTTTTATTACATTTTTAAGCTCGTGGGGGGTGGGGGGGAAAGGTTTTCGGACATTCTTGAACCTAACCTTGGTCAATCAAAGATTGATTCAGTTCATCTGGTGATTCTCTGACATTTTTTTTTTCACAGAAAAATTACAATAATTTTCTTAAAGGCAGCATACAGAACTGGTGCTATCTGGGTTTTTTAAATTATTATTTTGAAGTAAAATTGATGGATGATTCATTCCACATCTCCGGGCTTGATTACTTTTTTCCTGGACCTCAGTGAAACATTGAAAACGGGCCGGACATTACCATTTGCACAAGCCCAGCTCAGTGTGCTGCATGATTTTAAACTAGTAATCACACAAGCTCCGAGCGGCTAATCCAATCTTACTGAGATGGTAAAAAAATGGGCCTTTCTTTTTCACCTCAGTAGCTTGAAGTCTCCGGGGGACGGCAACAAAGATCCATCCAGTCTCAAGAAATTGCGTGGAACTCAGTGGCCTTTGTTAGATGTCCAATCAAGTCTGTGCTAAAGCAGCGGAGTTATTTAGGATCCAACAAGCTCACACAATAGTGGCTGATGTAATATCCTTGAGACCACTGAACAATGGTCCTTATTCTGCCATATTTGAACAAAATGGCACACATGCACATATGTTTTAGTATCTAGACACATTTAAGTACATTTACAAAGGTATTTGCTTCAACATAGAAAGATCACAAAAATGTTATAGGTGTGGACAAAAAATATGTATATTTCTTTCTCTGTTTTCTTTTTGAAAGGTGTTATCTTGTCTACGGAAAAACATGGACAGGATATTGTTTTGAAACCACAGTGGTCTTATATTGCAAAGTAAACATTTTATTACCACAAGATATTGAACTAGCAAAGATCATCACTGTGTGAGGAGTAAATGTCAAGTCATTGCTCTAAGATCGCCAAAGATAATATTCAGTTTCAATCATATGCACTTTGCTGTACCACATGACATAGTGCCTTTATCAGATTTTCAAGAATCAAACGTAAAATAGAAAACCAAATCAGATGGAATTGATAGAAATGTTAAATTTATTTGGATATTTATTAAGAAAAATAATCCAGTGATACATGTCTGTGAATGATTCACACCAAGAGGTTGCAAAAAAAAAATCTGTAAAGTACTTGAGGCTGACACCTTGTTGACTTTTAAGACTGGGCTGAGTACTTTTATAAATCCTAGAGTTAGGGGTGGCTCAGGTTTATTCTGATCTATCCCTAAGTTATGCTTCTATAGACTGCTGGAGGACAAACTGACCACATTTCCTCTCTCTGCTGTTTTTACTTACCCTACTCTCCATGTTTGAACATGCAGTTATTGCTGTTATTGACCTGTTTTTCTTGGTTTCTCTTCCCACTGAAGCTACACCTGGACCAAACCTTGCGTGTTTGCCTGTGTCTGTTTCCTGTCCTCTCAATCCCCAGCCAGTCAGGGCAGATTGCTGCCCATCCTGACTGGTTCTGCTGGAGGTTTTTTTCCTGTTAAAAGGGAGTCATACCTTTCCATTGTTGCTTCTATGTTGCTCAGGATGGGGAATTGTGTTGCAATGAAGTGACGCAACTTGCTGGTTTTCTTAGATAGATAGCTATTATTAATCTGCATTTCATGATGTCCTAATTAATTCCACCAGTCCAGAGTCAGTCAAAGTATCTGGGAGGCTTGTTCACGAGTGATGGCAGGATGCAGTGGGAGATGGATCGACAGATCGGGGCCTTGTTTTCAGTAATGAGGGAGTTGCTTTGTTCTGTCAAGGTGAATAAAGATCTGAGTGGAAAAGCAAAGCTCTCCATTTCCTGGTCCATCTACATTCCAACCCTCACCTATGCTCATAAGGTGTGGCTCAAGATAAATGCAGCTAAAACTGGTTTCCTTCGAAGGCCGGACAGGCTCAATCTCAGAGACAGGGTGAAGAGCTTTGAGCTTGGACTAGAGCCGCTGCTCTTTAACGTGAAAAAGGAGTCAGCTGAGGTGAGGTGGTTCAGGCATCTAATTAGGAAGTCTCCTAGGCACCTGGGGAGAAAGATGTCTGGGTTTGCCTCCTGAACCTGCTGCTCCCGCAACTCAATCACAGATAAGTGGTGGAAGATGAATGGATAAAGGAAATGTAAATATAATTATTTCCAAGAAAATCCCTAAAAATAGTGTTAGGTGATTTGGGGGATTATAAAAACCCTCAATGTTATGTCCTAACAAAAATATTTCTCTTTCTAAATTTGAAATATGTTCATCTTGATGACTGAACAACCAAACAGAACACTGACTTTGAACAAAGTAAGACTGCAACACGAATGGAAGTGCTCTCCAGGTTGAAAATAAAATAGAATACAATGAAAAAAATATGCTTGATCCCCTGAGGGAAATTGATTGAAATAGTTGCATAAAAAACACTATTGCTTTTGTGGTCATGTGAGTCAAAGTTTTATCAAAATTTGTCATGTTTGAAGGTGCAGCATCGGACTCGTATGTCATTTGTACATAGGGCATTGGTAGTGTCATGGTTTGGGTTAGTCATGCCAAAGGGTTGCTAGGATGGCTTCCCAGCACCGGTGAGACAAGGAATCAATGAATTATGATTTATACAAAAGAATTTTAAAAATGATGTCAGCTCATGTATCTGCAAAGTGAAACCCAAAGGAAAATGGGCCATGTAGAAAGACCTTAGGACTTGGCAAACAAGTGTTTCTGCCAAAGAATGGATAAAGAGGAATAAAGTTAATATTTCGGAATGACCAAGTGAAATTCCTGACCTAAATTCAATGTAAAGGTTGTGGAAAGAAGCGAAGCGAGTAGTGCACAAGAGTTGAAGCTGTTCTGCACGGTCGAGTACAGATGTGCTTGACAGATCATCCGTTGCAAGAAACTTTATGTTTTATCTGTTTATACATCCAAGGGTCAAAATGAAACAAAGGCACTCATACTTTGACGCATACATTTTATTTTCAAAAAAAAAAAGTATACTCCAAGAAATAATATAAATGTATATATTATTTAGCTATATATATATATAGCTGTGATGTTACCTTTTCCACTGAACTTTGCTTTTCTTTTGCCACAGTGCCAAGAGAAACAGGTTTGGCTGCTGAGAAAAAGCAGGCAGGACAAATTCACAGACGATCACGAACTGTGGCCTCTGCCATTTCAAGACAGAGCAGAGACAGAACCATACTGGGGTTACGAAAAGCATGGCCGGAGGTTATATCTGAATTGTGTAGGTCACGGCAATGTTCCGATTCTCAGTACACAATTTACAAGACTGAAGGGATACTGCCGGCCAAAACCCCAAATCCATGGGAGCCCAAACCAGCACGGCCCGAGGAAACCCATTGTTCAGTTTGTGTGTCAAAGTGATGCACTGGACAAAGAAAACACCTCACACGATCTCCCAACACACTGTGACACTCCTCCACTGGCTGCAGCACACACTGCGCTTCCTTCTGCATAGCTTTTTTAGATTTGGTTACGTCCGTCCGGCCTGTGGCTGCCTCCTTCATCAGTTTAATCCCTTACAGTCAAGTATTATGATGTACGACGGTTCACTGATCAAAGCTGAGCTGATAGAATTGTTTGTGTCTCCAAATGACTAGAAACCACAGGAGCAGGAGAACAGAAACAAAGAAACCAGAGGGGGAAAACAGAAAATGTGCGAAAGTGCAAAAAGGATGAGTGAATGTGACAGAAAGCAAGAGAGTTGGAGTGTGAAAAAAAAGGGGGACATCTTTCCAAATGATACTTATTCACAAAACAATTTATTTGGTTTATCTCGCGTTAGACATAAATACAAATTTGTGGAAAAGGTTTTTTCTTTATATTACTGAAATATACAAATAATGGTACCATTTCTTAAGACAGGCCCCTTTCTAAAGGATTTATTAGTGCTTTATAAATAGGATATTAATTAGTTTGTAAACACTTTGTAAAGCATTAACAGTCATTCATAAAACAGTTATAAAAACACTGAAACAGGCTCACTATTTGGCAAGATTAAGTGCAGTACCTTTATTAATTTCTTCATAATTTCGATTTTTAACATCAAAGCAGTCAGAAAGTTACCTGAATGTAAGCATTTGCAGATATAAAGTGTGTTTTGGCAAATAAAATAATTTAGTCAAAAAGTAAACTTTGCAACTAGCAATAAAAGACATTTACTTGAATAAATTAAAGTACAATAATTAATCTTGCCAAACATTGCTTTTGTAACTGTTTTATAAATGACTGTTAATGCTTTATACAATGTTTACAAACTCACAAATAACCTGTTTTTGACTCTTTAATAAATCCTTTAATAAGTGCCCCTTTTTTCGTAAGCGCAGCCCAAATAATGAAGAAATCCTCTGCAGGGATCTAAGGCACATTTAACAGGGAGACAAAATGAGCCTATAGGGCAGCAACCGAGGAGGTTCATTTGGACTGAAGGCTTAGAAAACCTATTAAATGGCTTTAAATGTTCAAGATGATGTTCAGTTTGCACTTCAGATGCTAAATATCCCACAAATGAGTTTTAACTTTTACCCACTAGATTTAGTTTTCCACCACTGCTGCTAGTGGCCACAGCATAATTGAGCTTATTGATCAGGAACAAAATGTCCAATAATTGTTTGCAAAACGGCTAATATCAAGGCGCTTGGCTGGCAACATCTTGAGGAAGTTAAAAAAATATGATGCTTATCGAAAATTAAGGATTTCTTTCATCCAGACTGAATTAAAATTCGACTGATAGGCTGCATTCATTAAGACTTAATTAGGACTTATTTTTAAAGCTTATAACATTAACCCAGCCTTTAATTCATGTTTATTTCATAGTTATTAAATTGTTTCAGTGCAAAAAGCTCCAATAGATAGATAGATAGATAGATAGATAGATAGATAGATAGATAGATAGATAGATAGATAGATAGTTTTCTGATGGAGTTTTGGGGTGAGACTAATGCTTAGTTTTTCTCGGAGTGTTTCCTAAACCCACCTGTCCACAGCTATGGCAGTCATTGAGTAGATGCTGGCGAACACAGATGTGACGGGGAAGAAGTTGTGGAATTTGCAGTAGGCTTCCCCGAAGTACCAGTCCCCGTGAGCGGCGTAGATGAAGTTGATCAGAGTGTTAAACGCCGCCATGGACGCGTCCGAAAACGCCAAGTTGAGCAGAAAGTAGTTGGTCACCGTGCGCATCCGCTTGTGGGCCAGAATGATCCAGATGACGATGAGGTTCCCGAACACGGCCACGGTCAGCACGCAGCTGTAGGCGACCGACCACAGGGCGACGCGCCACGGCGGCTGCACGAACTTGTTGGTGTAGTTCGACGTCAAGTTGGATCCGTTGTTCTGCGGAGCCTCCATCCTCCTACCGACTGCTCTGCTCCTGCCAACCCCCACCCCCCTCACCCCTTCAGTGAGGTGAAGCTGTTTCTGCTTTGGTCTACCTGCTGCTGAAGCGCACAACTGGAGAGGCAGGAGAGGATTTGCGCACCGGCGCCATTGCGCACGAGTTCAACGCTCCTAAAAGGCACTTCTCCTTCTTTTTTTCCCTCCTGCAGGCTCTGTCTGCTGGACCTGTGAGTGATGGAGCAAACGAATCCAATCTGCGCATGAAGCAAGTGCCGCTCTCACTGCGCCTGTTGAATGTGAGTGTGAGCGCACAGCCGCCTCCTCTTCCTCCTCCTCCTCCGGCAGCAGCAACAGGCAGGGTGACGCACAGAGGCTGCGAACAGTGACAGAGATTGATCGATACTTGTGGGGCTGCTGTTTGAAACTTCATAAATAACAAATAATCTGCGCTGTCTGTTTCTCTCTCTCTCTCTCTGCGGTACGCTGAGCATCTGGATGTTTCCTGATCTGAGCTTCCAACAGGATATTAAAACGTTGCAGGCAGAGTGTGTTTTTATAAAACGTCTTTCTGAACCATTAGCTGCAATTTACATAATCAGTTTAGCGCCATATTTTAATTCAGGGCCTTAAAACTGATATCAGATTTTAAATGACTTTTCTCTCTCTCTCTCTCTCTCTCTCTCTCTGTGTGTTGGATCAGTATTAAAGATCTTTTGGAGTGGGGCTGTGTGAAAAGGTTATGAACAATTCGTGTCTGTTGCAGATAGCACTTTATACAATCTCCGTTTAGAGAAATATAGTTTAATTCTGACCGGATTGAGGAGCTAAGGGCTTGTCTGAGCTGGGCCTAAAACCCAAAGTGGATTGCTGTCAAGTTAAAGGGATAGTTTGGTCGTTTTTGAAGTGATGTTCTCGCAAATAATTATCAGTACCTTATGTGCCATGGCAACAGTCACAAAACGTGGAAAATGAAGAGAAGGGCAGAAGTTTTGATACAGGTTAGGCCACACGAGAGACACTTTTTCAGGTTTATAAAACCTTTTTCTCAGAATTGGCATAATGATGTGAAAGAATTAGCTAATATTAAATATCCCCACTATTGCAGGACATCGTTTGTTTCGTTTGAGGCTATTTTCCCCGTCAAACGACGTCCGTGTAACAGCTCAAATGTCTGTTCGCTGATCCTAGACCCACAGAAACAGACCATGGACATGCCCATGGTGCTGAGGCTGCAAATGTATCTGTCCGCTAGGAACTGACAAAAACCTTTGACTGGCTAGATGAGGCAAACAGGCGGACTGATACATACAGCATCCTCAAGCACCAACTGCATGTAGCCACAGTCTATATGAACACTGTTCAGTTGAGAAAACAGCAGCGAACTAAACAATCAGTGTCATGCAAACATATAAAGGTTTAATATTCGCCAAATTTGAGTTCTTTCACATTGATATAACTTGACACTCGAAAGAAGGCTACATCGGGCTGTAGTTATTAGCTCCAACTATTCGTTTTCTGTCAGTAGGTTGTGTGAGTGTACAAATTAATGTTGGTATGAATGGGTTCAGAGTTAAGTTAAACAAGCAGTGCGTTATGAGTGAGCTGTGGCTGTTCACCAGAACCCGACAGTCTGCTGCAAGATTCACGTTGTGCTGATGGGCTTGTGTTTCTGTATTTTCAGAGAGAGAGAGAGAGATGAATGAAGACATTCTTTTTCACACTTGTGCATGCTTGGGGTCCATTTTTATTCCAGCGTGAAAGTTTTATATAGAATTGTCTGGTTATTTTGCAAGCACAGTAGTATGGCTAACTGTAGTATGGTGCACCTCCTGTTGGATTTTTTTTTTCTTTTGCTGGAATATTCATGTAAAATCTAATTGTCGGTGATGTCAAGATTTAGATAAACAACGTTCACACTAAATGGTATGAAATGTTGGGAGACTTTTAGGAGTTGTTCTAAGGCAATACAAATTCAGTTTGGTCTTTTTCCTGCTCAGATTAACCATTAGTTTGTCAATCCGGTCAGTGTTAAACTCTATTTCTCCAAATTGATGTTACTCAAAGAGCAATCTACAACAGGTATGATATTAAATATCTGTAGCATTTTCATAGAACCTTACTCCAAAACACCTGAACTCTCCATTCTCCTCTTGCAGGCTTAGATCCCCTGCACAGTTCACCAGAAGGAGCTGCATCACCCGGCTGGTAGAACGGATGCGAGTCTCCTTTCCTGTCACACCAACATTCACAGCTATCTGGCTGAAGTCGCCTCCAGACACCCAACTGTTCACATTAGATAAACCTCCTTCATCTGCTTGTGTCGCCTTCAGTGCCAGAACCTCCATATGGGTTCTAGGCATTTCTGATCAAATCCAATCAGGCCGGTCCATGCTCCACAAACTGCAACTTTTAATGCAGTTTTAAGATAGTTCTAAAGAGACTGCAGCGAATACAGAATCAGAAGAATGTGTACGGCTTTAGGGAGCTGGTAGAGTTTACTCTACTCCGCATGATCTGTCTGTTAGAGGCAATTACCTGCGGGGCCTCCTTAAATGTTTTGTACCATATGTGGCCTGATGCAAAGAGGGCCCTGTTGGCTCAATTTCTATAGGGTTTGCGGAGAGATAAAAATGAATAGGAAGCTGCATTTGATAGGCTGAAAGAGTCTACGGAGTGCCACTATTATGTTGAATTAAACACTGTAATCTTTCTTGTCCTGTTTAAACGATGCTCTCTAATTCCTCTCACAGTGAGTGGCTAATTGAGTTAAGTTAATTGAAAGGTCTGTGTGGTGGAGGAACAAAAACAAGAATACCTACTATAATTAAAATGGAGAAACAACAAAAACAAACAAACACTGAATTGTAAGAAGAAGCAGAAAACTATTAATGATGCAGTGCCTAAAAGGATTTTTATAACCTGGCCTTTGTAAGTCAAATGAGTATTTTGTTTTGCTCTGGAATCCAGTTTATTAACATTAATTGGAATTCACATCAGGTAACTTTTAGTTTAGACGTTTTGTTCAGAGAGTATGTAAATTAGGTCAGGGTTTTTCTTTTTATCACAAACCACTGTGTGCTGAATTAATGGCGTATATATATATATAGCAATTTAGGCTAAATGAATTCACTGATACTTCTGATATGTGGGCTTGTTTACACTATGTGAAAGGTTAGTTTTCTGTTGTTTCTTTGAAGCATGAAAAATTCATGGCTCCATAAGGAAAATCAGCTCTATATTTTCCCTTGACAGGCTTAATCCACAGATAAGAAGGGGGGGAAAAGAAACAAAACTAAAGCTTAATTACAATGACAAGGAACCACTACAGTACGAGATACGAGAAACATAAATCTCATTTCTAAGAAAATATGTTTTTTTGCTTCTAATGAAACTGTTCAGGGCTCTAACCCAACGTGGCGATTATTATTTATTAATAAGCAGCTGCGGAAGTGCAGCTGAAAGAATTTTTACAAGCTCATGCAGGAAAACAGTGAGAAACAAAAAGCAATTATACAACAGGATTCCGGTTATTGTATTTATTGATCCCAACCTTTAAGGTGTTTGATAGTTGAACGGCTCTGCAGATCAACACAGTGAAATATCTAATTTGTGCAGCAGCTCACTGTCAGCAAGCTAATGAAAAAAATTTAATATTCTCACAGTGTTAGATTTAATTGTCATTCTGAGCAGGGGTGCAGTATGAGATTCTGGGATGTTTGACAAAAACGGAACAAAATTAAAGGCCTCACATTTGTTGATGAACTGCAAATCACCTGCCATCTTTTATGACCGAGTTTTAGACTAAGATCGTCTTATCTTAAGAAATGAGTTGAAAAGTTAAAAGCATTTTGGTCAAACCTTGAAATTAGCATTATGCACCGTCTCATGTAATATAGCGATATCTTAGATGATTTGCTAGCCTTTGGAGTATGTCTTGTAAATGACCTTTAGCTTATTCCTCTCCAAATTTTAGCTCAATATCTGTAAAATTCACTGAGGTAGAGCTATTTTTGGCTAATGTTAATTAGCTGTGGTGGCCATCTTAAACTGAGTTGACTCCAAAAGTTAGTCAGTTATAGAGGTTGAGTCAATAATTCCTTTATGAAAGTTTCATTAAAATCTATTCAGTAATTCATCAGATACTTCGCTAACAGTACAGACAAACAAACACACAGATCACATGACAACATGGACAAAAACATCATGTTTGCCTTTGGTGGCAGGGAGTAGTCAAGGGAAAACACACAAACTTCACAATATATTACTGACAAATCATGTAATTAATCATTGTATGAAAAAGATGAAAATAAACTTGTGGCATTTTTATTGTCTGCAGCCCCTTCACACAGGATGGCAAACCTGCTCCACTCTCCATGGACTCCATGACCTATTACAACCACAATGCACTGGGGTAAATTTGAAAAAAAAACTCCTTCAGTATCCTTCAGTAATATGACACTGCTATGGTCTGAGTACACACTGAATAGATTCTTCTCTCCTGTTTTCTACATCCCAGAGACACTTTCTTGTGTCCTCCCCAGGTTTTTTTCCTTACCTGGCACAAGTCTTTCGAACTGCATCTAGGTTTGGCTACTGCAAGAACATCCCAGCACGCTACTGCCAAAGTATTTTGTCTGTGCATCAGGGACGTGCGGTCAGGGGAGGCAGGTGAGGCAGAGCCTCACCTGTCATCATGACAAGAAAAAAAAAATCATAACATAAAATGATTATTAATATTTGTCCACTGATCTTTATGTATGAGTAATTTTCGAACATTTTATGGTCCAAATCGCATTTTTATAGTCAAAATCGCTGAAATTGCATATTTCCTGTTCAAATATGAGGGTGAAACGCTAGGTGCGGCAGCAAGCCGAGCTTCACCTCTGATTGCGCAATCCATCACAAACTGGG
>NC_051432.1:10993711-11098111 GCF_001649575.2 Kryptolebias marmoratus
GTGTGTGTGTGAAGAACGCTGATGAGATATGAAATAACCAGTAGCCAATTGAATAAGCTACCCTTTTGGATTTATATATTTGTAAATCTGACTCTGTGCCTCACCAACCATGAACCTCACCGCACGTCACTGCTGTGCATTGTTGTTTTCATGTCACAATCATCACAATTATAACAGAGCCATGAGGCTATTGTTGCCAGTCCTGCTAAAATCTGGCTGATTTAAGATGGACATCACAGCTAAGCGACCTTGACAAATGCAAAAATGACTGTAACTCATCCAATTTTAAAGATGTTGAGCTTTAATTTGATAGAGTAGCAGCTGCCTTCCATTTACAACACATACTTGAGTGCTAACAAATCATGTGGAACATTATTATCAAGGTTTGTCGAAAATGGCTATAACTCTTTTCTGAACATAAGTACTGTATTTATTTTGTCAAAGGAGAAAATAATACATATGAACTTTCTGGGTCAGACAGAAAGACTGCAAGTAAAAACATATTTATGTGTCCTTGATGGAAATAACGTTGAATCATTGCCTTTGATCCTTTTGAGTCTGACTTTGTACGAAGACGGTGTGGCTTTGCTGTCACCTTCTCTCATGGGGGCTGTATGGAAAAAAAAAAGTTTGCCGTAAGCTAATTACATTCTCTGACTTGAAATGTTGTTTTCTGCACATCTCTCATTGCACATTTGTTGTGCAAATAGCACGGCAGATCCGATGCCTCATCTGCATCGTTGCTGTCAGCTCTCTTCACTGTTGTGTCTGCGCTCCGTTACAACTCGGGTCAGCGCTCGAGGCTATTTGCTTTGATTAATTCAAAATGTGACGAGGGACAGCAAACTTCTTTGATAATGAATGAGCATCACACCTCAATTGTTCCCTGATTAGTTCAAACCTCAGACATTAATCTCTTGAAAGTGATGTTTCACGGAGGAAAGTCCTTTGTAAGCTTTATTTTGTTGCTGACCGTGCTTAAATCTGTGTGCAAAGTGAGAGTGGCTATTGACTAACAACACACTGCAACACAGTGATCAATTTATTGCTTACACACCACATGGTTGCACGGCTGAAACATTTCAACCCAAATTCTGTGAGAAATAAACAGAACGCTTTCAGCACCAAAATCACCTCCCATTGGCCCGAACGCAAAATGCCGGATCAAAGCAAGAGTTCACTGGATTCCCTTTTCACACCTGTATGTTGTGGCAGAGAAAAAAATGGGGTGGACAAGAACAACCTAGCTTGTTGATTTCTATCAATTTATTGCAAAAGAAATGCCAAGCAGAAAATCCCAGGGATGAGATGATTCCAAACTGCAAAATGTTTGCATTTTAAAGTTTAGCAAAAAAAAAAGAGGGCACTTAGAACATGACATAATGTCAAACTCTGAACAAACATACTCTCATTATGACAAATCTGTGACACCTGACGAGGACATCTCAGAAGACTTATCACTGAATCCTGTGAGCAATGTTATTTACTATGGTTGTTCATCACAACAGTAGTATAGTATTATATAAACTGTGAAAGTATTCAGTGTTACATGTTGAGACCAAGAGGTGTTTAATTTGGCGTGTCTGCTTCCAATGTTGCGTAATTTAGTTTGTTTGGGTACAAGGTTGGTCAAAACTTCAAATTTGAGAAAAATAATAATAATAATAATAGTAATGATAAATATCTAGAGGACAACTGAGAATATAGAAGTGAGAAATATGAAAGAAAAGGGTACTTTATTGAGAAAAAAAGACTGAACTTATGCAAACAAGCCCTGTAAAAAGGATTACAGCTCTTTCATAGCATCTCACTTCAGAGTTAGAAGGTTAAGTAACAACCTCTTTTTGGAACTTTTCAATGGATACTATTTTATAGAATAACAGAAAGGCATGAATGATGAAAAATAGAGGTGATTTATGTAAAAATGATGAAAAATGGAGTCACAAGGTTTTTGCCCAACAGCAACAATAGGTAACAAGGATCCGTGTGATGTGCTGGATTATTGACCATGATGGCCCACTTCTTGTCCCGTTCCTGCACACTATAAACATCTTACATGATATCTGAGTGAAAATATGAAGGGGCAAACATTTTGCATTCCTGCTGTCAAAAATTCAGATGGCTTATCAAATATTTTTTTGTGTATAAGAATAAACAAACAAACAAAATGATGCAGCACAAGGAATTCAACAAACGTATGCAGACATATCTTAAATGATAAAACAGATACACAAACACTGTTCCAGCACACAGCACAGATCCTGCACACTATGGGTAAAACTTTTTGTATAAAAATATCCTCCAGACTTTAACTGAAGACAGCTTTTTAAGTGTGCAGTTTGAGTTTGTGATTTTAACACAAATGCTGGAGTTGTTTCACAACTTTCCATAACACTGCCTTGATTTTCAGGGGTTCCAAAAAAATGCAAATTTCTTTTTTTTTAATAAATGCAAAACATTATTCACCTTTTTTCTTTTAAGCCAAATATTAAGTGACAAAGAACTGCTAAAGAATCTGAGATATTTTCTGTAGTGCATTATCCAGGATTAGAGCAAATGAATAATGCAAAAATGGAAAAGAAAACATTAATGAATTGAACACAGCATTTATTTTTACTTAAAACAAATCACTTATGTGAGCTCCTACAAAATTAAAAGAAATACTGAAGAAAAAAATCACGAGTTTCAATGAGGAAAAATGAGGCCAGTGTCATTTTCTTTTTTTCCCACGAAAATTCAACCCACTCTTAATACAAAATGTGAAAAAGTCTCATAAAAATAAATAAAAAAGTGAGAAACAAAATTCATAAGTGTTTTACTCATATCGATGGTTAATGTGTCCTTAAATAAAAAATTTGTAAGCAAAATTTATGAATGGCTGCCAACTCCAACATGTGTTTGTTTTCCTGCAGAAAGTGACTGAAAAGATGAAGAATGGTAACGCCCAAGTAAGAGCCGTCTGGGATCAAGAAGTCCAACAATTTTGATGCATTGAAAATTGCATATCAATATATTTGGAAAACTACTGGAGTAAACGTTTTCAAACTGCAACATTTGCTATACTCCAGAATAACATTTTTTATGTTTGATTTCATAGTTTGCAATGAAAACCTTTGATATCAGTGCTCATGGACACAAGACGTGTATTTTGTGTGTCTGTGTGTGTGAGCTTGTGTCACCCAACATGATGTCAATGGTTATTTATTTCAGATAGGAACCCTGACCTTTTGATTTTAAGCAAGTCAAATGCTTTGGCAAAGAAAGAAAAGATATTGCACACAAACATTTAAACTTACAGTATAGCAATGAAAAAAAGCTTAAAGAAATATGTTTAAGTAGTTTTTTTATGTTGGGACCTATTTTTTTATTTTCCACTCAAAGTTTTTTTCAGTTTAACCTGTATTACCAAGAGCACAATAACATCCAACCACTACACTGCTGCAGTGTAGTATAATGGGGCAAACACTTGCAGTGAAAAAAGTTGTATTATCTGCAAATGATTGTTAATTTCTTGATATAATAAAAAATGATATTGCAAAAGAAACAATTCTTTGTTTGTATCTCATTTACTGATGAAAATGTTTTGTTCTAATTTGGAGACATACATGTTGTGTGATGTTTACAAAAGAATTGACAATAGTCTAAATCATCCATCCATCCATCCATCCATCCATCCATCCATCCATCCATCCATCCATTTTATGCATGGTAGGTTAACTGGTAACTCTAAATTGTCACTAGGTGTGAGTGATGTTGTGGATGGTTGTCTGTCTCGTTTGTCTCTGTGTCCCTGTGACGAACTGGTGATCTGTCCAGGTTGTACCCCACCTCTCACACAATATTCCTTGTGACCCTACACAAAAAAACTAGTTAGAGAAAATGAACTTAATAGACATAATAAGGTTGTTTACTACACTGGATCATTCAGAAAGCTATTCACAGAAATTGTTGGGAAAAGGGTCAGCAATTTAGTGCTTGGAAAGCTGATTGAATGATTTTTCAATTACTTTCTGACACAATTGATCACAAGTGAGAAAATCACATGTCTTGTAAAGAGGAACTGAAGTCCTCCGCTTTAATTTATTTAGTGAGGAAACACTCCAGATCTCAAACAGTTTCCTCAATATTTGTTTGTGGAACCAAGACTGTCATCAAATTTAAAACCCCTCCATTATGCTGCTTGGTCTCCACTGCTCTGGGTTCGAAACAAAATACAAGCTAGAGTCCAGTAAAGACTGATTCTTTCCAAACGGGGTGCTTTGGTGATTCTTCTGAGAATGCATACAAGGTTGTGCTTTTTAATACACACATTATACAAACTAAAATATAATCTCTGCTTTTATTTTTGTCTCACATTCACATTTTCATTTCAAAGTCAAAAGTTTCAATTGTTATAATAAGGTTATTATGTGACATACAAGTAAGATGCAGTCCGTTACACAACTTATAGCTTTAATGCTTAATTTACTTTAGACAATAGGATTACACACTGTTAAGGCTTTAGACCACCTTCCATCTTTCAGGGACTTTTGCTGCATATGAACCCTGTTTATTGCTAATTTTGGTAGAAGTAATGAAAAAGAAATGGTCAATGTTTAAGTCTGTAATCTGAACTTAGCTGTGCTTTAACAGCAGTTCATATAATCATAAATGTGCACACATATTGCTAAAGTAAACAATGAAGGGGGGATTTTTCAGCACACACAAACCTACTCAGTCAATAAACCTCTCCAAGTGCGTCTAAACACCTTTAACCCATTATTACTAGACACAACATACTTGTTGTAGCAATGGTTGGTCTCATGGTGTTTTAAAAGCTGTCAAAATGGACATAAATGAAGCAATAAATGTTCAAAATGACTTAAAGCTTCTAAAGTGATGGATTGCACTGTTGAAGCCACACTGAAGGTTGCCCAGGTTCAGGCAGACAACCTTCAAAACAAAATTAAAAAATGATTGCTGCTTTCATAACTTTGAAATGATCCATTCATGTTTACAGGGAGAGCTGTTCCAATAACAGTTTCCCTGTCAGTCAAGTTAGACTGGCATGTTTCTACAGCTGCCCAGAGAAAGAAGAGAACAAATAGAAGTAAATAGAAAACTGTTTTTTTGCTTTTAAAACTACATTAATTATATAATACTGAAAAAAAAAAAATTCTATCGTTGGCATGTAGTCCTGCAGACACTTTGACCAGCAGTGGAGAGACATTTAACAACATTGCCAACTTTAAGGATGCATGACTTCACAGTTTTTACATTTTCATTGTCTGTTCTTTTGTTGATTCAGGATTTACCTAATATTCACTTGGACCCATTGGTCATGTGAAATATGACCGTTCATTAGTCAGTATTGAAAACTACTGGTTCATAGTTTTCTTTACATCATTTAAAAATAAACAGCTGAAAGTAGGCAAATATCACTGCGTGAGGCATGTGTAAATACAACTTTGTTCGCTCTTGAAAAAACAGAGTAAATTTTGAAGTTAGAGAAGAGAAAGCTTTACTATAAACCACTGTGGGGTGATTGTGTTAAAGGTTTATGGAAAGTCAAAGAAGTTCTGCTCAACCCTGTCTACAGTTTTGTCGCTCTTATGTGGCAGTAGAAGAATTTGCTGTGAGATAACTTCAACCTTTCTGTATGTCATGATTATTTTGTTCGGCTAATAAAATTAATTTGATAAAACTAGAAGTTTGTTTGGATTATGAAAAATTTCAAATGTTTAGTGAGATAAAAAGCCACTAAAATCTGACAGAATTTATTAAGTTCATGTTCACCATGTGACTAACAATAATCTGCTCATAAGTGTTTAAAGGTATGGCATTGATATAATTGCTAGCTTAGTTAGTTTATTTAACAAATATCTGTTCAGTATGTGGTTTCAAAGTTTTGTCATTTCTGAAAGTTTGAACAGTAAAGATAAGCAAAGCAGCAAAATACAATGCAGATTACTATTTATCAAAGTTTTACAATATAAAATTTAAACTTGTTGGTTAAAAATAATTTTTAAAAATAAATCCTTATTTCATTTTCACATTGAATACATAGTATATTACAACACTCAAAAGTAAATTCACAGTAAAGAAAATTTCTAACACATTTGGACACTGCTCTGTTTTTCTTTCAATGAATGTTCTCACCATCTGCAGAACATAACAGTGATCCTGCTGTGAGCGTCTCCTAAATAATTAACACAAAGATCTTGTTCCTCTCACAGGATGTGACACTTCTAAGAGCAGCAGCACACTTCTAACTCCTTTGTCTTAATGAGTGTGTTGTATCAGCTACAACAAAAAGGTCACAATTCTTTTTTTAAAGGCTTTATTTGTGATCCATGCGCCAGAGTTTGTGAACATAACCAATGTAGTCACCATCTCTGAGACAACAACATGAAGAAGGATCGATAGTCTTCTTCTTCTTCACACTGTGATTTAGAGGTGTGAGTAAGCGTGTGGCATTATTTCTGGTTTCCTCAGATGCCTAGCTTTGATGCCAAACTGCTAAGTAGATAGAACGGTAAATGTTTTGCATCTAAATATAAAGCGCACACATGAGTGTAGAAGATTTACGTGCTTTTGATGTGAAAATTAACCTTTTTATCATCTCTAAGAAAAATCAAATTAATTATGCTCAGCGATGTAGAGCGACATGCTTTATACACCAACCTGTTAACCACAGACACACACACACACAAACATGGTATACAAGCCTCTGTCACACACAACCAACATCTGTCTTTTTGTGTCAATCAATATCAGATTTTTTGTTTTAATAGAGTCATTTGTTCACTCTAGATTTATCTGAGGAAAAAAGCTAAATTTGTTTTGAAATCAATACAGAAACGTGGTTATTGGAGTAAGAGTGTAAGACTGACTGAAAAGGAAGTGAGATGGGACGAAATTTTCTTGCTTTTTTGAAAGGAAATGTGCGTATGGCTAATGAGGAAAAAAATTCTTTATTTCAATGTAAAACAAAACTTTTACAATATGTAGTAAATCTGTTGTGGTAAATTTTGTTATACATAGGGCATCTGTAGCTTAGTGATACAGCTGTCATCTTTCAGCCAGAATACTGAGAGTTTGATTTTCAGCCTTGCAGAGTGCCAAAGTGTCCTTGATAGAAACACCGTACCCAAATATTTTTCTTATGTGTATGGATGTGCGATATAAAACATTGCAGTAGTGTGTGTATTAAAAAAATAAGAATGCAAGGTTAGAAAAACAAACAAATGTGAACCATTTATCATTTATCTAAAGAGAACTTGAGGATAGCATGCAAACATGTAAGTTGCCTTGGATAAAATTAACCGCTAAATGATTAAAAGTAAACCTTCTGTCTTATGTCAGTACCTCTGCCAAGAATTAAAAGCTGATTATATAGAGTGTTTCTGTGTCACAGGGTTCACTACATTACATGATTTATTCAACCAACCATGAAGTTGGACCATGCAGCCATTTATTTGGAAATGTTTACCAGGATTAGTCTCAGTGTATATACAACATAATCACATAAAAATAATAAATGATAACAATGGATTGTCCAGCTAAATCTAACAGTTATTACAATGATAATGGTTTTATTTTTAAAAGACTTTAAAGAGGATGTTCCTGTCCCTTATGCAATTTCTTTTTAATCTTTATTGAGACTTTTTTATTCAGTTTTTATCTTCATAATTATCATCACTGAGTCATTTATGAAGTAAGTCCAGTCTGAATTATAACATTTTTATTGAAGCAGCATGGGGGATAAAAGCACACTGTCTTATAGAAACCATGGGATTATTTTTTCTTTTTCTCATCTGCCTTTTTCTCCTCTTTTTTATCTTCATCTTTTACTTCATCAGCTTTTGCTTCTTCCTGCTCTTCATCTTTTTTCTCAGTGTCCTCACCCTTTCCTTCTTCCTTCTTTTCCTCTCCATCTCCTTCAGCCTTTTCACCTTCTTTTTTCTCTCCTTCAACTTTTGCTTCTTTTTTTGCTTTCTCTTCCTCCTCGTCTTCATCTTCTACGTCCTCTCCGCTCAGGCGCTCCAATTGGATGATTCGCTGTTTCAGAGCTTTGCCAGAGCTCTTGTAATTTCCCAAAATCTTCTTAAGTTTAATCTGCATCAGCTCCATTGTACTGTACAACTTATTTACCTTCTCCGCCAGTTCTTTAGCCTCAGGCTTGATGTTGGCAGGATCCAAATCTATTAAACCATCTTTCATGAGGATCTGACGGCCCTTCTCCTCCAGAATGGCTTTAGCATCTGGATACTCAGTCAACGATTCCATTAAATCATCTTTTGACAGACAGAAAAGGTCAGAGTATCCGATGCTGCGAATGTTGGCTGTCCTCCTGTTGCCTGCTTTGCTGCCTTTAATATTAAGGATGCTGATTTCACCAAAGTAGCTCCCGCTTCCCAACACAACAAACTGTGTGACACCATCATCAGCAACAACAGCGAGTTTGCCGTCTTTTATTATGTACATCTCTCGGCCAATGTCGCCCTTCTTGCAGATGTAGTCTCCAGGGCTGAATACCTGTGGTTTTAGTTTCAGGACGAGCTGGATCAGAAGGCCTGCCTCACAGTCTGCAAAGATCCGGACTTTCTTCAAGGTGTCCATATGGACCTGGATGCCTATTTCTGCTTTCAGCTTGTCGGGGAGATACCTCAGCACCTCTCTCTCATCCTGAGCTTTACCGTTATTCCACAAGTAGTCAAACCACTTGATGACTCGCAACTCAAGCTCCTTGCTGACCTTTCGAACCTATGAATGAAGGTAAAACAGAGCTTTAATAGAATATTTGAACACCACATTCTTGTGCCGCTCAATGCGCAAACATTGACTAGATACTAACCTGCATGTACTGCTTAATGTTGTCAATGCGGGCCTGGAACTGAGCTTGGGCAGCGTTCATATTGGAAATCATGGTGGCAATGTTTCCTACAATGGTGGCAAAGATCAGGACTCCAACTAAGAAGTCCACTACGTGGAAGAGAAATTCAGAGTCAAGAGCTGGCGGTGGGGTTTCTCCAATGGTGGTCAGGGTCAGTGTGGACCAGTAGAGACTGAAAGCGTACTTCCTCATTGGCTTCCCAAATTCTGGTTCCTCAGGATCGTCCAGAGCCGGGTAGACCCATTCATCTGCACCAAAACCAATATATTTAGAAAACGAAAAGTACAGGCAGGCGTTCCAGTGGATGATAATTAGGATGTACATAATTAGGTTTGCAATGCGAAAGATGTTTGGGTAGTTGGTTTTAGTCTCTGTCCGAGTGAAGAACTCCATCATCCGGCCGATTCTCAGCAGCTTGTTGATGCGGATCTCTGGATAGTCGAGGCCCAGGATAAAATAGAAAACATCCGTTGGCAGCATGGAGACAACGTCGAGATGAAACTGGCGACTGTTGACGTAGTTATCCCGGAGCAACTTCTCGTCTTTCACTAACAGGCCTTGTTCAAGATAACCTGCAATGAAACCAGTACAATGTTTATAGAACTATTTACCAGAACAAATTGTGCAAATAAAAATGTTATGATAACAACTCCAACCCTTTACATAAATCATAAAACTGCAGATTAATCTGAATGATCATGCAATGATCTATTGGTGTCAGCACACTAATCCCATTAATTAAAAATGTTCATGTGTCTTAGTAATCACACATCCAATTCATAGTTCATTTGTTCTTGCTGCATCCATTGTGATTGATTGTTTCCTTGTTATTAAACATGGAGGCAAAAACATTTTAATATTACCTACTAAACATGGCATGAAAGAAACGTTTTCATGCAGAGAAATCAATGCGCTCAATACGAACAGGCAAAGAAAATGAAAGTGGGTTTACTAATTACTTCATTACTATAAATGTAGAAATGTAAATACAGTTTCAAAACAAGTTTTAATCAGGTTGTGTGTCAGGACAAGAAAGTTCCAGTTAGATTTTTCTTTCTTTTTTTTTTTACCCGTTCTAGTCCTGAAGAACATATCAGCCAGGTAGATAAGGTCCGAGCTGTAGTCCAAAAAAACCCAGTAGATTATGTAATCGTGCTGTAGCTCTTCAAAGCACGCCCTGTTAGCAAAAAGAAAAAGAAAAAACTCTGTAAATGCAAAATATTTTTCTTCTCCACTGTGTGCTTTAGAGCTGGTATGCTGCCCTTGGGTCTAAAAATGACCAACAAAGCCTCAGTTTTAAAACTGAGGCCTCCTAGGTTATTTTGACCCAAGGGCAGATAAAAAAGGTGAGGCTCATGATCTGTAGAGCAGCGGTTCTCAAAGTGTGGTGCAGGATTATTACAGAATTTTTATTTTAATTTCTACTTTAGGGCCTGAAGAATTGCAAAAGGAACTGATGTTTAAACATTGTTACAACCCAGACTTGTTTTTGTGATGAGCTACAAAATGCTGGTCAGTGTGTAGAGTTGTTCTACTCCTTTATTGGTCAGTCGGCCTTTGACCTGGATCGAAGTGATATCTGGAGGAGGTGTCACTTTAAATCAGGGACAAACTGTAAGTGTAACTACGGTTAATGTGGAAAAACATTGGTTTCACTGCTGGATCTGAGCAGGCATTCGGGATATTCATATGTGCCAGCTGTCGTGCCGGTTTTTTCAAATCTTTTTTGCATTGCCAGAATGTAAATGTATTTGAAAAGGACCTTTCTCCTTTCTCTAAAGGTGGTTGCACCATGACACATTTGAGATCCACTCCTCATCCCTTTAGCTCAATACACACCATTTATTAATGCTCTGAATTAAAATTGAATTGGTAAATTTAGCACTCAGAATTTAAAGAAATTTGGTTCTTTCTCCGTAGCTCTGTGCAACTACGATAAGCTGATGAAGTTATATGAACTTAGTTTAGATAAATCACCTGGCTATGATCATAGTCCAATTATACATGACAGGTAAAGTGATGATGAAAAGCCAGTTGTAATACAAATTCCCGGCAGGATTAATGACAAATAGCTCTTTGGGCCTGTGAAAAGTCAGAAAAAAGAGGAATTAGATTACCTGAATGTAAAAAGTATTTGTAAAATACGAAAAACAAAAGTTTTTGCAAGTGATTTACTTACTTTTCTTTGTCCTTATCCTTTTCCTTTTCTTTCTCCTTTTCCTTCTCTTTTTCCTTCTCTTTTTTTTTCTCTTTTTCTTTCTCCTTTTCTTTGTCTTTTGCTTCATTTTCTTCCTTCTTCTTTTTTCTGTAACACGCATTAGCACAAAAATGTGAGCACTATATATTTTCCGTTAAAACATTTGCCTAAAGATTTTAATGTGAAATAGTTACACGTTCTTCTCCTTTTTCTCTTTCTTCTCTTTTTTCTTTTTTCTCTTTTTTTCCCTAAAAAAATGACATTTATTTATTGGGCAAACTGAACAGACTCAAAGTATATATAGTCATCAGAGTCTTGCATTTTCTTCCCATCGCTTTAAATCGTACTTACTCTTCATTGTTATTGCTGTTATTCATGTTGGCCAGAAGATTTGATTGAGGTGCCCTTCAGGAAGAAGCACAGCGTGTCACACGTGAAGGCAATGAAGTGACAAGTCTTTGCTCATGAGTAATTTGGGTATTATAAATTCTGCATTTAAATTAGCACTAAGCATGTCTTTGAAGATTGGCTTACAGGTCATCCTCACTTTGCTCTTCGCTGTGTGTTGTTAGTTCAGCTGCTGTGTGAGCTGTCACGGTGAGGCGGGGAAGGCTGGTAGACATGGTCATGGCCACTACAAGGAGGTTTAACCTGAAAAATAGAAGCACAAATAACAACAATTAAAAAAAATATATGCCAAATTATTGAAGGCTTAGCATTCCTTGGAGCAATGCATGTCATCTGCTGCCTTTCATGCCAGAGTTTCAAATTGAGATCATCCTATGCTGAGAAATGGTGGAGCTGCAGCCATTTTGTTTAAACCTTGAAAGTAATGTTATGCACAATTTCACGCAATATTGCAATATTTTGCGTGGTCTATTAGCATTTGGAGTATCTGCTGCAAATGACTGTCAGCTGCGATCACACCAAATCTTAGCTTAATATCTATAAATCGGCTGAGTTATAGCCATTTTAGTGTTTTCTAAACTCGTTTGACTGTGGCAGCCATCTTAAAACTGGGTTAATTGCAAATGTTAATCAGTTAATGGTATACATCCATTGACAACTTTCTAAACGTTTCTTAAAAATCTGTACTCTGATTCTTGAAATATTTTGTTAAAGCTACAGTCACACACACACACACACACACACAGACAGACATAGCTAAACACATTATTGCCTTCATCAGTAGGCAATAATAGACTAAGATCTTGTACCATTGTTAACTTTAAAGGACAGTAATAAATAAAGGCTAAAGCTTTGTGAATACTCTGATACTCTGGCTCTTCAAACTTTATTCCTGCATTTAGCAGCCATAGTCACACTTTAAAAAAGAAAAACAACTCCTGCCAAATAAAAAGGAGAAGAATATAAAACAGTAATGCACTGAATAGTTGCCCTTCTCGCAGGTTGCATTGGCTTAAAAGAAAAAAAAATCATAGAGCATCCCTAGGGACTGCTGCAAAGCACGGAAAAAAAAACATGATATGAATGCAAAAGTCCCTAAGCAACAGGACGAGCTTTTACTCTTCAGCTCATCATCTGCACACATTTGACCTTCATTTATGGTAATCAGAAAATCATCCTTCCATGCAAGATAAGCACAAAACTAATAAATAGCCTTTTTTTCAGCAAAGAAACACTGAACATTTTGACCCCAGTTGGAAAAAATGGGTGCAAAATAGCATGAAAATGTCTACCGCAAATCTGGATCAATCATGATTTAATGGCAGAATGAGGAGAAAATTTAATTAAATTCCATCAAATTAGGGAACAGGCCTTTTCTGCGATGTTTGCAGAACTCAGTGTGAACGCTGAGTGCTACCCTTGTGCTAAAGCGGCAAAGGGGTAGCTAAAAACTAAAAGCAGCATAAGATGACAAAAAAAACAACACATATGCTGAAGTAGAAAGAAAGAACAATGTTTATGAACAGATCTCAATGTGTTTCAATGAGTAAAATAGTTGTAAAATTTGTAAGTTAAATATTTTGAAGAGTATAAAAGTTACAAAAACCAAAAGTCATTGCATCCATTTCGTGAATGATCTGAATCTTTCGATACACACAGGGCTAAAATGGCACGACGTATGCAGAGGCAGTTAGACTCTAATAAATTGAACGAAAAAAAAATAGAAAACAACAACAAGAATGAAGAATCAGCGTTCACACAATTAATTACTGGTAGGACTCACAAAGAACAACAGATGAAGAAAAGCTTGTCATTACAACTACATAATTAAAAGTAGGTTTAATTGCCTTTGTAACTAAACACTTTGAAACCCCAGTGGAATACCCTGAGAGGTGCTTCAGTGGATCTTATAGTTCTTTTCATTGTCTTCAATCCAAATTTATAGCTAAACATTAAGAAAATGCCTAAAAATCTGACAGTAGGAAAAGCTCTGAGAAAATAATAAATTTACATGTTTTTTAAGCGCAGAAATGGAAAAATTTACAAAGTGTTTTTGATCAAACGTTAATGAAATGTCTCATCTCATAATTTAAGCATTTCTGGAAATCCGATGAATGTAAGACAGCATCATGGTTTGTATAAACAGGCATCTCGGTAGATGGAAATACTTCACAGGTAAATATTAGTTTTGTGACTGTGCATTTCTTAGTGTTTTGAAGCTTTGCACAGAGGAAAACACAAAACATTATACAACAGGGTTCTTCACCTAAACGAA
Organism: Kryptolebias marmoratus; assembly: GCF_001649575.2. Taxonomy (NCBI): domain Eukaryota; kingdom Metazoa; phylum Chordata; class Actinopteri; order Cyprinodontiformes; family Rivulidae; genus Kryptolebias; species Kryptolebias marmoratus. The sequence continues at coordinate 11,007,467 of NC_051432.1, forward strand.
TGCAGCTCGGCACTTCAAATCATAAGGTCCCATCTGTACCCATAAATATTAACCAAATCAGAAAAAAAACATTTGCATGTTTATTACTTTGCTTCCATTCCGTCACTCACAATATTCACAAATGTTTTTCCACATTGTACCTTCTGTGATTCTAACTTTGCATTGTAAACAACCGGTCTGATATGTCTGGGTCTGTACAAAGTCACAACTCATACAAGAAGAATCAGAATTGAGCATTAATAATTAAATTTATGCAGTCCAAATTCACACCATGTAGTTAATCAACTGAGAACCTATTATATAAATGATGACGCTGCCCAGATGAAACTGTAAAAAAGTGATGAACTGATCTGGTTCAGTCTGTCTTACCTTTGCAGTCCTTAGTGTATTGAGAAGTCCATTTTCCTTTACTCTTTGTGAAGCCAACCACTTGCAGAATGAAAAGTTTAATTTTGAACAAAGGAAGATAAGAAAGAAAGAAAAAACAATATATAAGAAGCCAACAACAGTAAGGAATGATTCTAACTAACGATGTCATTGAGTCTCAGTGACCCCAGCAAGGATTTGTGGATTAGAGTTGGTAGAAAAAAGGAGAGACGGTGTCACTCACCCTCCTTAATTGCCCACTTCAGTCAGAAGTGGATAAAGTCAAGACTTTGTTCAACTAATAGTGATGACCGATAACACCAAACCTATTTCTGTTGAGTTTTCCATTTTTCTGTTTAATCTACAAGTCTCTGTCATTTTCTTGACCTTTTGTGGAACAGCATGGGATTTAGTCTGCTTGTGTATACACACACACACACACACACACACACACACACCTCTCCTACCCAGTCAGCACTTTCAGCCATATCCCGCTCTGATCCTATTAGATCAGTCTCTGTAGAACAGATTTCAGATCAGATGGATGTCACACCTTTTAAATGCATCAGGATGATGAGTGACAGCCAGGCCGAACCTCCGTCTGTGCTGAGGAGAGGTGACCACTGCTGGTCCACTGGCTCTCCCTGTTGGCAGGTGGGGTTTTTGCAGCTTCATGAACATGAAAACATGTTTGTAGGAGTCGAATGCTCTTTATTTCACGTTGAACACTTTTACACATGAATTAGTGCCTCACATGTACGATTACATTGCACATTACTATTGAATTTGTCTAAATATCTTCAATCAAAACATTACATAGCAGACAATACCTGGGTTTTTTTATATATACTGTGTAATTGAGGGGGAAAAAAATCCAATCTTTTGGTACTTGGGCTTGTATTATGGAAAAATGCCATAAAAACAACAAATGAGTCAAGGCTTTCCAGTAAACAAATGTAAAACTCTGTTAATTGAGGTCAAAGATAATCAATAAAAATCTGTAAACATGCAGTTTTTACTTTAATTCATGTGCAGTGGCTTTCTTTCTCTTCTTATTTTGGCCACAGCCACATCCCTTGTGGATGTTTAAAGCTACAATGTCATGCTAACATGGAGAGGAGACCCGGGGGGCTGGTAAGGCGAGGAGAAAACCTACAATGCAGGAACGTCTCCCTCTCCCAGCATGACAGCACCAGCGTCAACAACGCCAGCATCTGCAGCAGCTCCAGGGCCTGAGATGGCACCGTCAACGGGAACGATATCGACAGGAGGCACGTTCACAGCAACGCCATCTACTGGTGCAATGTCTGCAGGGGTGTCAACCACAGCGGGCTCCAGAGCCACTCCAGGTTCTGCTGCAGGGTCCGCTGTAGGTTCCACAGGGGCTGCTTCCACCACAGTTGGCTCAGCCTCTACCGCCTCCACCTCTTCGGCTTCCTCTGCCTCATCTGAGTTTACGGGGGCTGCGGCTTTGGCGTTTCCGTCCTGTCATGAAAGTGGAAGGAATTTTAAAGGAGCCTTGTTAAACTCAGCCCAAAACTTTATAAGCGTGTTTGAACATCAAACAAGCAGATTTCGCTGCATCCTGATGTCTTCACAACGGGATCTTCAACTGAACATGATATACTGAAACCTGAGTGGTTTAAAAAAAATCTAAAATCAAAGTCAAACTGAGTCAGAGGATTCTCTGGTAAACTGAGGAAAACACTATCGGTTACATTTATATGAGCTCAAACACATGATTGCTGACAGCATATTTCATTGTTACAAAGTTTACGCAATGTCTTAAACAAAAGGCAGTATTTTGTCTTGTCACAGCATTTGTAAACTTAAACATTTACAGTTATGGAGGCTAAAATTAGAGCAAAGTTATGAGCAATAGCAATGCTGAAAACTGCAGAACAAACTCTCTACATTAATAATTATTCAACTTTTGAGGCAAGGGCTCATGGGATTCTAACTTCCAGGAGCTTCCAGCTGAGCTGCTCCTGTTAGCAGGAGCAACAGATGGAGGTTTGCTTCAGTTATGTTTATTTTTATTTTGTCCTCCTCTGGAGGAGTGCTACCATTAACATTTTTGTTAATATGTACAACGATTTGCTCTTTATTTTACTTAATTTCTCACTGTTTTTTCTATTCTAAAATTTCTGTTGAGTGTCAATTATTAGATCCTTCAGGCACCACCTGGGGGTGGGCTGCAGCCTTCACAGCACCCATTCCCGAAGATGCAAAGAACAGGGTAGAACCATTGACATAAAAACTGTACTTTCACCGACATAATTAAATCACGAAAGTCCGGAGGGACAGAGGTACTCCCAGTGATAAACAAAGTGGTGTTACGTTACTTTTTGACATTTTTAGAATGTTATTAGCAAACAGAACATCTACTTCTTCACACTTGTGAAGTTTAGTTTTACTCTAATGAAGCTAACTTGTGGGACGTGTAACAAGAATTCCAAAATCATGTATATTGTAATTGTGCTTGTGTTAATGGCAACAAACTCTGATATATACAGGATATAACCAGAAAGCTGCAGCTCAAACACAAATCGGTTTTCTCTCCTTTATTAGGCTCAGACTCTGAAGGAATCCCTTCGTGCTGCCGCTAATTATGAAAAGCAAATGGAGGAGAAAGTTTGAACAACACTGTTCTTGATTTAATAAGGCAATCCTTTGAATTCCTCTGATCAGAAGCTAAATTAACTCACTGCTGCGTGTCGGCTCATTATGTGACAGCAGCAGATCAGATCAGTGAGTGGTAACTTCATTATTCAGCCTGACCGGATCTCGACCAACATATCTGAAGACTAAGTGCGAGTCTGTGCGTGAGAATGTGAGCCCACTCGAAGGTTTGATGTAGCTCAGCTAGCCTTTAATTGCGTTCTCTCTCACCACAGCTTCTGGCATTCTTCTCCTTTGTTTTTTGATAACTTTTGGTGGTTTGAAAAAAAATGTGTTTTCCACGATCAGAAGAATCTGAGCAACCAGTTACCTCAAAGTCCAAAAGAACAAAAGCACCTGCAGTAGTAGTTTTTGATTAGTGTAGACAGATAAGATAATTGCCTGATTAAAAGAAATAAATAAAAGTGTACCTCAAACATTTTTTGTTGATTCATGTAGTTCTAACCTTGCTGTCGTATGTTCAAATGTTCATTTTTCAAATACATTTAGCTGTCATTAGTTATTTGATTTTTGAAGAAAACAACATTATTATTGTGTGAGGGTGGGTGTGCAGGATATTGTGGCTTCACTATTTAAGCAACTGAAGCTGACAAAGATGCTTTGTCCATCATAAATAAATGCAGACGGGTGAAACACCTGGTTGGATATGCAGCTCTTCTGTTCAGCTTGAACTTCAGGGTCTTTGTGTTCTACATGCCACTAATGCTCCTTCTAGCATTATTGGCAGCACTCATAATTTTCTTCTTTTGATGAGATAAACTATCTGCAGGGACAATGCGGGGTAAAGTAACCCACTGAAAGTCATTACTGGCTGATGTTTGGTATGAAAAAGTGCCCCTGTGTTTGCTCATACATATATGACTATTAGATGCTTAAAGGTAGCCTCCACTCACGGTTTCCTTCTCATTCAGATGAAAGAAAAAAGGATCGATTTTTATTCATGCATCACTCCGAGTTATACAAAACACTCTCGCAACGAGGGCCTTTGTGGTGGCCACAGTCACTATCAGATCAATTTTAGATTGAACATCTATTTAACAAATATGTCAATAAACATTTATCTCTGTTGAGTGAAAAGAAAAAAATCTAATTTACTATAAACCAAAGCAGCCTGCTCACCTCTGTCTCCTCATCTGAAGCATCTTCTGCAGCAAGGGGAGCTGGATCCACCTGAGATTAGAAAAACACTTTTAATTCAAATAACATGACAAGTTATGACAAAATAAACATTTTTAATGCTGTGTGTTTGTGTACTTGTATACTTACCACTGCTGATAAGGCTGGGCGAGCCTGAACAAATGAATAACTCATGAATACAGTACAACACATCAAAGTGTAGTTTTGGACAGATTTCTGCATGAAAAGGCATGCAGAATTTAAATGAACAAAACTTACCGGCGCATCAGCTGCAGGGAGGAAGGGGTTCCCTGCTAAACCCTGAAAAATAAACGGATCAAGACTGAGTATTAGTGCCTTCATTTTGAAGTGATGAGCTGACCACTGGTATTTGTTTAGGTAATTAATCAATCATCCTTCTACCGACTGCTGGTAGAGCCTGTACATCTCCATCAACCTCAGGGCCTCATTAGCATGAGCCGCAACCTGTTAAAAAAAAGACATCCCCAGACATGAGCTGAAATGAGGCCAATTATTCCTCTCTCCCAGACACTCAGCATGCTGTTTAATTGATGACATGACGAAAAAAAGTAAAGTGGCAAGTCGAAACTTTACAGAAAAGATAAAAAGAGCTCCTATTACCTCACTGCTGTCACTGTCTGGTGCCTAAAAAATAAAAGAGAAGGAAGTGAGCAAACAATAATCGGTTTGGAGTCTTTAAGAATTTATTAGGATCTGTTGCACAGCTTCAGAAAAACAGCCTCAGGTAAGACTCACAGGGGCAGCAAAGGCTGTGACCAGCAGGCACATCAGGACCACAGACTGCTTCATTATGACTCCTTTAAGCAGAGAAAATCATACAGAATCACGTAAAACTCTCTTAATTTTCTTTGATTGAAAGCAACCTTTTTTCTTAAAAAATTAATAGTATTAAAAGAAGATCATCTGCAGAGCTCAAATGATGACTACAGAACTTCTTTTATAATTTATATATAAATTCATCTCACCTTTTCTTCCTGCCTCCTCAGAGATAAAATGAAGTCTACATCATGTCCCGCACGGATGCCCTTTATACCCTGTAACAGCCAATCAAATGCAGTAAAATCTGCGCAGCTATGTGTCTGAAGAAGACTCCTTACATGTCAAAACTGAACAAAAAGGTATGTGGGGTAGAGGCCCTTGTTATAGTTAATTACACGCTGCGCAAGTATGCTTAGCACACATTCTCATCTTTATTGCCCTAAAACCAACATAAAGACAAAAACAAAGAGCTACTGTATAAAGATCTGTATTGAGAGTCTGTTGAGTAAATAAAAGTAATTATTTGTTATAAATACATTTTGATAGAAACAGGAAAGCAGGTATTGTCTCATAGAAATGGATTTTGTGTAGTTTAACAATAACTAAAACCAGAGGCTTCTCCAGCTACAGCAAAAAAATGCAACTGAAACACAAACGTATTTTTCATTTAGTAGATGTTACAAACAGAATTATACATCAGCCATAAAGGATCAGCAAATACAGCTTTGGTTATAACTGTAATTGCATTATTTCACATGTTTTGGGGTTGTAATAGTACTCTTACTTCAAGCAAAAAAAGAAATTATGTGGAGCACATTTACCCAAGTTTTCACGTGTCATACTATACATAAATACTTAAATTAATGGTTGGTGTATTTTGGCAGAAGTGCACACGCACTCTGCTAATGAGAAGCACGGGTTCCTCATTGTGTTTGTTTTAGCTGGTGTGGCTGTACACAACAGTGATTTCAAGCACTGCAGGTCTCTTACATTTGTTTGTATTTCGCTGGTTCCAGATCAGATAATGAAAGACTCTAACCCTGCACAAGTGTTTCCCAGACAATCTTAACTCAAATCTGCTGAGACAATGAGTTTCCACTCAAAGACAATATTCGCTTCATTAGTTCTTCAAAGCTCTGCTGCGATGCTGTGGCGAAATGAGGGGTTTTTTTTTTTAAGTTAATGGGGTTAAAAGATAATTATTGCCTAGTCTGACAGGAATGCTTGTCTTTAACCATCTTAATTAAACAGCTTGTCGTTTAGCAGAGCAAAAATAGCACAGGTATTATTTCTGATCTGTTGACTCATGCTTATGGTAAGGCAGTGTTTATGGTATTAATTGCTGTGAAATTAAGATTTGTTTCATTTTTATGCATAATGAAAACCTTTCTGTGGAGCAGAAGCCAGAGATGGCCCACCCAAACTCAAAGACTGTTCCCGGAGCACCTGGGCACCCCATTCTAACGTCCTATAAATCATTTCCAGAGATGGAGAGGCCGTAATTTAAAGTGACAGAAAAATCAACCATGGCAGGCGCTTTACCCAGGTGATTATTGCAGAACTGCCACGAGACTAGCCCAACTAGATTAGATGTTTTCAGTGGCACTGAACCTCATTTTCCTGTTTATTAGCTTTTACAAAAATCACTTACGAAGCCCCCCCATCCTCAAACATGAGCGTCTGATGACCCTGAGGCCTGGAAGCAGAAAGCGTACTTATCCAGGACATCATCACTCAAGGTGGATTTTGTAAAACGTCTTTATTTCAGCTGTCTGCTGGCCCTTTTTAAACTGACTAAGGCTTCATCCACGCTACTTTGAGTCAAAGCCTGTATTCTATAATGCTAGACCCAACGCAAGATCCCAGAAGTTGAAGCTGGATGAGGACCAGCACCTCCACAGGATGATCCCAGTAACATTGAAGCATGCATCTCAGATAATTTTTTTCAGGCTTTGACTCTTGTTGGTTTACGTACCTTGTTGCTGTGTGTTCAAATATTCATTTCTCTAATACGTTTAGCTGTAGTTATTTCATGTTTTATGAGAAAACTCAAGTAACGTCATGATTGTGTGGCAGAAAGAGGCAGGACTTAAAGCCCCACATTGTTAGTGCGCAGACTCTGGTCCCAAAAATACATCGTGACAGCCTCTGTAAACCAGGTCCTGCAGTTAGCAACAACAGGAGAAGGACATTTGGTCTAATATAATAATAATACATGTCTATGCGCTGGAAATTGTTAAAAATGGAGGTTTTTAGCTATGTTTGTATCTCTCATCCTATTCTAAAATACTGAATTTTAAAAACATTTTTTCTTTTACAAATTTTAAAAATGGTCAAAAACAAATGTTAGATGTTATGTAGGTTATCTGACATTACTTTTAGAGATGCAACACAACAAGACTCCAAAAAAGCTGAAGTTTGTGTTTGTTAAGGTTTTGTTCTTTAACAAAGCAAAACTCCTGCAAACAATTAAACATGCAGTAAAAATTTAATGTTGCGACTTTTCAGTGATTAGACCTTCATCAGGCACCTTTTGTTTGCCTGAATGTTGTTTCCTTTCTTTAGATTCTGCTCTTTTTCTCCTGCACACCTGTTTTTGGTAATAAATGTGCCAAGTAGTTTTTTCTGTCGTTCCCACTCTCTGCCCCTGTAAGTTTTAAAGATTGTCTTTTGTCATCCAACATCTTTCTAAAACAGCTTTTTTCTTCCAGTTAGATCTCCTGTTTTCATCTTTCGAATGTCTTGCTTTTGATTTATCAACATATTTTCTTTTTGCAAATATATTTTGTAATACAGTTGAGTTGTAGTTGGGTTTTTTTTCCTGTTGCTGATAGAGGTTTATGATGTTTCTGGAATGAAAAGATGGTGATAGCATGAGAGGATGGCGCCTGTATATTTCTTCAGTGTCTTTGAAGCGATGAGTGTTAAGTCCTGTTGTGACAGGCCTTTGTCTCCAGGGGAGCAGGTATCAGATGGATCTTTCCCTCGGTGGTGTTTATATTTGTACGACAGTTAAATTTCACTTTGGGGAAATTTGCCAAACCACTGAAGCAATTTATATTAAGTGTGATGCCTTGCGGCAAACAAGACATATAATATACTGCTCTTGTGTTGCAGAAACAGGGTTCAGGATAATTTCAGACTTGTGTCACCGAGCACATTTGCATGTGGTTTTGAAATGTTCAGAGATTTTTTTTTTAATTTTTTTTTTTTTAAGTTTTATCTCTTTCTCCCTATCTCCCCTGGCATTTGCACAAACCTGTATTTTTCTGTTTCCTTTTCATACCTTAAGCATAAACTGAATTATCTTTACAATCTTTTGAGGTGAGTTTATGAACAACTATTATCCTGCTGTAGGCAGCTCTTTGAACAACTTCAGTCTGGAAAATTGCTTAAATCTGACCAGATTGATCAGCTAACTTTTTGTCTGAACTGAGACCAAGTGGATTGTTTTGGATTTAAAACAACTCCAGTCTAAAAAGGCTTAATTTCAGTTCTTTCAAATGCTGCTTTATTACACCAGCATCAATTTTCACAATAAGCAGTTACATCCATATGACCTTTTGGTTATTTGCAAGAGCAAATAATGACAGTGGCAGCTTGCTGCAGTCTGGGACACATTCAGCAGGAATGTCATAATATATATGTCTGAATTACCATGTAATGCAAAACTGAATAATTACAAGCCACTATAAAACTTTTGAGCCTAGAGTTGTTTCAAGACAACAAAAGTTAGTCTTGGTCTAGCCGTTAACTCATTAGTCCGGTCAGAATCAGTCTCTCCAAATTGAGGTCACTCAAAGAGCTATCTACAGCAGGTAGGATAAAAACTGTTCATAACTTTTCCACAGAACCCCACTAAAGTTTTACTAAAACAGAGATTAAAAAAAAAAAATAGGATTCCCTTTTTACAAAACACGTCAAAGAAAAAGAGAGAATAACAAAAATACCTGCTTTAAAAATCTTTATTTTTGAAAATAAAGCGCCATAAAAGGAAAAGTTAGAGGGGAAAAAAAAAATCTGCATGCAGTTCAGTCTACAAATCTAAAACAGCTTATTGTTAATCAAAGACAAAAGGATTCAAACAGAAATATGACTCATTTTACTACAATTATTGTGTCATAGTGTAGACTGCTAAAAAGCTAAAAAAGAGACGTTATGATTACTGTTCAGTTTTATTTATGTTTCTTCCGATATGCACTTTTAGAAACAGATTCAATGAAGATGACTTTTGAGGAGAGAAAAAAGAGGGTTCACTTCTTCACACTTTTGCAGGTGCCTGCAAAGACAGATAACATAATCATGTTGATGATATATATGTACTGGGGTGATTCATTCTTTCATGAGTGAAGTTTATTTTTCAGGGCAAGCTTTTTTTTTTTTAGAGTAATACATAGATTGGTTACCTGGCTGGTTTGTGGTGACTGATCCTGCTGCAGTGGCTGAAATGGATCCTGGGATGGGCGAGCATTGACGTCAACAGACGGCATCTAAAACAGGAGAACAAAAATATAACCAAGATGTGGAGAGGCTTGATCTGTCATGGCTTCTATGTTTTATTTTCTGTGCTCACATTCACAGTTTGCTGGGGAGTGCTTAACGGAGGAAATCCAAATTGAGGAATCTGTAAAAATACAAATTAAACAGGTGAGAAAAAAACACGTCTTCCCAAAGATGTGAGAAAATAGGAAGGAGACTGGGAATAAAAACGTGTCTCACATCTTGCCCGACAGGACCATTTGTAAAAGGAGGAATGTTCTGCAATATCTGGAACAAAAATAAAACCTGTTCAGTCCTGAACCAAACGTATTAAACATCTTTACAAAATATGTCAAAGTTACCTTTTGCTGACTGAAGTCATAAGGGTAGAACTACAAACAAAAAATTCACAGAAAAAACAAAAAACAAGACATAAATATAAATCTTCCACGAGTTGATGATTTCACTGAATATATAATTACAGACTTAAATGAACACTTACAACTTCCACGCTCTGTCTGCCCGGTGGCTGAGGAATCGAGTACTTGATGAAACCAAAAGATGGGAAGGTCTGCCCAAGGAGAAATGAATAAAGAAAATATAATCACATTTTTAAAGAAGAGACTCTGAATATAAAACGTCTGTGTAATTTGTTTTTTTTTTTTACCTGTGCTTGGTTTGTTCCAGCTGCACCGCCAACAATCCTGTGTGGATAAATCTTAAAACAAATAAACAAAAGCTTAGATGATTGACTCAATAAGGGGCACATTTCGAAAAATCCTACTTCTGAATTAGCTAAAAACACGGCTGTTGTTTCAAAAAGTGAGGCTTACAAACTCCACGCTGTAAGCGCCTGGAAGTCCAGGTTGTGGGAAACCGGCTGTGAAGGGTGTTTTCATCTGAAGGAAAGTTTAAACGAAAGGTCAGATAGCAGCAGCAATCTTTCAGCAACATTTCAGCACACAGATCAGGAAAAAGCAGGTGGGAAACAGATGGAAAACGGTGCACGGTATGTATGCTTAGTGTGATTACCTGCGTAGGTGGTGCCGGCTGTCTGAAGCCTGTGTAATTTGGCAGGTACTGATACTAAACACAGAAACAGCAATGGTTGAATCAATTGAAACAGAAAAGGAAAACATCATGGTTTCTGAAATTATTTTTATCAGCCACTTACTGGTAGAGCATAGGCTGTACTAGCCAAACACAAGCACAGGATGACCACCTTCATTATTGTCCTAGAAGATAATATTCATTGTTATATAATCTAAAAAAAAAAAAAAGAAACAAGCCTCCTTGGATGTTGCTTCCTGAAGAACAAGCATGCATCGACTCACCTTCTGCGATAACACACACCCGAGCGAGAAAGTAAAACGTTGAACTCCGACACTGAGATGATGCCAACTGGGCTCGTCTTATCAAGCACCCAGTTACTGTGGCTTTTATAGGGTTGCCCGTCCACCAAACAGCTAATTATGGTTAAAGGGGATGAAGTCACTCCACGAGGGAGTACAAGTGCAGGTATGTGGTCCACAGCTTTACTAAATGACCGGTGGTCAAATCCACCTTCTGAGTAATAGCAGAGTCAGTTTGATTACACTGTCTGGAGCAGAGCACCTTCACTCAGCTCACCTCTCATTCTGCCTTCATTACAGGTCTGCAGTTTGTTGAAGATTTATCTAAGTATCCACCTCATTCCACAATGAAGAGAAGTATGTTTAAAAATCACAAATACAACAAAGCTGTGGCCCAGGAGGTAGAGTGGGTGACCAACAAATCAGCGTATTTGCTATTTATGTCAAAGTCTCTGCTGAATATAGCTATGGCCCTTATCATGTAGCTATTATTGTACGAAAGCACAAGATATTTTAGTAATGCGGTTATTAGATTTCTGCTGAAGCTTGGAGAATTGATGAAGTGAGTCACATGCAGGGATGTAATGAACGCCTTTATGTTTCACAGCGTTGATTTCCAGTCTAATTGTGTTATAAACGTAGTTCCACCTGTAGGCTGAAATTTCTTCAAACTTGCACAGCACCATTTATTTTTAAAATTATCATAGAAAGCAGCCTTGCTGGTCGGTCATTTTCCGTTAGATAGAGTCAGCTGCTCGTCTTACGTCACTGTTCACCTGAAAAGAAAACAAACTCAGTCAGCTGGGAAAATTATATGTAATCATCTGACGTTTCCGTGCTTCTTTTTTTTCTGTGTATCCTGTATGGCACCTGTTTCTGCACAAATAGTGCTGGCTCAGATCGTATTTAGTCACCTGCATCATCATCATCATCATCATCAGTTTGGGAGCCTGAAATGACCGAGGCCCTCAGTGAGCAGGAGGGAGGACAGCCTGTAAAATGTTTTCCGATGAGTTGGTGTCTCTAAATATGCTAGCAGCTTTTTAAAAATGATTTTATTCACTCGTGAATTAGAGTTGAACTGTTCTCCACTTTAAACTGAATGGAACATCTGAATGCACCAAGCCTCTCACGTGTCTTACTGCTTGCATGTTACATTTTCACCCATTCATAATGCATTAGGAATGTATTACTCTTACGGAAGCAGCTGCAACAATGACAGGGTTAACAGATGCAGCTCTTGGAGCTGGAGCTGCAGGAGCAAAAGGAGCAGCTGGGGCAATGGGAGCAGCTGCAGCAGGCTCTGGCAAGTTGAACCCAAAGAGGTAGAACTGCAGCAGAGTACAAATAAATGAGATAAATTCCATAAATCATTACAGCTCTAAAACAAGAGGATTCACCACCGCCTCACAGACGTGTCAGTGGAAATGCATTAATATGTGTATTCTTCCATCAAACAACGCTTGCATACTCATCACTGTTTATTCAGATTGCAGCGTAAGTTTCAAGTGATTTATATATGTATTTTTTTTACATTGAACAAAAAAACTACATAAATATTAAGCTGCAATGTGTTGCCCAGGGATCCTCCAACAGGCTGTATCTGGCTGCTAACTGGGAGCAGCTGGAAATAAAAACAGCAACGATTAGTATAGAAAGGATATAAGTGTGTCTTGACAAGATAAAAAGAATAAACCACTCTTACAACTCCTGTAGGGATGGCATTGGCTGCCTGTTAATTAACGATTCATAATAGTAACTTTCACACAATAAAAGGTTATTTGAAACCAGAGGAGTAAAGCAAACAAGTCTTACAGCCACATAGCTAAAGAATACATTAGCAGTGGTGGTGAGAAGATAAAAGCTTACTTGTGTGCAGAGGTTAATTAGGAATGCTTTAAATCGACTCTGTTAGTGGGATTTTTCTGTTTATGTCGATACGGTCAAGCTTTTACTTTATACTTCAGCTGGAGCGGGATGGAGTCAAACTCTATGAACATCTGAGGCTGGTAAAAAAGAAACCAATATAGCAATATTTCAGACTAAATTTTATTGTTGAAATTTGCTTACATCTAAATAATAACGTGGCAAATAATACTCAAAGTCTTAATAAAAAGGTAGCTTAAAATTTTACAATACCATAACATTTATGAAGAGTACTTTTGCAAAGGTAATGGCTAAAAAAGCTTCAAAATAGCAGCTTTGAATAATAATCTGAGACTTTCTTCTTTCACAAAAACATTAGCAGTATTCAGTGCATTTATTGAAAAAGTACATCTAAGAAAAGAATACAAGAACTATTTATAGCCCTCTGGATGAGCTTGATTACCTAACTGATGCAATAGGTAGTCTGAGAGGAAAACGCTTTCAGAGTGCATCGAGGCAGTTCAGACATGATTAATGACTTCAGAGTTCAGTGTCAGAGCAAAGACTGAAGATTTTAACCTGTAGAAATCCTCTGTGAGCCGCCAGCCATCAGCTGCTCTCACAGCTTCACTGTGAATTTAACGTTACATCTGTGTTAAATTAGGTGATTATAATGCAGCATAATGCTGCTCAGACTGTTGTCCTCTGATCGACACATCACATCATAGATTATAGTGACCATAGTGGGTCCAAAACCAATTATAACACAAATTAAACCAAAGAGACATCCCCCACTACACTGTCCTCTAATCCACTCTGATTAATAAAACAACCCAAAAAAAACAAACATTTATACTGAGAAGGATTTTAATACGCAGTCCATTAAAACATTTAGCCAAAATGAAACAAACACAAAGCACTTCAGAATATTCCCAATGGATGGCTGTTTAATTATCTTTAATCAGCTGATCAGACTTCTTCTTTTTTTTTTCTTTGTATGTTAAAACGTTCACTTTGCTGCTTGTGTGGGGTCACATCTGTTCAGTAGGAGGTTCTACAATTTGGCTTATGATGGACTGCATTCAGACTACTAAACATATGTTAATAAAAGGGAAAAATGATGTAAAATGTTTTCAATGTACATTAAGGCAGCTTGAATGCAGTCTGATACCCAAGGAACCTTTAGTAACAACAGGTATGAACAACCTTATAGATGTCAGCATTACAAAAACGGGTAAGAATATATGTCAAAATGAGACTTTTACAATATGACAATTATACGTAGCGCAGTTTAAATAATAATTTTAATTTGGATGCTAAAGGTGGACATTTTTGTACAAAATAATAGTTACTATCCACCCCTTACAAGGAAATATTCTTTTATCACACAGCTTGTAAGGTTTGATGGTTCTATGGCACATTTTGAATACATGTTGTTTTATGCTTTTATCTGCTGTAAAAAGAAAAATTGTACATATATTGTCTCCACATTATCCTCTAATGTGTCATTCTTCAATTCAAAGCTGAAGTGATTCGTTTTTATAAAACAATATCTGCGTCATCAGTCATTGAGAAAGTAAAATGAAAAGTTTTTACATCCTCAGACCATGGATAAACTTTTTCAGTGTTAGGATTCCTGTCAGAGCTCTCTGGCATTTTTAAATGATTTACAGACTTCAGTTGTGTGTCTTATGTATTTGTGGTATAAAAATTAAGTTACAGAAACAAAGAAGATTGCATGCATTGGTCAGGTGGGCTTTTTATTGTTTTTTAGGTTGGAGAGGAGTTTTGGAAAAAAGGTGTTCAAAAGTCTACTCCTTTCATAACTTTTCAATTCCCCATGAATGACTTTATGAAATTTAGAAAGAAAAACCTTTGTCGTTTCTATTTGCTATTTGTGTTTCTATTTTACTTCACCTTACATTGCAGCTTAGCGAGGAGGTACGCTTACATCAAGTCATGGTGTGATGGGCGCATTTGCAGTTATCAGTATGAACACACTTCGCAGCTTCTGTCCGGAAGCTGCCCGATTTGCCAGCTCCATGCCTCGCTGAGCTCAGCTAGAACTGCTCTGCCTCACATTCAGCCTCTTCTCCACTCTGTTTCCTTTTATTCACTTTAATATATATGCATTTGTATTTATTTCTGCATTTAATGGTTGTTAGTGTTGCTGATGCTGCTGCTTCCTGAGGACTTAATTTTGTGTCTGTGGCAACATGGAAACGACAAAACAAAAAAAAGAACCTTGAAATGGCTGATGATATTGAATAAGTAGAAAGTAAACGGCCCCCGCCTTAATTTAGTAGCAATAAAAGCTATGTATATTCTGAAGGTGATTTTATAGAAATACCAGCAATGAGTTTTTATGTGCTTTGAACAAGTTCAGTGCTATGCAGTTACATTTCATGTGATGGTTTCCAAAAACTGCATAACAATAATGGCTCTCTCTTGCGGCTCTGTGAGATTACTTCCATCTGCAGAAGACAGCAGTTTTCCACACTAAAAGCTCTAAACATCCTTATGTGATCTTCATGCCAAGTTCCAGGCACAAATTACAATAGCTGCTAGCTAGTAAACCACCAAGGGTGTGGGGAGGGGGTGGGGTGTAAAGGCACAGATATTTCCTTTAGGAGTCAGAGGAAACTAAAGTCCCAGAGCTAGAAGAGCAAACACCAGACTCTAAACCCTATTGTTACTCTGTCTGCTTGCTGCGGATCAGTAACTTTTTATTGTTGTTACAAAGTGTGCTTCTATCATTGTTGTGATTATGAGTTTTTTTGGGGGAGGGGGGTTCTTTGTTTTTTGCATTCCACCCAAGTTACTCTAAGAATTATGATGCAGTTAAAAGAAGGGACTGTACTAAATCAGCTCTTTCAAAGAAAAAAGAAAAAACATTACAAGAAAAAACATGTAATGAGCTAATTTTTTACTAAAAAAAATGATAGCAAAATGAAATAACATACAGATGCTTTGCAATATCCTAAATATAATCCACTGACAACTTGTTAGTCTACAATTTGTAACAGTGGTGAGTTACATTTGCTCTCAAAGTATAATGCTAGTTATGGTTCCACTTTTAAACCAGGTGTCTTCTTATTGGTTTTAGTTTGGATGTAGCAGGTGTTTGGACAGCTGCAGCCTGCGGCGCAGCTTTCTCCAACCCTGCGGGGAAGCTGTTAGCATTCGGCTGTGATCCAGAGCAAGGCAGTCCCTGTGATGGTGGGACTCCAGCTGCTGAGGCCCCCACAGGTTGTCCGGCAGCCTGCTGCTCCGGGTTTTTGAGCCCTGCTGCCTGGCTCTCAGGCTGAACAGCTCCCACACCTGCAGGCCGGTTTGCGAGCACAGAGGGCATGAACATGCCGAACTGGTTCATTTTAGCTGCTGCCTGAAACAGAGACGAAAGGACAGATGCTATAATAGAGACATCTATCAACAGTGGGATCCCTGAATTCGCTGAAACAGGGGTGTTTGAACAAGCAGAGAGGAAAATAAAAATCTTGGCTGTTATACCTGAAGTTCCTCCGAGCTAAGGCCGCCAAGTGACGGGTTCTAGAAAAAGAAATGACAGCACATGTCAAAAGAAATATTCTCAGAGACAAAACTGTGATAAAAAGACCATGATGATACTGAGGTTGATAAACAATATTGCATATTCACCATAGGCTGTTGTACCATGTACACAATTTGGGGTTTCTGTGGACAAGAGCTTGTCAGTCTCATCATAATGCAATGCTTTGTTTTCTTTCAATTTTAATGTAACTTTGATTATGTTAAATGCACAGACCTGTTGCTGGATTTGCTGCTGTGGAGCTCCTGCAGGTCCAGCTACACCCGCAGCAGTTTCTGCAGGTGACACCGGGCTGCTCGGGAGCTGCTGTGTTGGAGTTTGAGGTAGAAAAGATTCAGGAACCGTTGGGAATCCATACGGGGAGAACTTGTGAAAGAGAAACTTTTGTCAGTTTTCATTCCTGGACTGAGTGAAGATAAAACTGCAACTCTGCAACAATCTCTAAATTTCAGTGATTTGAATCCAGGAGTATTGCAACAAGAGGAGCACTTATGGCAGTGGATTGTTAGTTTCCATCTCAGCATCATAAATCGACCAGAAATTATGTCGAAACAGATGTCTTGATTTGCCTAACACTGTCTCCTGTGGAAGAGTCTTAGGCTGTCTTGGTTTTTGTTTGAAAGCACATGAAAGAGGAAAAACTTTTCATTTCACCATTGGAAAATGTCTAAGATCCCCCCAAGGCGCAGTCTTTCAGGCTGACTGAAGTTGTGGGAATTATTTTTAATCATATGTGCATGCAGTCCTTTGTGGTGTGTGTGCGATCTTGCTGCGGGCACAAAACGTGTCTGATAATAATATCTTACCAGCTGGTTGCTGTAGGGTGAGGGGAATAGTGGCACAATTCCATAAGATGGATAAACCTGATTACAAAAAAATAAAATACACACACAATCAATAATTACAGGGTGTACTGCTCAAAAGTTAGAATGCTGGAAAAAAAATTGAAATAGCCAAGCAGAGTTCTATTTGAACTAATTTTTCTTCTTTTTTAATCCTACCATAGGCTGCTGTGCCATTGGCAGCTGGTTAGCAGCCAGGGATGGGTAGAGACTTTGAGGCAGAGGGATGATCATCTGACCGCCCCCTTGTGCCAGCATTGTGTACTGCTGTAATGTTGGCTGGGGACTAGTCTGGGGCTCTGGCTGCTGGGGAACCCCAGGCTGCGGTTGCTCCACGTTGGGCAAAAGAGGAGCTGCCATCTGAGCTTCAGACCTCTGGTTTGTGGTCTCAAGCGGCTGATCTCTCTGAGGGTGAGGGACTCCTCTTTGTAATAGCAGGAGAGGATGAACATTTGGACTAACCTGCAAAAGAAAATGACAAGTCCAGTTATCAGACTGCACAGTTGTTAGTAAACTGAATTAATGTAAAAAAGGATTTCATTTTTTTACCGTAACAATGATGTAAATAACTTACCGGTACAGAGGTTACCATTATAGTGACACACGAAAGAAGGAATATGATCAACATTTCCAAGGACAAATAAAAATCTATATTCTTCTGAATTCTTCCAAACAGATTAATGAAAGTTTTCGAGGGAAGTCTCTGCGGCACAGGCTGAATAAATTCAATGAAACTACGTGGATAGGTGCGTGGACTTATGCATTGGACGTGGAGCGAAGCGACCAATCACATCGCAGAACGAGGCCCACAAAATCTACCTAATTACCTTGTCTGATTGAAGCAGCAAGTTGGAAACCAAAGAAATTCTCCTGAATACCTAGAATTGCAGGTTTTCCTCCAATTACGATGCTGTCATGTCTATAGAAAAGAGTAACCAAACAGTGACAAGCTCAGACGTTTGGGTTTCCTGTTACTCTGAGGCCCCGTGGGTGCGGCTGATGTGTCACCGTCTACCTGCTGCAATCAGCATCAAACCATATGTGTGGAATGTGCAAAAAAAAAAAAAGTTTTCAAAATATAGCAACTCTAAAGTTTCTACAACTAAAATTATAGCCGACTGATGCAAATCATGCGGTAAAATAATCCAAAATGCTGTGATACACGGTGTGTTCCCATCCATAAAGAGAAGCTGAGACCTGTCAGTGAATGCAGGTATATACAGAGGCACAAGGGGGCAGACAAATAACTGTGTTTCTGTGCTTTGCTAAGAGCTGCCTGTCTTACAGACATAAAAAGGGTTAATCTTGAATAAAACATAAGTAATATGTTTATATTTTTACTTTAGTCACGGGAACATTTTGAACTTTTTTTCTTTTTTGCAAAAGTTTTAACAAGAAGCAAAAGTAATCAGTACACACATCTCAGCTCCTTTAAATATTAAGTCAGGTGTATAGTTTTATACGGGAATAAAATGTACAGAACTTATTTGGATTTGGTCACTCCTTATTGATTAATGTTAGGTGACTTCATTCTGCAGCTCCCATAAACAACTAGTGATACTACTACTACTAATAATAATAATAATAATATGCAACAAATGATTATTTTATTTTTGATTTTCTTTTGTATTTAAGATTTCCGACCATCTTTCAACATCTTTTGTACAAAGGATAGCAACTTGAGGTAGACAAATAAAACTTTGAAGTTAAGATTTATTCTTTAAAACAGTCAGCAGACAAAACAGGAACACAAAAAAAGGACATCAGTGCACTTTCAAAGGAACAAAACTTTGCAACTTTGAAAAGATAAAAGAACAAAAGTGTTCACATTCATAGAGAGTATCTGCGTAAAAGGCATGGTTTAGGCACGAACAAATCACATCCTGAACATGGTATTTGATTGAGTCCGGAAAAACAGTTATTTATGTTAATGCACATTAGTTGAAGCCTAAGGAGCTGACAGTGCTGAGCAATGACTAAAATTATTGGTCAAGAGGGTTTCTCAGAGACTCAGTACGACAGACTTCAGTGATGGAGCACAGAGTTGGGTATTACCAGCTTACACTCATCCCTTTCTTTAAGCTAAGATGATCCAGGGCTGTTTATGTGGGGCTGCACTGAGTGGATATTACACTGGTGTGTCAGCACTCTCTCACTGATGTCTGCAGGACCAGCCTTCAGCAAACCTCTTCATTACACCCGAAGTGCTTGTCTCGATTTTACATGCTTCTCTAAACATTATATATAATTACTGCATTGTTAAAATATACGTGCATTTTCTTTGACATTAATTTCACAGGAAAAGTAGTACAGCATAATATTGTGCCAATTTCATTGTGAAGAATCAACAAAACATCAATGCAGTTGTTAGAAAGGCTGCTGAAACAGCACTGAAAAGTGAACCTGTACAAACTAATACATTCATATTTTATTCATAAGGCATTCAAATTTGCTTTAGCCATGGCTTTGTCATAATAAAATACTATAATCATGGTGCATAAAAATGCAACCAATACACACACAACATGTTTCTTTCCTACCAAAACTCCTTATGTTGGCAAACAATCAAGACCACAGATTGACAATTTATTTGCTGTCTCCTCTTGGGGAGGTCATGGTCTGTGAGACGGTTGTAGGTGTTGTTGTGGTTGTAGTTGTTGTTGGTGGTGCTGTTGTAGTTGTTGTTGTTGTTGTTGTTGTTGTTGTTGTTGTTGTTGTTGTACGGGGAGCAGTTGGTTGGGTGCATAAATTCGGAAAATATCTGCACAAAATAAATGGAGTAACTGGAGGATATGGTTTCCATCTCTATGACAAGAACAAAATGAACACACACAAAAGACGCAATTAGATTATAAAGGTACCTAAAGTACAGAAATATTTTTTTGCATTACTTATGCTGTACCCTTCATATGAATAAATTTGTACCTGATGACTGTTAGACTCACTGCTAGAGCTGCTGCTGTGATGGGAGTACTGCAAAAGACAAATAGTAAACGTGTTCATTTTAAGCAGGAGAAAGTTTAAAGTTCATGACAGAGTTAAAGATATAAGTTTTTGTACTTACAGTTGCCTGGCAATTGATTAAAAGAAAAAAAGTCATCAGAAGAAAGCCCATCATCTTGCACTTCATGTTGTTCAAATCTTCCGTTCGTTCGAAAAGCCTCGTTATCACAGCGGACTACAAGAATCAAGAGCTTAACCCCGAATAAAATATCAGGCTCATCAACTCTGTCTCTAATGTTTGCATCAGGAAACGCAATTAGCTTTTAAACGGCTCCAGTGTGTTGACATTGCTCTCCCACCTTACCGGTGTTACTTCATCTCAGATGTGGTGTTAGCCGGTCTTAGGCAAAAACCAACAAAGGCGTGAACCCAGTTTCGGTACTGGATTAGGTTGTGTTTTGTAACATTAAATGTTCGGTACTGGATTAGGTTGTGTTTTTGTAACATTAAATGTCTACATCCTATTAATAATCCTAACAGATGAAGAAAACGTCCTCATAGTTTGCTGGGTTGATCAAATTTTGACAAACAAACCAGAAAGTCATCCAGAACATTGAGTGTTTGTGACACAGTAACTATGAGCTTACAGAGGAACTTTAAATATGTGCTGTCAAAGTCGGCACAGACTGATATATGTTGCTGAAAAGTTCCAACTTTGCAAAACAGTAATCTGTGTCGCCTCGAGCGGTGTTTTCATCTGCAAAACAATACTTGTTCAGTCTTTTCCAGAAATTGTAATTATCTTGTTTACAATGGTAAACTTACTGCATTTTCTCTAATGTAATTATTAAATTTTGCACTCTAAATTGTTCTTGTCAGGGGAGTTGTTTTTTTTCTTTGCAATTTGTCATAAATTAATTGTTGCCCTCCATGTCTGCGTCCCTGTCAGTGATTAAAAAACATCCGACTGATTAGTGTTTTTATTTATTTATTTGGGGAGGGGTCATCTTTGCAACTTTTTTCTCAACAATAAATCAGATACAGAATAGCTATTGATTAACAAGTATTTTGTACTTTATTTTCACATCATTTCTATGCATTATTTTTTACTTTAAGGATTGCCCAGCTTTTTAACAGCGTACCATATCCTGTGTAACCATACTGACATTCAGCCAATTAAAAGCTGCACATAGTACTTTCCTAATTCTGTATGTTTTTATCGTTTGTAGTGTTACTTCTGCTTTTATGGTGTTGTTTTTGTTGCCATGAATTTTTTTTTAACTTTGAAAATTTCAGAGTCTAATTATTCTCTAAATATGCAGAAAAATGACTGTTAATCTCATATGTGTGGCTACTTTTGTGCCTTTGTATTGCCCCGTTAGGAATGAATAAGGTGATGTAAACTGAACTGAAAAAAGACTAAAGAACACAGTTTTTGTTGTTAATTTAAACTATAAAGTAACTAGCACATTAAGAAATACAATTAATATGTCTAAAAGTCTCCAGAGTTTCTTATACAAGCATAATTTCCATGACATACCCTTGGTCCAAAATGGTTTTATAGTAGTCACCTAGTATTATGAGCATTATTACATTGATTTTTTTTCTTGTGTAAGTGGTTGTTGGGACTGAAATAAATGGAACTTCTCAGTATTTTTTTTATTGCAAGATGTTTTTGGGGGGGTTTGTAATATTTAATCCGGCAGCGTCAGTACTTCTGTATTGTGCCATTTTATTGAGGGGTTAAAAACTGACTCACCTCTTATTGTGTAGTAATAATACTGAATCACTATGAATACAAATATTGCCTATATGGGGCTTAGACTTTGCCCAAGTAAACAAGAAGTCATTGTGAGGTGGTTACCCAAAAGCAGGTTGGGATGCAAGTAGAAGAGGGAGCAAACCTACTTTATTAGATTAAAAAGAGAGAAACATCACTTCAAACAGTTAAAGGGATCATTTGAATGTCTTAAGGGGGTCTTCTAGTAAGTTGTGAAGTGGTCTTCAGGCTGGTAATACTCAGGTAATCCTGAGGCTGCGGGTTTGAGCCCAGTTTCAGTCATGTAGGGCTTCTGGTATCTGCCAAATCTTCGCTTGCTGAAGGAAGAAGCAGCCAAAGGAAGGAAGGAAGGAAGGAAAGAAGGAAGGTACTCTAAGTAGTTGTTATTAACATACAGTTTCTTACCTACAGCTCAAAATCTTAAAGCATTATAGGTTTGGAATTTCTGTTTTGGGTTTTTTTGTTGTTTCAGGCTCAAGCTAACCACTAATCAGAGTAAAACCAAAACAGATTTCTGCCATCTTAAGAAACAGTTTTAAATTATAAAAGTAGGGTTTTGTGGAAAATGTATAAATAGTCAACCTGCTGCAGATAAATGAGTGAACTCAGCTTGGAAAACTGTCTGAACGGTTGAGTCGTTAGCATGGTAAAGTAGGATTTTACTTACTTTGGAGTCATTTTAAATTTCACCAGGTACAAAAAAAATTATAATTTTCTTTGTATTTCTCTAGTATAAATAAAAATAAAAATGAAAAAAAAAAAAAGTTGGACACATTCACTTCATGTTATTTTTATGGGACATAGACTGGATTTTTTTTATTAGGATTTGGTGAATTACTGAAAGTTTGAACTGAAATTGTTATACTTAGATTTTTTTTTTGTTGTTGTTGATTACATGGTATCATTAACAGACAAGACTTTTCATAACTTTTGTCCTCCATTTATGATTGCACTTAATCTGCAGTAGTTAGAACTAAAATCTTCTGGTGAGTGTTCAGTAAAATAATTACAGACAGTCAGAATAAGGCAAGCACATTGCTCCAATAAATTTCAAAACTGCTTCGTAAATATATACAGAAAAAGATTTCCTTAGATGTCAAATGTGGGTTGAAAGTTGATTTGAAATTTTGAAAATATGAGTCTGGGAAAATATAAAATTTCAAAATGGAAAATAAAGTGTATGGTGGATGGTAGGCATTCAAAAGTACAAAGTTAAGGTTAGAAAAACATAATTGCTTATAACAATAGATATTATGTAATGAGAGGATGTAAAGGTAATTTTAGTCAACCAGTAATTTCCTGGATAACCTGATACAAAGTCTCAGATCAAACAAGTTGGGCTCATTAAAAAATGTGTAACAATGCACAGCAATAAGGCCTGTGTGTGTGTGTGTGTGCGTGTGCCTGTGACCTGGCTCTTTTTTACCAATAAATTCATCAGCAGTGCAATATTTCTACCTAAAAAATTTGGAATGAACTATTGGCACCTACCCTGTTGGATTGTTACCAAAATATTTCATGACCCACTGGACAGACTTTACAGAAGATTTTGGAAAGCAAACTTTGGAAGTACATCTACGACTAATTTACTTTTGGAGTCACCTCGATTCAAGATGGCCACCATAGCTAATCAACATTGGCCAACTCAAAAATAACTCAAACTCAGTCAACTTTACAAATATTGAGCTAAACTCTGATGTGGTAGTAGCTGAGCGTAATCCCCAACACACACTCTGAGTGCTACACAATGTTGGGCATCATTACCTTAAACTTTGGAATTCACTATTGACATCAACCCTGTTTGTTTGTTGGTCATCTTCAAGAGCTAACAAATCGTGGAAAATCTTGTAATATTGCATGACATTAAGCATGAAGTCATTTACAAGGTTTGACCAAAACAGCTGTCATTTCTCATCATAAGAGAGAGCTTAGTCTAACACTCTGGCATGAAAGGCGGTGGATGATATGCATTCCTTCAAGGAATGATAAGCTTTTAATTTTGTTTCTGTTCTTCCCCTAAATCCACAAATAATCCCACAAACTGTTCTAAATGTTTCTCAAATGCACTCTTTTGAAGGAGGACATGTCTGAAAGAGTGATTTATCCTGCTTACCCTCACAGGACAGACAGACACACTTAGACCATACTGTAGATTTTTCACTTCTGCTTTATTCGGGAGAAAGTACAGAGGAAAGGGACATGTTAAATCACATGTTTATTGAAACCACATCAGGATTTTGTAGTAGTTGCAGGTTCTCTGTGCAAAGATCTCAAGCTTTCGCTTTAGGGTGCAGCAGGAGTAGGAGTGGTGGTAGTTGGAGTTGTGGTAGTGGTGGTAGTTGAGGTTGTGGTAGTCGTTGTCGGAGCTGCGGTAGTGGTTGTTGAAGCTGCAGTGGTGGTGGTAGTTGCAGCTGTAGTCGTGGTCCTGCAGTGGTGTTTATCATGACGACCAGGATGGCCTCGACCAGGACCGCAGCCATGGTGCTACAACAAAATCAGAAACATGTATATAAACATATACAACACAAAAAAATGATTCTTTTAACAATGTTTGTGCATCTAAAAGTGCTGAATATACACAAAATTAAACCAGAATCTATATAAGTGTAAAATACCTACAATATACAATCTTTGACGATATAGTACTTACAGATTCAGCCAAGCACAGGAGGCATCCCAGCAGAAACACTACCTTGATCATGATTTCACTGATAACCTGATGAATTAGAATATACAAGATTATCCATAACAATTATCAGTAAAATTAAAACATCATATAAAAAATATTGACAAAATTTGAAACAATTTACAGTCACTTCTTTACAATCTGCCTTGCAGCTCGTGGAGACGATTGTGATGATGTTGTCCTGTGGGCCTTTTTATACACATTCAGATGGGTGGATTTAAGCTCTTTAGCATGTTGCATGGTTCAGACATTGTGATTATTAGGAAATCTTTGGCCACAATATTTCATGGTGGAAATGTGTAGGTGGAAATGTGAGGAAATGGTTAAAGCAATTATCAGAGAAACATTTTAAATCCAGCTGAATGTAGGGACATGTCATGACAAAATTTTATATATATAGAAATTATTTTCACCACTTAAAGCATGAGAGGTGTAATGTTTTGGGTTTTAAAAATCCTCATTCAAAGAAAAGAAGGAAAGACCTGATAAAAACTTGGTAATAAATAAAGAAAGAATTGAAGCTGAGCAGTCAGACTTAAAGGCGTTGTCTGGACTATGGCTTCATTCTCAGGAATGTTCAGGTAATGCAACTTTTTAAGCTCCTTAATTATTCTGTATTGATCCTCATACCTTGTACAGTAATTCATACTTCATATTTATACTTATATATTTATTAAATCCAAAGCTAAGAACCTTTCTGAGCAGCTGCTTGAAAGTTTTAAAAATAGTAGGAGAAAACTACAAGAAAATAATGGTTTCAGACAAAGGTTTCATCAAATTTTTGTGTTATTAAGAAAGACATCAGGAGTAGAGGCTATGAGGCGCTGCACCATGAGATATTATCACACAAATTTTTAAAGAACAAAATGTTGTGGCAGCAATTTTTTTTTTGTGTGTGTATATATATATATAGTGACAATACACGACTGATATACTTCACAACACTTTCTAAATGAAAAGAATTCCTTGTAATATACACAATACAGTACTGCTACTGTATTATTTTCAGGTTTCGCCTTTGTTGACTTTTTTTTCCTGTTTACATTAAACTCATTTATGAGTTTTAATTAATTGTTAAGACTGCATTATTTAAAATTTAATATTTTATATTTTCTCTAGTAACATTATTTTCATTAGTCAGTAAAGATTATTTCTATGTGAGCTTCAGGGGGTTGGTGATGCAATGTTTTAAAAGGCCAAATATAGATATCTGATATAGATTTTTGGACAAAAGTGCCATACACTGAATACTTCTGTGAGATTTATCTGGGGTTTTGGTGATAAATTAGTCAAGGTTGTGAGGAAATGTGATGGGATCATGTGTTTGGATGGATAATCTGACCAACAAATATTGCAGCAAATCTCTGTTCAGTTAGGAAACAGTAGGGTGTGTGTGTTTACCTGGTATAACTCAAGTTTACAGCTTCATCTTGTTTGTGCATAGTTCTTGGTGAAAGCAACAATATTCACAGGTAAAAAGATTACAGTGTACCCACTTTGAAGATCCTATCCAGAATAGGAACTTTTTTTTTCTCTGTTTCCACCTAGAGGGGTGTAAAAGTTCAGCTTCATATTAGTCAATAAATGCATTACTACTTCAATACCAAGCTCTAACTTGATGTTTAAATTATATCTGTAAAAGCTACATTTCCCAAATATACAGTAGCTTTTTTCCTGAAAGGAAGGTTATTATTAACTATCTTGAACTGCAAACAAAGAAAATGCAAGTGTTTGAAAATAAAACTGCAAGTCCAGCATTTTTCTACCAGGTTGTTAAATTCTAGTCTGAGTTTTCTTTGGGTTTGAATTTCCCACTGAGAACCGCAACATCAGTTTTAAAAGGAACAGGAAAAAAAAGTGCTCTAAAAACAGAACAGAGAAAGGTGATGTGGTATTATATTTCTATTTTAACTGAGGATCACCAGTATTTCAACTAAACCTTCCTGAAACTGTCAGCTTGTTGAAGGAAAAATCATGGATTTTTATGTCCTTATTCTTTAAAAAAAGGTGCATTCCAACCAAACTGATGTCTCTTTTTATGGATTTAGAGAAATGTTTAAAAGTCATTTTTATTGAGTTGGTGTTCATTAAGAAAAAAAAAGACAAGAAGTCACTTTTTTATTCATGAATTTTATTTGTCAGACTCTTCAGATAAAGATGAGTATCTATCTGCATTTTTGACTGAATTATAGCAATGGAAGGATTTGAAGCTGAAATGAGAGAAAACATTCATTCTCAGTAAAAATGGGATATGACTAGTTAGAAACTGCTCTTAAGTCAAAAATCAAAACAAAGATGACTTGGACTCACATGCTGATTTCTGATTACATTCAGAGTTTATGTTTAACCAGTAGCAGGAGTAAGAAGACGTTGGATGAGAGCAGTAAGAAGCTGCTGCAGTTGAGTAGATGTCAATCCAAAGTTGGTGAGTGAGATTGTTCTTCTCTGCAGAGAAATCAGCAAAATCATCATCGAACAAACAGCAGAGGATTAAAGTCTTACTGAAAATGTAAAAAAAAAAAAGAGATATTTATGTGTGGTCTTGTCTGTGAAGAACAAAAAAGACTCACCTCATTGGAGTTGGAGCTAGAGCGAGCAAATCGCTGGTGCTCCGTCTGCAGAAGGTTTGATATGACCCGCATTACACTTTATTACAATAAAAATGATGATATTGTTAGTTATATTGAGCATGATAAAGTCACACTTACAGGTTGAGCCACAATGAGGCTCAGGAGGCACCCCAGCATAAGTGCGGTCTTCAGCATGGTTTCAGTGATCTCACCTGTTGGAACAAAAACAATTTGAAGATTTTCACAAGTTCCAAATTCTGAAAGGAAGTTATAAGCATTGTTGCAAAATCCAACCTAAGAAATAATTTTTATTTCAGCAAAGCTCTTACCCTTCAGCAGGCTTACTCAGAGACAAGCGAAGAAGCTGTGAAGTTGCTCTCTACAGGCTGAAGTTCTCTTTTATACAGTTACCGGAGGAGAAATGTTGAGATTTTGTGGTCATTGAGACATGTTTAGCCTCTTAGTTTTGACCTGTGACTAATAACTACAGTTTAAAACAGTGCAGCATGGACAAAGCTCCTAAATGACTTCCAGATTGTTTATTCTCAGGCAATTAAGTAAAACCTGTTGTGTCCTATTTCATCAGACAGTGGTTGGTTGTCACTAGACTGTGTCTGGGACACATACTGCACATCATGAAGTAAGGCACTGGGAAGTAGGGGTGTGGTAGGTCTGTCAACACGCCTTGTGCTCACCAGAGAATGCTTTTTTATCAGATGCTCTGTGGTTTAAATGTGAATTTTAATGAGAGTGTTTTTTTTGTGTGTTTTACCAAGTCTCTTTTAACTTCATCTGCTGGTTTGGATTTTTAACATGTCAAAAGTGACAAACTTTTAGGGATTGTCAGGATGTGCAGCAGCCTCACTGACCTACACAAGGAAAGGTCAGATCAGATCCTGATTACCCACTCCATGGTGTGTTCAGTTTGCTTCCAATATCTGTTGCTGAGGTGCAGGTCTAATAGACTGAAAGATTTACTTATTCCTGCAGCAATCAGGCTTCTTAATGAGCAGTTGTGATTTTATCATTGAGTTTATAGAATGTCTTGTCATGTATGACTGCTTTGTAACTACTGTCTGTGAAAAAAAATGCCCCTAGAGGATAATAAAGATTCTTCAACCTGGTGGATGCAGAAAAAAATGCATATTCAAATACATATGCTCATGTAGATTCTCAGTCATCTAGTACATAGTAAATCCAAACAAAAGTTAAAAAAAAAATGGATTTCTATTTTGTAGCTGATGATGTTTTGCTTCTCATCCAAGGAGCTTTCTCAATTCAAAATGCAGAGAGTTCGAGCTTTTAAAGCTGATTCACATGCAGATTACACTCACTCTCCTCATAATACAGGCTTGTTAGGGTCCCTGTTAGCCTGACTCACTGATGAGTCACTCTGGTCACATGAATGAAGGTCTTGATTGGAGTGAAACTGACTGGGTTTTAAGATTAACGCTCCATTATAGCTAAATACTCCTCACCACTGTTATAAAGTTCTGATCTGAAGTGTGGACTTGTCTGCTTACATTACTGATAACAATGAATTTATACTGTGATATGTATGTTTTATTACAGCGTTTTTCACCGCTGGGAAGGTACAGTGATGTCAGATCATTTTTACACTGATAAATAGTTTTTTGTAGTTTTTAACTACTGTCTGTGAAACAAATTGCCCCTAGAGGATAATAATTTTCTCAAGATTCTCAAACCTGGTGGATGCAGAAGAAATACATATCCAAATGCACAGTTAAACAAATATATGGGGGGGATGATAAAAACCTGTTTCATTTGTGCTGCATATGTTTAAATTCCAATGATATGTTGATATTAATGAGTTTTAAAAAGCTGGTAGCCCATATAAACTAGAACTGTTATTTTGAATGTTTTGTAGGTTTTTCCATCAATAAAAAGAGCAACAAGGTCACTGTTTTGTCTGTAGGGAACATTCTGAAAATGATACAAAATGATTAACACTTTCTGAAAGGATTAACTGGAGGAAGAAAAAACATATATCTGGGAGGTTTATAACATCATCCTCTGTCCAGGTGATTAGCATCCTCCACCAGCAAGGATGCAAAAGAGTTTAGGCTTTGGCTAAACCCTTTCAATTTACACTCAAACAGACAAATATGTTTTATTGGTTTTGTATCTTAATGCATCAATATTATACCTAATTTGTTTTGAAATTAAATTAGCATTTCCTGAAAAACACATGTTGCCTGCCGCCTTGAATGCCTTCTAGGAGTGCTAGTTTCATTTCCAAGCAAATTATGCACATTTTTCAAACAAAGATTTCAAGTGATTATCTTAGCGCTTAAAGTACTTAATAGGTATGACTTCGAGCTACTACCACACCAAATCTTAGCTCAATAGACAAACAGACAAACAAACTCAAGCCCGCACACAGAGACAATTTGCAATCACTGGACCTGTTTTCCTGTTTCTGCCACAGAGTTTTGTCAAAACAGAAAATGGACACAAAAAAGTGGTTATGTACATTTTTTTTTCCCCCTGAAGTAGAATAATCCAAAACATTGAGCCACAGTGTTCTTCATTAGAGCTGCTAAACTAGTGCCACTCATCCACGTAATCCTTTCAAACAGTTTTTTGCTCATTACCATTTGTTATTTTTAAACATTAAGAGAAATTTAAAAAACTCAACTTTCTGAGATGTTGCCCACTAAAGTTTAAAGTTTTCTTATTTTGTTGCATTACCATTTGGAAATTATATTATTTGTTCAGGGTTTCTACCACTGTGAAACAGCTACAAATTAAAACAATAAGAACAAAATGTCTTTGATTTTTGTATTAATGAGCCACAGAATGAAGTATTTTTTGAACACAAGAAAACAGGTAGGTGGGTGTTGTCTATAACCAAATAAAACCTTAGATATTTTGATTTGTCATCATAAGACCAGGGAATTCAGGTGTGACATCTGTTTACAAATGCCTTAATGCCAAATAATCATGGCTGCACAATAGAATCTAGTAAATCTTACAGCTTGTAATATGAGCAATTCAATGAATGCAACACGCGGATGTGGACATGGAAGAATAATTAACATCTACAGTTTCCCAACAGCTCTGCTCCTCCTGTAACTGTATATAAGAGAGTTCAACATTCAGAGCAGCACCACAACAACCTTCCTGTTTATCTGTGAGACGCTCTGCTCCAGTGGTGAGGACTGACCGAGAATATGAAACTGAGAATAACAAACTGTCATTTGTTTTTACTTACTTGGTTCACTCTGTTTATTTGTTGTTGTTGTTTTTCCATCAGGTGAGATCACTGAAACCATGCTGAAGGTAGCACTTGTTCTTGGTTGCCTCCTGAGCCTCATTATGGCTGAATCAGTAAGTGTGACATTACCTTAGATATTATTATTAGAATATATATAAATACATATGTAGATACTATTTTTTCCCATAATAAAGTATAATGGTGGCAATGTTAAACCATCTACAGATGGAGCACCAGCGTTTTGCTCGCTCTCGCTCTCGCTCTGACTCTGGCTCTAACTCCCATGAGGTGACTCTTTTCTGCCTTTTGCAGTCAAATTACATGAGTATTTGTTACCGATCACTTCCTGAGACTCCTCTGCTGTATGTTTGATGATAAAGTGTCTCATTTCTCTTAGAAGTCAACCACAACCACGGCTACAACAACTACAGCAGCGGGTGCAACAACAACACTATCAGTGGAACAACAGCTTATCAACCTCATTCTGGCAATTCTGCGTGGATAATAAAATCTGAAATCTAACCATCACAGTGAGTTTTAAATAGAATTTTGACATCAGCTGTTTCTTATTATTATTATTTAGGATTTTCAAGATAATATATCACTATTTGACTTTTTCTCTTTTCAGATTTCAAGCTTGCTGTTTCAACCAGAATGCTTCTTCACTCACAGTTTGGTCAAACAATATTCATCATTGTCAAATAAAAACTGATCAGTGAAACACATTTGTTGGTTTATTTTTCCCCAAAAACAATGGCATAAAGTATTTATCACAAAGTCAAGACTTTAATTATCAAAAGAGTTGAAAATCCTTCTATTTTAAAAAAAATAAATAGTTAAATGTATTCTAATTTTGCTTAATTTGCGCCTGGACAAAATAAATCAATAATCAGTAAACCTAATTGTTTATATAATCTACAGGTCTCAATAAGCATGTGGATTGTTATACTGTTGTTCACAAATGTTAGCAAAAAGACTGACTGTATAAATAAAATGTTACCAAAGGTTGTGACAGAGAGACTCCTCAGTTTTTCACAAGGCAAAATAAAAAAGTCCATCTCAACTACAGGGTGTTTTAACAACTGATCATTTCTTAAAAACTGAGTAAAAACTTTTCTGAAAACTATAGTCAATGTAAGCAACACAAGCATTCACTTAAAAACAAAAAGTGCTATCCTCTTTGTTGACTTAATTCATAGAAAAATACTTTTCTAAGAATCACAAACTGTATGGCACCATGTGTAGTGCATTTGACACCACAACCTTTTAAAATATATTTAACAAAATTCAAATCCATCAAATCGGTCATGAGATATTTTGCCAATTGTATATTAGTCAATGGCAATTTCGAAAACAGATTTCATGTGATCAATTCGAGCTCAGAGCATTAGTTGTAAATAACTCTCAGCTGCTAAGACATCAAATTTTAGCTCAATACATGTAAAATGAACCGAATTATTGCCATTTTTGTATTTGTTAAAGTTGTTTAGCCATGGCAGCCATCTTAAATTAGATTATTATTGTTGAACGACCTTGTTGACATTGTTGAAGTTGTGAAGATGCTCAATGCCAAATGTATGTAGATGATGGTATTATATATATATATATATATATATATATATATATATATATATATATATATATATATGGAAAAACTCCACAACAGGCCACATAGTGGGAATGTCACAGTTGTCTTAGACTCAGTTTTTGTCTCTGAGTTGCACTAAAACGGTTTCAATGTGGTTTATTATCAGACATAAAGTTGGCAAGAGTTTGACTGTTATTATAGATTTGAGGGAAAAAGTAAAAGGATTCAAATGTTTGGATGTTGTTTTGGACTCCTGATCTTAACTTTGCTGCTCATACTCGAACCCTGTCTATAACCAAATATAAAAATAATCTTAACTGCTTTGTCTCATAAGTTCATGCTTAATACACAAGGCTGCACAGTTGTATGTGCATGCTATGATTCTGTAATACCTTTCCTATCATATAACTATTTGGGGCTGAGTGACTTAATCTGCTTTAAATCCTTAGTTTTTTTAGATCTGGATTAGTTTGTCAACAGCAATAAAACTTGGAGTAAAGTTTTAAAAATCAAGTAAAACAGTGGTTGACACAAAATTTAATCTGTGAACACTGATGCCTCTACAGCTAACAATGGCCAATATTTTATTCCAATACATGGTTTTAATTTTATTCCTGTCTTTATTTGGGTTGACTTTATATATGTCTGTGTGTATGAGTGGAATATCTAGTTTTATTCTTAATTCATGAACTCTTAACAGAAACAAGGTTTGCACGTTAGCAACATTGTTTAGTTTTGGTTTTTTGGCACTGTTTTTCAAATAAATTTAAACAAAACTAAAATAAATGGTAGTTTTGTGGTAATTTTCTTTATGAAAACATTTTTTTGTGGATTTTTATGTTGTGTTTGACAAAGGATATAAAATGTATTGCAACTTGTGTAATGTCAAGTAACTGACTGCTTGTCTTAGACTAGCTGCATGTGGCCAAAGACGTGTCTTAATTATGCCAAAGTAAAGATCCAAAAGCCTGTTGCAACTGTTGGTGTCATTCTGAATATAATTACAAGCAAAACAATGTTACAAAACCTGACCTGAACCAGGGATACAGCTAGAAAAGCCTTTTGTTTTCCAAAAACATCCAGGATTGCCAACACGATTGTTAAAATAAAGTCATCCGAGGTTAAAAAAGCAAACAAAAACACATAAAAAAAACATGAACATCAGAGAGACTAAGCTAATGCTTTTTTAATTTGGAAACATTAACGAATTTTCACAAACCATCATAATTAGAAACTGATTACCCAGCTTCAGTGTTGGATTTTTAGTTCAGTTACATGAGGAAGAATTATGAGTTTAATAAAGAAAAAGCAACAATCCCATGTTAATGAAAAATAAAAAGAGCTTTATCAACAGTGTCAGTACAGGCACTGCAGCTAGAAGCACAGCAGCTTATATCTTGCATAAGATGCTTTTGGACCTCACTCCTTCTAGGGAGTATGATGCCTTAAACAACACTTAGTGATGTGCAGAATGTCACAGACATGGTCCTGTGACAACAAACCACCATCTGATGAAATTAGACACAACAGGTTTTGCCTAATTAACTTTAGTCACCTGAGAATAAACAGTCTGGAGGTTATTAAGGAGCTTTGTCCATGCTGCACTTTTTTAAACTTAGTTATAAGTCACTCCTTACAAAAATCTCTCAATGACCACAACCTCTCAACATTTCTTGTCCGGTAACTGTATAAAAGAGAACTTCAGAAAACAACTTTAAAGCTTCTTTGCTCGTCTCTGAGAAAGCCTGCTGACACGGTAGGAGTTTGACTCAAATGAAAATGAATCTGGATCTTAGATTCTGCATTTTATTTAATTTTTTTGAGAAGATCTTCAAATTGTTCTTGTTCCAACAGGTGAGATCACTGAAACCATGCTGAAGACCGCACTTATCCTGGGGTGCCTCCTGAGCCTCATTGTGGCTCAACCTGTAAGTGTGACTTTATCATGCTCAATATAACTAACAATATCATCATTTTTATTGTAATAAAGTGTAATGCGGGTCATATCAAACCTTCTGCAGACGGAGCACCAGCAATTTGCTCGCTCTAGCTCCAACTCCAATGAGGTGAGTCTTTTTTGTTCTTCACAGACAAGACCACACATAAATATCTCTTTTTTTTGCATTTTCAGTAAGACTTTAATCCTGTGCTGTTTGTTTGATGATGATTTTACTAATTTCTCTGCAGAGAAGCACAACCACCAGCCTTGGCATCTCATATACAGACCTGCTACAGTTTCTTGTTCTTTTCCAACAACTTATTCCTGCTACTGGTTAAACATTAACTCTGAAATGTAACCAAAAATCGACAAGTAAGTACAAGTCATCATTAAGTTTTGACATAGGAGCTGCTTCCAATTCATCACGTTGCTACATCTTGCTAAGAATGTTTTCTCTCATTTCAGATTCAAATTATTCAGTCAAAATTGCTGATTAAGAATCATCTTTATCTGAAGAATCTGACAAATAAAGATCATAAATAAAAAAATTGTTGACTTCTTGTTTTTGTATATATATATTGATGTATAATTATCAAACTCAACCATGAATTACCATAACAGTAGAACCTATTTTGCTTCTTTACAAAGTTGAAGTAAGGTCTCTCTGTTCTGTCTTCAGAGCTTTTTGTTTCTTTCTTTTAAAACTTATATTAGGATTCTCAGTGAGAAAATTACTCCCAATAACTTTAAAATAGATCATAAAGTATTTTTACAGTTCCCAGTGGGACACAAAGCAAACCAAGAGAACTGATAGAGAAATGCTTGACTTCTACTTTTATTTTCAAATACTTACATGTTGCTTATTTGCAGTTCCAGATAGTTATTAATAACCCATCTTTCATCTACAATTTTACTGTAAGTAATATGATCAGTTGGCTTAGATTATTGCACCACAGATAGAAATGCTAAGTAACACAACAACCAATCAAGGAGAGTAAAAACAAGCTGCAGTTTTGGGGATGTTCCTTTGTCACATATCATTGAAATGTTCATTCATCTGTTTTTATTGGTCGCCACCATGAAAGGCAGGCAATCATGTAATAACATGACATTGTGGTTTAGGCAACACCCAGTATGGATTGCATCTATGCAACTACTGTCTCATTCTGCTTTTGTTTAATCTTTATTTACTTGTGAAATTAAAAACTTTTGAGAGCTCTCTCAATAAGATTAGTCACGATCAGGTCAGCAAAAATATCACAGCTCTGCAAACCTACTCAGACAACATTAATGTGAACCTGTGGGTAATATACAGTAGCTTCACAAAGTGAGGTAATTCCTATTGCCTTCTCTTCTTCTTCTCTTCTTTCAGCTGTTTCCTCTTCAGGGGTCAATCTGTCCTCTGCGTCCTCTGTCCTCATTCAGACTACCTTCATGTCTTTTCTAACTGTATCCAAATGTCTCCTTTATTGCGTTCCTGTCTCCTTCTCTTCATTGTCTTGGAAAAGTCATACTTCACATAAACTAGTTTTAAAGGCCTTTGAGTGTTCACAATTACAGTGGATTTTTTTCATGAAATGTAAAGCAATATGGTCACAAAATTAACATTTTTAAGTTTTATTTTGGTAGATAAACACTTCGGTTTTTCAAAGAACAAGAGTGATTGTTGTGGAAGACTGGATTAAAAAAAGACCAATAATGGATTCTCAGAAGCACATGAAAAAATCATTTCAGAAGTGGCTTTTATTGATTGATTTCTGATTACATGTCAAATTTATTTTATGGTTTAGCAGTCGTGGTTGTAGTTGTAGTTGCAGTTGTAGTTGTAGTCGTAGCTGTAGTTGTACTCGTAAGTCGTTGGATCATGATGTTCAAAAGGGCCTGAAAAAGTGCCCTGGAAAAAGGCGAACTTGAAGACCGGCCCTGTAGGAAAATCATAATTATTGTCAGAATTCCCAGAATTTTATCAGTCACTGATGTATATAGCTGATTTATTTACAGAGGACAGAAAAGATTCTCACCTCATGCGAGTTGGAGCGGGCAACTCGCTGGTGCTGCTCCACCTGTACAAACACAAATAAGTTGTCATATCTGAGATTACCTTCATTATAAATTGTAGTACATACACATCCAACTATAAATTTTAAAAATGGATGGATTTGGAGAATGTATATGTACGTTTACTTTGACCTTTTGTCCCCTGTGGACTGAATTAACAGAATATTTCCCTTTTTGTGTCAACAGATTGATAATGTACATCTATTTCTGCATCTCAATTCCGTACAACATTCTTAAAATTAAAAAAAAATCACACAGAAGCAGTATTTATTGTTGATTCTTTAAGCAGCGAAGATAGGTAAATAAAAAAAACACCAAGAACATTTAACAATTTACTGCACCACAATAATACTACTGTATTTGTTACTTTTTATTACTACTGTTATAATATTCATAATTTTGTACTTGTTCGCTGCTGTGACAAACCAGTTTCCCTCAGGTGATCAGTAAAGAATCTTTCTATTCTTTATTTTCCATTGTCAATGCCAGAATTTATTTTAGATGTAAAAAGATTTGAAGTTGTCTTCTTTGATCTTTTTTTGAGGAGTTTTAAGCATTTAAGAACACTTGCAAAATCTATGCAAATGTGTTCTTTTTTTTAGTGTCTTAGTCTGCTTTATTGGCACCTTGATTTTATTGTTCATTGCCTTTTTTAATTTGTTTTAATCGTTGTCTATCATAGTGTCTGTCTAAAACAGGTCTCTCTTGAAAATGAGTCCTTGTGTCTCAATGGGACTTCCTGTATAAATAAAGTTTAAATAAAATAAAACGAAGGAATAATCGCGTTTAAAGCGTTTAAATTAGATAAAGTCACACTTACAGGTTGAGCCACAATTAAGCTCAGGAGGCATCCAAGGACAAGTGCTTCCTTCAGCATGGTTTCAGAGATATCACCTGTTGGAACACAAATAAAGCATTAGGTCTTAAATGATCAATTTGCGAAAGTGAATCAAAATATTAAAAGTCTTCAATACGATCATATAATTACCGTCAAGCCTTCTCTTCTTCAGTGAACTGTCTCACAGATGGAGTGTTTGTTGTAAAGTGACTTTAGTAAAAATGCTGGACCCCTATATATAGAACGTGACGCTGAGTTGTTTTGTAACTGCACTCTTCAGGAAATCTTTCACCTTCACAACTCACTGCATTACCAAGACTAGAATAAAGAATAATTGGAAAAAGAAACCACAGAGGGACACAACATGGCCCAGTGTAAACAAAAACAGCATGTAGACATACCTGGTTTTGTGAAAACAATCCAGTGACCTTGTGGTTTTTAAACAAGCAACACCCAATGATGTTTTTTATTTTTATTTTTAGCATGTCTATACTGGTGGTTTGTAGCAAAAAACTTGCACATTTAAAACAAAATAAATATTTCACATAAAATCTGATCTGATAATCAGTGTTGGGAAACTTAGTTTGGAAATGTAACTGGATACAATTACAAGTTACTCCATTTAAAATGTAATAGTTGTCCCTATTTCAGTTAACTATATAAAAGTAAGTTATCTAATTGCAATTAGTTACTTTTAATTGCATTTCTAAGATTTGACTCAATGTTAACAATTGTGGCTGAGAAAATACTAACAGCCACCAAAAGGTAAAACTTTAGTGTGAGAACATTCTGAGTTTAATTCAAATCAAAGCTTTGACATTTACCATAAACAAATCCAAAGATTAATAAACATCTGTGCTATTCTTTAGTGCATACTATGGGCTGTGTAATTATTCCATTTAAAATAAAATACTTTGATTATAAATTATAATTCTGCAGAAACACCTCAGATTCATGAACATGGATAAGAAAAAAATTACTTTAAATAATTCTAAAAAACATAAAACTGAAAACAGCACAATGGTGCGGTGGTTAGTTGTTGCAGTAAGAAGGTTAAAAGAAGCAAATAACATGCACAGATGAATGAATAAAACTAAAATAGCTTATTGTACCTGATTTTAAAGCATTTTATATTTTTTATTAAGATGTTTTATGAAAATGAGGTGATGAAAAGTTTATGTTGAATTGTTTCATTAGACTGGACTAATACGACACATCCACCTAATGAAACAATCCAACATTAACTTTTCATCACCTGGTCTCAAGACATGGAAAAAATATAAGTAAAAATATGAAATGTTTTGAAATCAGATACAATTAAGCGTGTCTTATTAGTCCAGTCTAATGAAACAATTCAACATTAACATGGTCAGAAGATCACATGACATGGAGGTTATTAGTTCTTATTTTTCAAGTTTATTAGGGAGACGTGGAGGTGAGCTGACTGACATCTCACTGCCAGCACCGGGTCAAACGGCAGGAAGACGCCAAAGAGTCCACCTCGAGTCTCCCTGGTGGTCTGGTGCTCTTTCGTTTTGTGGAGTACGTTTGCTTCTGTTTTTTTTACTTGCCGATGTTTTGGGGGGTTATTAGTGCTTTTTGGGTTTTGCAAAGATTTTGTGTGATTGTAGCATTTTTTCTTGCATTTGTTTTCTGTGTTTGTGTGTTTTGGAGTGTGCATCATTCATGGCCTGCCATTTGCAGTGCATTTAGCCGTTAGCTGTGCGTTTGCACCTGTCGCCCATTGTAGTCTTGCTAAAAGGTGAACCTCCGCCCCAGTCTCAAATCTCTGGAAAACTCAAATAGGTTTCCCTCAAAAGTTTCATTGTATTTTGCTCCAACCATCAACAGGTTTAAATTATTTGACTCTTAGATTTCACACAGGTGAATCTTTTTTTCACTATGTGTTTTCAAAAGGTCATTGTTCTGGCTTTATAGCAGGGGGGGGGGGGTCAAAACAAAATCCAAGCTAAGGAAGTAGGAGCGTTCAGCAGACACATCAACTCTGTTACCAACAACATCAAGTACACCAGTAAAGAGGCTAACAACAGTCTTTGGACTGTTTGGTGCATGTGGAAAGAGATGGAAACCTCAACAATGAAGTTTAAAGAAACAGACCCTCCCAGGTCAGTACCTTCTGTGGGACTTTCACCACCCACTGAAACACAAAATTTATGTCATTAGAACTCTACAGCATCGGGCTAAACCCGTCCCCACACAGACAGAAGGGAGGGGGAAAGGAACAAAATCATATCAAAAATGCTCTGCAAACGGGGATATCCTAACTGGGCTTTTGTCAAGACAGCAAGGAAATAATTCACACACATTTTTCTTTTTTATGTTTATTTGACAGATAAACAGATAAAATGGCAAGTTTTCATTTAACACATGAAAGACTGCTGAAGTCAAAAATCCATTTTGAAGTGCTTCATATTTATTGACTTCTTACATGTCAGATATTACTTTAAGGTGCAGCAGTTGTAGGTTTAGTGGTAGTTGTTGTAGTTGTAGTTGTAGTTGTAGTTGGAGTTGGAGTTGTGGTTGGAGTGGTTGTAGTTGTAGTTGTTGGAGTTGTGGTTGGAGTTGTAGTCGACACCTGGATCAGCACAAAAAAAGAGTTTGAAGATAAATCCCGCCATTTTGGTGTTGTAAGAAAACCAACAGTATCCTCAGACACACATCATATAAATATCAGGATTCTCAATAATAACTTGTGTTCCTGTTTGATTTGATTATAGAGGACAGAAAAGTCTCACCTCTTTTGAACTGGAACCAGAATCAGAGCTGGAGCCAGACTTGGACTTAGAGCTAGAGCCAGAGTTGGAGCCAGAGTTGGAGACAGAGTTGGAGACAGAGCTGGAGTTAGAGCTGGAGCCAGAGCGGGCGAACCGCTGGTGCTCCATCTGAACAAAAGAAACAAGTTGCCATGTTTAATATTTATTGTAATACATGTATAATAATGATATCTTCTCATTCAACAACAAATCAAAAGAGCTGCAAGACTTGGGAAGATTTAAACAGGTGTTTACATTTAACTTCAACTTTTTGTTCCATTCAAACTAGATGAAGAAAACTTGGTAAACATTAACAAAGTAATGATGACGAGTATGAGCAGTAGTTGTTCCTGCTTTGAGGAGAAGAGTTTTACAAAAAATAAATATTATTAGTGATAAAGTCCCACTTACAGATTGAGCCACAATGAGACTCAGGAGGCATCCGAGAACAAGCGCTACCTTCAGCATGGTTTCAGTGATCTCACCTGTCGGAACAAAAAAAAAGCTTTTTTTTTTTTCAAAAGACAATTTAAAAAAGTAAATAATAAAATTCAATCAGCCGTTCATATCGTTACCGTCAGGTCTTCTCTGCTTCAGTGAACTTTCTCACAGATGGAGTTTGTTGTAATGTGTTTCTGACGGTTCAGCTTCTCCTTTATATAGAACCTGGAAAGAAGTTGTTGGGAAACTGCACTCAGGAAATTTTCCACAATAATGTTTCACCATGTTACTAATGACCAGGAACGTTTAGAAACAGAAGCCGCACCTGAAGAGGATTATGTTGAATTAAAAAGCTAAGAGGAATGGAATGTCCAAATTAATTTGTCTAAAATCTAAACGACACTGTTCAACTCAGTATCATCAAAGTGGGACACAGATACAACTCCTGGACATTTCTAGCTCTGTTATTACAGTCTAAGTGACTACTACACCCAAAGGCATTTGTATTTCTGCATATTTGTTGTTTTACATTAATTTTTTTTGCATCAGCAAAAACAGTAATATAACATCCTTTACATAATGATAAAACCTTGATTCACAGTTTAAGATTTACTGTTTTTATCAAACTGTCTTCATATCTGTTTTCATGTTTTGTTGCTGGACAAAGAAAATCCAAATCCTTTAGGAGAACCTCCAATAATATGTGATGAAATTTGTTCTGAACATATTTCAGTGTGACCAACATTTTGTTTTCAGAAATGTGTGTCTGCCTCATTACCAGATGTCTATTTGCTTCAGTAGATGACAAACCACACGTTTTTTTTCCAAAAAATGTTTTGACTGTTTTATATTTTTCCTTTAGGATTTCTGGAGGCTAGAGCGAAATGACATGTGTCCACTTTCTGGTGGATACAAGGTTTATGAACAGAAGTGAAAAAAAAAAAACGTATTTGCTTCATTTTAAACAAGAGCATGATTTTGAGCTTATCTGGAGTTTGTTTAGTTTTAACCATAAACATTTTTGGAGTTTTCTAGAGGAGCTCTTATTGTTTTATTGTAACATCGTGGCATCGTGTCAGACTTCAGAATATAATCACAATAACATTCCCGAGCAACTGGGACACTGAGAAGCTTCCAGTCAGTTTAAATTTATTTAATTAATATTATCACCTGCCGCTAAAAGGAGAAGATGAGGTTTCTGCTTGTGTGTATGTGTGTGTGTGTCTGTAACCAAATGATCTCATAACCACTAGACAAATTTTAATGAAACTCTCAGAAAGTTATAATTGGATATGCAAGATGGTAAAAACAAAACTGAGAAGGAAAATCTGTCCCCTATTCTCAGTGGCACATGAAAATGGAGCTCATCTCAAAAGTCTGTTAAAACATATTTTTACATATTGACTTTTGGTTGTAATTTTGGCAGGATTTTCTGTTGCAGCAGTTGTGGTAATTCTTGCAGCTATATAAAATTATAGAGCCAAACAAAAGTTTGACAAAATGGTTGTAGTATGAGATTGTTGTATGAGCACAAGAAGGAGCTGGAGCAATGTTTGTCTATTTAAATACAGGCTGTTCAGGAAAACCAGCAACATATTCTGACACTTAACAGAGGATTATTTTGATAATTAATGCACAACTGATGTTCATGTGTGGTTTTAAAGTGGGGAGAGTAGGTTATTCCGAGTAAAGTGAGAAAAAATGGGCTTGAACAAGATTTGTCACAGCATTCTGTTTAAAGGAATACTTCAGACATTTTTTAACTGTGTGGTGAATGTGGAAAGCCTCACCTTTGAGGTCTACAGGAAACCAACCCACACAGATCAGTACCTCTTGTTTGACTCCCACCACCCACTGGAACACAACCTTTATGTCATCAGAACTCCACATCATCGGGCCGAACATGTCCCCACGAAGACAGAAGGGAGGAAAAAAGGAAAGGAAACACATCAGAATAGCTCTACAAACACGTGCATATATTCTAACTGGGCTTATGTCAAGTCAGTGAGGAAATCGTGAAAAAACCCTCCACGGAACAGAACAGGAAAGAAAAAAGAAACTAATGCAAAAATATTGTCATCCCTTATGTTGCTGGAGTATCTGAGAAACTCTGAAGAATTTTCTCCAAACACGACATCTCGGTGCATTTCTAACCTAACAAGACTCTCAGACAGAAGTTGGTCCATCCTAAGGACAAAACATCCAAACACAAACTGAGAGGTGTGGTGTCTGCAGCTCAGTGCAGAGAGGAATGTTGACACCTTTATACCGCAGAAACTTTACTGACGCACGGCTCAACACAGGAGAGCAGCTCTTCAGGACAAGACTCAGCTGTGCACCTACACCTCAACAATAAGAGACTCTTTTATCAAAAAATCACAAAAATATTATCCTTAACCTGAAAACGTCCTGATTTAACTGTTTACTTGCAAAACAAGGAGGAAATTAAAAGGATCCTGTCATTTAGTTTGATCTGTTCTTGTGCATTGCACAAAACCAACCTCAACCATCACCAATTATTTGGATCAGTCTCAAGTGTTTATTTGATGAATTTCTTTATAGTGAAATTTGCCCTGTAATTAGTTTGTCTTCATGATTTTGTGCTGTACAAAAAAAGTGGAAGAAAACAAAACTAATCGAACTGCAGTACAATGAAAGTAACTGAAATTGTTTGTAAATCTTAGGGTTTTTTTTCCCTGTGACAAAAAGGACATTTCAGATAAAGTTACTTTTAAAATCTTTGAATGTTCTAGCTTATATTGACCTTCTATTGTAAGTGTAGTCTTAGACTGCTAAAAATAAATTCACACACATTTTCCTTTTTTATGTTTATTTGACAGATATACAGATCAAATAGTGAGTTTTCTTACACATATTTGAAAGACATAGATTGATTATTATGGGACAATTTGAATTAAAATGAAATTTCAGAAAGAAAGCCTGAATATGTAACACATGAAAGACTGCTGAAGTCAAAAATCCATTTTGAAGTGCTTTATATTTATTGACTTCTTACATGTCAGATATTACTTTAAGGTGCAGTAGTTGCAGGTTTAGTTGTAGTTGTTGGAGTTGTTGTAGTTGTAGTTGGAGTTGTAGTTGTGGTTGGAGTGGTTGTAGTTGTGGTTGGAGTGGTTGTAGTTGTGGTTGTAGTTTTAGTCAAAAGGTTGAACAGCGCAAGAAGAGTTTGCAAAGATATCCTGTTATTCTGGCGCTGTAAGAAAACCAACAGTATCATCAGACACACATCATATAAATATCAGGATTGTCAATAATAACTTGTGTTCCTGTTTGATTTGATTATAGAGGACAGAAAAGTCTCACCTCATTTGAATTGGAACCAGAGTTGGAGCCTGAGCCAGAGCGGGCGAATCGCTGGTGCTCCATCTGAACAAAAGAAACAAGTTGCTATGTTTAATATTTACTTTAATACATATATAATATTGATATTTTCTCATTCAACTACAAATCAAAAAAGTTGCAATACTTTGGAAGATTTAAATACATGTTTACATTTAACTTCAACTTTTTGTTCCATTCAAACTAGATGAAGAAAAACTTTTTCACTTTTACAACTTTAGAGCTGGAAACTGGTGCAGCAGGAACAAACTCTGAGCGCTAACAGATCAGGTGAGCTCTTTGTAACACTGCCAAATGCAAGGCAGGAGGTGATTTGCAGAGTGTGGTGAACATTAACAAAGTAATGATGAAGAGTATGAGCAGTAGTTGTTCCTGCTTCGAGGAGAAGAAAAAAATAAATATTATTAGTGATAAAGTCACACTTACAGGTTGAGCCACAATGAGGCTCAGGAGGCATCCGAGAACAAGCGCTACCTTCAGCATGGTTTCAGTGATCTCACCTGTCGGAACAAAAAAAAGCATTTTTTTTTAAATGACAATTTAAAAAAGTAAATAATAAAATTCAATCAGCCGTTCATATCGTTACCGTCAGGTCTTCTCTGCTTCAGTGAACTTTCTCACAGATGGAGTTTGTTGTAATGTGTTTCTGACGGTTCAGCTTCTCCTTTATATAGAACCTGGAAAGAAGTTGTTGGGAAACTGCACTCAGGAAATTTTCCACAATAATGTTTCACCATGTTACTAATGACCAGGAACGTTTAGAAACAGAAGCCGCACCTGAAGAGGATTATGTTGAATTAAAAAGCTAAGAGGAATGGAATGTCCAAATTAATTTGTCTAAAATCTAAACGACACTGTTCAACTCAGTATCATCAAAGTGGGACACAGATACAACTCCTGGACATTTCTAGCTCTGTTATTACAGTCTAAGTGACTACTACACCCAAAGGCATTTGTATTTCTGCATATTTGTTGTTTTACA
This sequence comes from Kryptolebias marmoratus, assembly GCF_001649575.2. Classification (NCBI taxonomy): domain Eukaryota; kingdom Metazoa; phylum Chordata; class Actinopteri; order Cyprinodontiformes; family Rivulidae; genus Kryptolebias; species Kryptolebias marmoratus. The sequence goes on from NC_051432.1 coordinate 11,051,736, forward strand.
TTAATTTTTTTTGCATCAGCAAAAACAGTAATATAACATCCTTTACATAATGATAAAACCTTGATTCACAGTTTAAGATTTACTGTTTTTATCAAACTGTCTTCATATCTGTTTTCATGTTTTGTTGCTGGACAAAGAAAATCCAAATCCTTTAGGAGAACCTCCAATAATATGTGATGAAATTTGTTCTGAACATATTTCAGTGTGACCAACATTTTGTTTTCAGAAATGTGTGTCTGCCTCATTACCAGATGTCTATTTGCTTCAGTAGATGACAAACCACACGTTTTTTTTCCAAAAAATGTTTTGACTGTTTTATATTTTTCCTTTAGGATTTCTGGAGGCTAGAGCGAAATGACATGTGTCCACTTTCTGGTGGATACAAGGTTTATGAACAGGAGTGAAAAGAAAAGTCCATATTACTAGACAGATTTGAGTGAAACTGAATGTACATCTACAACTGATTAACTTTTTAAGTTAACTGGATTCAAGATTCCTGCCACAACCAATCCTAAAAAACAAACAAACAAACAAGAATATTTAGTCAATTTTACAGATACTGATCTTAATTTTGGTGTGGTAGTAGCTTAGACTGATCTCCAACACATATTCTGACAGATTGCACAAGATCGTTGTTTAAAATTTTACTATTAAACGTTTAGAGCCAACTTTCTGTCTGTCAGCAACATATATCATGAACCTCTAGACAAATTTTAATGAAACTCTCAGAAAGTTATAATTGGATATGCAAGATGGTAAAAACAAAACTGAGAAGGAAAATCTGTCTCCTATTCTCAGTGGCACATAAAAATGGAGCTCATCTCAAAAGTCTGTTAAAACTTGTTTTTACGTATTGACTTTTGGTTGTAATTTTGGCAGGATTTTTTGTTGCAGCAGTTGTGGTAATTCTTGCAGCTATATAAACAAACAAAAGTTAGACAAAATGGTTGTAGTATGAGCTTGTTGTATGAGCACAAGAAGGAGCTGGAACAATGTTTGTCTATTTAAATGCAGGCTGTTCAAGAAAACCAGCAACATATTCTGACACTTAACAGATGATGCTTTTGATAAATATCAAACAACTGATGTTCATGTGTGGTTTTAAAGTGGGGAGAGTAGGTTATTCCGAGTAAAGTGAGAAAAAACGGGCTTGACCAAGATTTGGCACAGCATTCTGGTTTAAAGACATAGTTCAGATTTTTTAAGAGGGGCTTCTGTGGAAATGTTATGAGCCATTAATATCTTACCATTTACTGACTGTTTTTTGGAAAACCTCAGTTTGGAAAAACAGAGTTTCATTCTGGTAGGATTGACAAGTTAACAGCCAGTATACGTAGGGCAAGACCAAAGTGGATTGCTGACAATTTAAAACAACTCAAATCTGAAAAGTTTCAAAGTTGTTCATGCAATTGTGATTTTTTTACACTATCATCATCAGTTTTGCATTAAAGACTACTGTATTTTCCGCACAATAGGGCGCACTGAGTTATAAGGCGCACTGTCAATGAATGGTCCAGTTTCAAACTTTTGTCATATATAAGGCGCCCCGGACTATAAGGACATTAAGTGAAACAAAACAGCTCCCTGTCTTTTCAGAGAATACTGCACCGACATACGCATCAAGTATAAACGCCTCCACCGCGCGCCATGCACAGACTATATCTGAGCCTTAATGCTGCAAGCGGTGCAGCTTTGTAGTTTACCAAAGTCGTACCAAAACATTATGACTTCTTACATATATAAGGCGTTCCGGATTATAAGGTGCACTGTCTTTTTTTTTTAGAAAATTGAAGGCTTTTAAGTGCGCCTTATAGCTCGGAAAATACTGATAACTGTAGCAGGAAGATAAAAATATTCCAGCAAGAAGTGCTCCAGGATTTACCAAACTGTTGCTGATACTTGTGCTTGCAAATAAGCAGTGAGTTTGATGTATAACTGTGTAATATGAAATTGACAGCAATTTAAAGATTTCTAAATAGTGGGAACAGCTCAGTGGATAGTCCACTAGTGTAACCCTGGCACCCTGTCCTCCCACAGCACATGAAATCCCTCAGAGGACATAAGTCTTACAGGTCCACAAAACACATGTGGACTGGACAATCAAAGTATGTCCCCCACAGCAAACGTGTGAGAGTGAAGATCTGGTCTGCTGTGTTAGCATTTTTATGCAAAATGACAAATGTAAAGCAAAGTACAAAAACATAGATTAGTTGTTTTAAAATCGTACAGAAAAACATTTGTGATCAGGTGATGCCTGACTGGGCGATAAAAACACGCCTGGCTGTTAGCCTGGTTTGCACAAAATAAATTTGTACAGTAACTTGTGAGTCACTGTTTTTGTGAAACCAAATGAAGGTTAGGTTAAGCCAGGATAACCAGGAAATTATGGTTAATCCCCACTGTAGGTTTGCGAAACAGCCATCTGGCCGGAAAACCTAATGGTTTGGTTACAGGCAATACCCAACGATGTTTGCAACTTTGCATGTCTTCTCATGATTTTACCAAAGCATTACAAGAGGTTTTCTGATCAGCTCTGAATCTTACTTTTATGTAAATGTTAAATGTCATGAATAAATAACACAATAGTTGCTTTCTAATTCTTTTAGATGCTTTTTACTGCTTGGTAATTAAGCTTTGTTGATGTTGTTTGAGGTGGTCTGCTTTTATTTCGAAATGGACAGACAATAGATCCAAACAAAGCAGCTACAAGAGTTTTAAACTTTTTGAACTCCTTTCAGATATGTGAAGAAAACACTATTGTAAAATTGTACAACTTAAAATGTTGACAAAGAATGGGAGGATTGATCACAAATAGACCCCAAAAAGTAGCGCAGAACAAAAAGGCTTCAAAGGACACCTCTGTGGTACCTTCACCTCTGTTCCCTCCAAACAAAAATGTGTTTAAGATCATTCTAGGTTTATTTTAAATTATTTGGGTTTCAGCTAGGACCAAGTTGTTTTAAAAATGAACTTTTACTGCGTCACTCTGCCAAGAAAACAGGAAATCCAGATGACATTTTCCAGTGAAAACAATAGAGCACCATGAACTGAACATGAGCAACATTTTACTGCATTTATCATTCTTTTTTATTGTCTCAAGCATAAAGGTAATGTTTTCTAAACCTTAGATTTAGTCTTTTTAGGGATTACAGGTGATTTATTTTTTTTGTTAAAATTTAAACAACAGTTCATAAAACTGAGATTATATAAAGTCATTTTTGACAACAGAAATAAAATTGATTTGAAAACAACTTTTTTGTCAAAATTATTTATTGAACATGTTTGGGAAAGCAAAGAGTGTGTTTTCGTTAGATTGTAGCAAACACTATTATTTTTGCCTCAGCCGATGCTTTTCCTTCTCAGCCAACATCTAAGGCTCAAACAAGAAGGGGAAGCTGCCATTACCCTGGAGGAAAAAAAGAAAAGGAGATGATACGTTAAGCATGATTCACAGCTGCAATTGATGCCAAACACACATTGATAATCCCATGTATACTTCATGTGCATGCTGGAAAGTCTTTGAGTATTTGTTTAAAACCGTACCTCATCAGGACCAGGACCAGTCGTGTCACCACGAGGATCAGGAGGAATGGTAGTGGACTCCTTCTGTGTTCCCACTGTCCACGTCTGACATAAAACATTTAGAAAGTTATATTTAAAAAAAGAAAATTTGCATCCATATAAAGTGTTACAAACTTTTTTTTTTGCTACAGTCCCTGTTAATTGTCATAAATCAAGACAAAAACAGAATAACTCACTTTTTCTGTCTGTAGCTTTGGCTTAGAGGCCTGCTGAAATGGACAAATGTACATGAAAATCAGATTGCAAAGCGTCTACATAGATCTTCTTTATACACATAAAGCATAAAAAATAATAAATACAGAAATAATGTCAAGTTTCAAATCATAACAGTTTCAACACCTCAAAAATGTCACTAAATAAAGTCATTAACATAATGTGGGGCTAAAACGTATAAAACCTGCAAGAAAGTATTTCAAAACACATTTTTTCAGTGGTCAACACCGTCAGTAATCCACTGAAAAATCCAACCAACAGTGTGGCAGCCAGGAGACATTACAACACACACCTCCACCAAACCATCATGACTCAGCATACACAGCTGTGTTATTATCAATAAGTCCTACCTTTGAGTCATCATTGTCTGTTGAAGCTTTAACATTTGATTCATAATGATACAGCATGAAGAGCAAACATTTCTACTGTTTCTATTTATTTTTTTCCCCGCTGTGAATATTTTTGCAGTCAGTTTGTACTACACTGATCACTTAGCATCTCTATGTTAGGAGAAATATACGTACGTTGGATTTTTGTTTGTGTGTTTTTAATATTTTTTTGGAAAAGGAACCTGATGAAAAATGACCTGCAGTGGGAGTTGTGGTCGTTGTGTTGTTCTTTCCAGGTTCTGCTGTGCGTTGTTGGGCAACATCGCAGTGTTCCTCTGCTGAGGGTAGCCGTAGAAGTAAGGGTAACCCTGGAGAAAAAAACAAAAAAACAGTCAGTCGTACTAGAAGATTTCTGAAGCACCAACACAGCTTCTGCCTAAAACTCCAACATCAACTTTATAATATTCAGAGTTATAACTTAAGGCCTACGTGTTGACGTGTAAAGTGTATAAGACGTATAAAAAGAAAAACGAGCAAAAGAAATGTTAAAGCTGCTGCTAGTGGCTCATTAGGGTCACCATGGTAACCACACACCTGCGTCTCTTATTCCTAATGAAAGACAAACAGAAACACTGACTAAAAAATTAACTTGAAACAAACAGTATAACAAAATGAATTGTAAGTGGAAGAAGGATCCAAAAGTCACACTTGTCTATTCTTGTTTTTTTGTGTGTGTGTGTGTTTTATGTAGGAGACATGACAAGTTCAAAAGACCCTTTACTTCCAGTTTTGAAGAGAAAAGTCAGAGCTCAGATATAATAGGAGCCTATTACAGCTTGGCTGTGTGCACACTGCACTCTGAGGGGATCTGAGAAAAAGCAGCTATATGTGTGTCTATTACTGCTGTAAGACTGTGGAAACAGGAAAAGCTTATTTTCAAAAGTTTTGGAAACTTTAGATTGTTAAAATGTTTCTCACATCATCAAACTGAAAGTTCAAGATTCTGTAGTAAAATCTCCAAAAATAATTAAAATTTTACTGTAGTTGAGTAAAAGCTATGAGAAATATTAAAAATGCCAGTTCAGTCACGTAATAAATAAAGAATAAATCAAACAAATAATAATTAATGTGTCTCAAGGCTTATGTGTTGGCACCTTTGATAAAACTTTAAATAAACATATTAGCGTTTTTGCAAACATGTCTGTAAGTTTGACTTCATACCTGCTGCCTGTAAAGCTGAGGAAATCCAAAAGATGGGTACTGAAACTGTGGATACATCTAAAGAAGATTTGAAAAGAATTATTAGCTTCTCCTGAGCAGCCTTGCAACAGTTGCACTGATAAAGAGATGTAATCACACAATGCTGTGCTGAGGTTGGGTACCTGTGCCGTGTTTTGGGTCTGCTGAGGAATATTGGGATTGTTGGGGTCTTGTGGTAGTCCGAGCTGGTCTTGCTGCCCGTTGGGAAGAAGCACAGGTGTCAGCTGGTTGCCCTGGTTGGGAAGCAACAGTTGTGGCCCCTGGGGGCCGAAAGGACCTGCCACTTGAGGGTTCAGATTCACCACCTGTGGGGTGAGCAGCACCTCGGGAGTCTGTTGTTGCAGAACATACGGAGGGAACAAAGAAGCAGCCTGGAGATAGAGGAGATATGTGTCAGTTTATGTTTACATTTAACAATTTGATGGAAAAAGTACGGCATAAATAATGACAATCTGAGTAGCTCCAGTTGTTTTGTATACAAACTGTACCTGCGTTTGTCCAAGAGCTGCAAGAGTTAATCCATTCAGTCTTAGGATCTGAACAATAAAAAGATTATTTTCTGTATGTAGAAATGTGACTGAGCAAGAATAAAAAGGGTTTTAACTGTAACTTACCTCATTGCTGTTGCTCGCAATAAGTGCAATCTTCAGGATTAAGAAAACATAAAATAAAAAATTTAATGTGTCATAAAATACAGTGCACATTTCCACATGAGTAAGAACGCAAATAAAAGGAGCAACTCACCGGCAAACTGAAGCTTGACCTGAGTAAACAGATCAACAGGAAGGCTGCTTGCTGCTTCATGATGTCCTGCAACGTCCGGGAGAATATATATATATATATATAGATATATTTATTATTTTTTTAAGTTTCATAAATACACATGCTTGCCTCTTCAAAATCCAAATTTTTATTTTAAATCAAGAAACAAGAAACTGATACAAAGAGCGCTTCATCTTACCGTTTCTCTTCTTTTTTTCCCCTTCTTGTCTCCTCGCCGGGTCCAGATGCCTTTTAAATTCTCTGTGTGCAAGTTGTTATAGTCCGCCAATAACTCACCCAGACAATATGTGGTCAGAATGACAGACATTTCTCATGACAACAGACTCAGACACTCACAACACAGGATGCTAAGCGTGTCATTAAGTGTAAGTCATGTCTCTAAAAATCAAATCATGCTCTGCGTTGAGTGGTTAAACAATCTTAATCTTAAACTGAGCGTGTGATGAGAAAAGCTCCAGATTTTGTCACTTTTTCTTGCTCGTATTTGCCATAACTTGCCACTGTAGATGTTAAGCTTGCACAATACCCTTCTTAGATGTTTTTTGCATACAGTTTGTGTGCTGCATGTTATTATTTTAGAGTATAATTATGGAGTTTAGGACCAACAAGAATTCTGGCAAGTCATGAGAAAAAAAAAAATTTAACATGAGCGAGCAGCTCAGGATCAGACATTTGTCATAGGTTGTTTATCACTTGTAGACAGATGTTGGCATTTAATTGGAAAACTAGCAATACAAATAGTTTTACTTGACTGGTATTTATGTTATGGGTACAAAGTATGTGAAACTTACAACATGCTTCTAACAATCTTTTTCAATCAGTTAGTTACTTTAGTTGTAAAAGATTTTTTTTTCATATGCATTCATACATCCTGGATAATTAAAAATACATCCAGAAGAACAGTTTAATTTGGACATAACTGGCTCACATAGAGTCCAACAATGATTGTTTACAGTAAGTGACTGAATGTGCAAGGAGCTGGCACCTTCAAAAACAAGCACCAGAGGGCATACGTAGTGGCATTCTGAGTGGACCGGTAGTGTGATCAGTCAGTCAAAGCAGTGAGTGAAGGTCACAAGACACAGATGATGCCTTGTAGATGCTTTAGACTCCAATACTATCCCCTGATGGCGTTTGATAGGGGTCACGTTGTTGGTTTGCATGTGGTTGCATGGTCACATTGTACAATTGTAAGGCATACAGATGGCACAATGGCCCAGTGTTAGAACCAAAGGGTATGTGAGGGAACCAACACGCATTGTGAAGGTTCCAGTCATGCAGGACAGACCACACCAAAGAAGGATTGTTGTGTTGTGAAACAAGCTTTACAGAGCCCCATGACATTAGTGCCTGTCATCTGGACACAGGTATTAGACTCCTTACAACATATCTATGTCATTCCACATTGCCTGGCATCAACTGGACTATGTGTTGACTGTTGAGTGTAGGCTACCATTAATACCAGAACAGATACGGTTGTGTTTGGAGTCTTGTCAAGTGATAAGTGATATTGTATCATGCTCAGCCATGAATCAGAGTTTTGCATTACACGAATGACCATTGTGTGTGCGTATGGCAGCATTGATGTTATGAAGAGATACATCAGTGTTACTCCTGGCATCTTGGTGTGGGGAGCCATTCAGGTCACCTCTGGTAGTGATTCAGGGGACCCTGACAGCACAGTGATATCCTGAGACAGTAGGCTGGTACAATCTTTAAACAAGAAAACACCCATCCTTACATGGCTTGCATGTCTGTGGACTGCCTCCGGTGGCCAGCCATGTCCTTCAGGGTTTCTCTAGAGCCAGTTGTAACATATATGGCCAATTTGCTGCAGGAGTAGATACAACAGCACTATGACTTGGTTCTGCCACCAAATTACTGCTTGTAAGGAGGTGCCACACCCTCCTGACATGGAACTAGCATGGCACCTGTACTGCCAACTCCATAGTCCATTTTATGTGATACTGTACTTGGTGTAACAAAGTCACATGACCCTTCATCATGTGCAGATGTAATTTCTTTCCACCATTCCATCTAGGCGCTTAACTCCTTTTTGTCAGTAAATGTATTTGCGTGGTTAAAATGATAACAAAACTGAAATTGTTTCCATCCAGGTCTTTTGTAAATGTTTTGACATGAGAGCTAAAACCTACAGCTAATCATTGACCTCTGTTATTCAAGACAGGAACCATGAAATTACTAGTCAAAAATTCATTAATTCTCTTTTCTTCTTTTTTGTTAATAAAAACAATTTTCTCTTCTAGAGCATGTCCAAATGCCTTCCACTGAAGCTAAAAATGTCACACTAATTATGAGTTTCTTTAATTTTGTGTTAGGCTCATCTTCAATCTTAATTTTACTGCTTTTGTTTTATTCTACAACTGATTAACTTGTAGTCAATCTGATTCAAGATGGCCACAACAGCGAACTGATTTAAAAAAAACACATATATGGCAATATCTCTGTCAGTTTTAAAAATATTGAGCTATATATTAGAATGGTAGTGGCTAAGAGCCAACAGCAATACATGCCTCAAGCACTAACAGATTGCACCAGATCTTTGTTTAAAACTTTGGCATACTCCAAGGGCTAACTACTCATATGAGATTTTTTTTTTGGACTCACTGTTTGCTGAAAGTCCTAAAGTTTATTCATGACAGACAGCATTAACTTAAGCAGCACTGACTGGAACTTGTGGTGCCAAAAGCGTGTTTACATTTTGAGTTTATTGCAATCTAGATACAACTATGACACATGTGTTCTTAAAAGAGATTTAACTAAGTTTCAGCTCTCATCGATCTGCACACAATACTGTAGAAAAAGAAGAAAAGTGTGTTTTTGTAGCATTTTGTTAACTTGTAAAAACAAAAGACTGAAATCCTATTAACCTTAGTAATTATGCTCACACTCACAGCTGAATTGTAATGAACTCTGTTTTCCCAGTGCAGAATTTCTTCATGTTTTAACAGCTTGACTAGAGTCAGCCAATCCACATCTGAATTTACTGGATTTAATGAAAAAGCACACACCTCTCTGCGTAATGTCTCCCAACTGATGGTGTCAGACTGAAAATCAAACTATTATGTTGCATTTAAAGTGACCAAAACCGAGTAGCCTTAATCCCTCTACATGAAGTAAGCCTTCGACAGACATCCTTAGTCTGCTGCAACTAGATAAGGACAAAGCCAAGGGCTGTGGTCAGAGAGGTAAAACAATACGCCAGGTGAAAGAAGGTGAACAGGAATGAAAATGAGAGTCCGGTCCACCTATCAGGATGGTTTGCATTTTGTCAAACAGCATCCTGTCCTCACCAAAAGACATACAATAGCAACTTGCAGGAGTTTGCCAAAATTTATCAAGGTTTTAAGTAATGTACTGTGTAGAGTTTGGATATGTATTGACGCAACAAATGCTACATGAAATGTTAGCTTATTATCTGTAAATTTGACTCAATTAAAGCCAATTTTGTGTTTGCTAAGGTCATGTAGTTATGGCCTTATTGAATAAGATTGACTCCAAGTGTTAATCAGTTGTAGATGGACACGCACTGATTATTTTTTGAAAGTTGAATTAAATCCATTTAGTTGTTTCTGTTACGACAGATAATCAAACACATGTACTCAAACACAGACAAAACGATATCGCCCACCTTTTGTGATAAAGAGGGTTGCAGTCTATCCTGCCTATCATCAGCTGAGAGGCTGGAGAGACCCTGGACAAGTCAACAATCCACCACAGGGCCAACACAGAGACAACTACACATTTATACTCATTGGTCTATTTAGAGACATCAGTTATTTTTTTAACTGTGAGAAGAAGCTAGAGTACACACAGATATGGGAGATCATGCAAACTCCACACAGAAAGGCATGTCTAAAACAACAGAAAAATATAAAGTGATTCATCACAAGCCGGATAACATCTCAGGCAACAATCTGATGTGTATTTTACACCATTTCTATGTGAGAACAGAGGTGGCTTTGGAAAAACTTGATGAAAAGTCTCCATGTGACCCAGACTGAGAGACTTAGTCTCAGGAGACCAGAAAATCCTTGTGTTGTCAAAAAAACAGGTAAGAAACTTCAAAAATAAAAAAAAGGTGTGTCAGGCTCATACAGTTGTTCCCAAGAATGCTTGAGGCTGTTTTTTCTGCCAAAGGTACTTTTAAAAAGTAAAGAGTCTGAATATTTATGTAAACAGGCAATGTAAAAAAATTATTTTGATTAATTTACAGAACACTTGAGGTGGCCTAACCTCCTAACAGACAAACAAAGTTGACACCAATTTTTAATGTCAAAGTTTTAGGCAAAGATCTTGTGTAATGAGTAGCACTTGGAGAATGTGTTAGGGATGGCTCTCAGCAACACAACAACCACACCACATTTTAACACAATATCTGTAGAATTTACTGAATTAGAGCCATTTCTGTCATTTTTAAGGTGGATGAGGTAGTCATCTTTAATTGGGTTGGTTCCAGATGTCAGTCAGTTGTAAACGTACACCAATAAATATTTCATGAAAGTTTTATTTAAATCTGTCCAACGGTTCATGAGATATTTTGCTAACAGACAAAAATGATTTGACTCCAAATAGTTAATAGTAGTCTTGGTGGTCAGTCTTAGCTACTACCACACCGAAATGTAGGTCAGTAGCTATAAAACTGGCTGGGTTATAGCCATTTTTGTATTTACGTAGGTTGTCTAGCTGTGGCTGCCATCTTGAATCAGTTTGACTCCAAACATCAGTCACTTGTAGCTATACATTCAGTTATTACTTTCTGCAAGTTTCATTAAAATTTCATGAGATAATTTGGTAACAGACACACATGAACACACACACAAACACTCAAAAACATTATTGCTCCTCTGAGGAAAACAACAAAGAGGGACTGTAGTGTTTGATTTATCTAATCCACATAACTTTATATTATCTTTATCATCTGTTTTGGTTTCCTGAAGGTTTTTGCACCCTATCTACTTATTATCCTTTAGATGGCAGCAGAGGTCCACTGTAATCTCTGCTCAGATGAAGGTATGAGATGATGAAATTAATATGATTAGGGTTTTTGTAAACTTGTGCAAAATTAGACAAAACTTGTTTGGATTTTAGTGTAAATTTTTATTAAACATCAAATATGTGACATTACAAATCAATTTTATTGCAGTTGAAATAACTGACATACTTAGTGCAAACCATGTGCCAAGCCTTCTCATGTCATGAAGAGTGATTGGGACATTTTACCAGTATGAACTTAATTATTTTCAGAAAAACTGTTGTCACATGGAAGCTTTGTTGTTGCTGACTCAGTGGGAGCTGGAATCTGTGGACACATTAAGGTAAATAGATAAATAATGAAAGTGCTTTGCAGACTATAAAAAATATACCAAATGAAAGACAGCATCTGTGATCTTTTTTGAATTTTTAGATCTTTGCTTGTAATTTATGCCATCTTACCTGCGTGTCCACAGTAGACTTCCCTGTATCTGCTGATTTCACAACCTGACGCTAAAGATATACAAAGAAATATTGTGTAAGTTTAGATGTGAGTCACACCACACACAGTCCATGAACTGTAAATAAAGATTCATACCCTGAATCTCCTGAGAGGATCAGGTTGACCAGGAGCCTGCATGGCTCCACCTGCCATCCCCTGAACAAAGACAACAAACTTATTCGAGGGATTTTTTAAGTTTCTAGAAATGCTAACCAATAATGTTAGAGAAGTACGAAGTTACCATCTGAGGCTGCTGTTGCATGGTTCCACCCATCAACCCCTGAACAAGAAAAAGCCAAATAAATCTCATTTTAGTAATATTTGACATTTCTAGAAATGCTATGAAATAATGTTAGAGAAGTGAAAAGTTACCATTGGAAGCTGCTGTTGCATGGCTCCACCTGCCATCCCCTGAACAAAGGTACCAAAAATTACCAGTGGAACAGTAATTTGTATTTTTGGTTCATTTTTTCAACAAAGGAAAGATGCCTTTGAGTTTGGGAGTTTATTAACTTTTTGTTTGACAGACATTTCAGTTCCCTGGATACAAAACACAGCATAATATGAACTTTTTATAGTATTTTATAGTGATGTCACCAGTGGATAAAACCTTCCTGTACATCACCTGCTACCTGAGAGACTGCCCACCAGCAGGGGTAGTTTGTTTTTCTGGTTCTGCTTCTGGGAGAGTTATTGCCTGTTTAAAATTAGTGAAAATAAACCTAGCATTTGGCTACATTTTTTTTCCCCCTTTTGTTCTAAACTGTGACCCCAAAACTGAGATACATACATAATTTGTGTGTACATTTACACCTCGGTTAACCAGTATTAAACCAGATTCAGTTAGAGAAGTTAGTGGTTACCATCTGAGGTTGCTGAGGATTCATTTGACCCATCTGGGGAATGCCCATGAAAGCAGGCTGGTACTAAACCAGAAAGACAAAAAGTAAGATTTAATTTTAAAAAAGCCTGAACATGATTATGTAGTTTTTGGGTTGTTACAGCAGCACTGACCGCATTGACCGCTGCAGGGAACATGTTGGCAACAGGAGGTCGAAAAGCTAAGGCGGGAAGTCCAGGAACAAACTGTGAGGAGGTAAAACACGCAAATAGTTTAACGAAGGCTGGGCCGTGGTTTTCCATTAAATGTACAACAAATGACCTGATGGACTCACCTGAGCAAACTGGGGCTGCCCAATGAAACCGACTCCACCACCAGCTACCAAAGGTGGGTTCAGACCTCCAGCTATCATCCCATTGAGCATCCCAGCATTCATAGCTGCCAGCAGCCTCGCTGTCTGCACAGAACGAAAGTTTTTTGTTTTTTTTTTATTTGCTGTGACCTATTTGTAATATTCTTCAAAACATGCATAAATTCATGGGCTATTTCTCACCTTGCCTGCATTGACCTGCAATGAATGAAGAGACAAGATGTTAAATGACAGATAAACATGAAAACAGATCAAACAGGTACAGATAGTACTCACATAGGAGACAGTGGCAACAAATGCTGTGAAGAGAAGAAACTTCATTTTGCAACTTGAAAAGTGTCCTTTCTTCAAATGTCAGAAGATCAGTAACTCTCTGTATTTAGTACACCTTTTTATCAGCCTCAGAGATTATTTTGAGCCAATTAGAGACAAGAACACTGACTTTTCCTTTCTTTTTTTTTTTTACAAACTGTATTTGTCACTTGTTTGTCATGAGGACATGTGATGTGACAACTTCATTTTGAACAGTAGATTTGAAAAGATCTGTAAATCCATGAGCTACCTATTTGGGAAAATTTCACCACATTCAGACTTTTCTCATTGTTCTCTGCACAGCCAAAAGACCACAGATGAAAACAGAGTGACTCAGTCTCTCAGGACGAGTCTGTGGAGATCTGTGGAAGCTGCCGACCTAAAACCAGTCAGAAACCTTTAAATGCTGCGGGTTGCGGTCGCACGAGGCAAACAACTGACATCATTGCTGAGTGCTTTTGTAGATCAGTGCATGAAAAACATATTTATGTATGCTCTTGCAGTCAAATCAAACACTGTATGTAACAGAGCAGACCATAAAATGACTGTGATTACTGTAAGAAAACAGCAGTGGAAAACTAACATCTACTGATTTTCTTCTTCTCTAGAGTGCAATTTTTATGTTACATGTGGTGTGATGATGGTTAAAAGCCATAAATGGATTGATTAAGAAATTCTGGACCAATAGCTACTGTGTATATAAAGAAACCTGACAAAAGTAATAATGAGAAAGAATGCACTAAAGATCAAACTAATAAAAAAAATGCTATTGAATTCTGGTTTAAGAGAATTATTTTAAAATAATAATAATATTGAAACTGGCTTTTACTAAAAAGATGGTAGTTTTAGAAAAGATTGAAACTAATTTGACCACAGGGACGTGTTACACTAAGGCATGTCCTGTAATCAGCATCACAGGTGTTTTCGGTCTTGTAATCAGTCAGTCTGCCTGCTGAAAGGATGAAAAGTAGTCACAGTGCTGTTTGGTATCATGATGTGTACGACACTGAACATGTTCACTGCATGTGGACTGTGTTAACAGACCCAAATATTAAACACACAAGAAAAGAACATAGTACCTACTGTAAAATATGGTTTGTGCTCATTTCTCACTTCTGTTAAACTCATAACATCTTTATAACGTGTTTTATTCAAAGGGATCTTACAAAGGTGCAAACATTTAAAGCTTGTATAAATGATAAATGGTAATGCAGTTCAAAGTGTAAAATATAATCAAACTTTGATACTTTCATTGCTACAAATGAGGTTACGTTTTGTCAATGATGAAATGTAAACAAACTTCGATATCGCTAAATTGATTTGATTGCTGAAATGAGGTTACGCTTAGCTTATGATATAACAGTCACAAATAACAGTTGTGTAAGTGGGGTGAGGGAGTCTGAAGGTGGAAGAAGGTTTCAGGGCATCATGATATGATAAGCTGCTGCAGCTGATTGTGTGCAAAAAAAAACTGGTCTTGGGCGCAGTTTATAGTATAAAAAGAAGTGGAAGGGAGAATTACTTCAGACACAACTGGGAACATGTTGCTGTTTCTTCTTGTTGGTGAGTTGTTGTCTCCATTCAGCTGAATGTTTAAATAAATGTATGACTGATAATTGAACCTCTGGTCTGGAACTCAGTTTGAGTGTCCGTCTTTTCTGCAACATTAAAGATCCGGTGAGATTCCTCTGAAAGGAGCGAATACTAAAAACTTGGTTTTCTCAACACTACGGTGAAACAAAGAGGCTCGGTTCTGTTTTGGAGCTGCTTGGCTGCATCTGGAACAGGGTGTTTTCAATCTATGCAGGGTACAAGGAAATCTCAAGACTAACAAGGCATTCTGAAGTGAAATTTGCTCCCCAGTGTCAGAAAGCATGGTCTCAGTTCAGTTCAGTTCATGAGTTCTCCAACAGGATAATGACCCAAAACACACAACTAAAAACATCAAATAATGGCTCAGAATAAAACATTGGACTATTCTGAAGTGGTCTTCTGAGCCCTGATCTAAATCCTGTTGAACATCTGTGGAAGGAGCTGAAACCTGCAGTCTGGAGAGGGAACCCTTCAAACCTGAGACAGATGGAGAGTGAGACAGCATACCTGTGGACAGGTGCAGAAGTCTCAGAGAGGGTTACAGAAATCACCTGATTTCAGTGATTGCCTTAAAAAATATGTTAAATTATGGCTACCATCCTGTTTGCCAAGAACACTTTCATTAGTTTTTTTAATTATTATTATTATAATTCAAAATCAATAATTGATTTTCATGAGTTAATTTTACCTATTTTTCTTTATTCTTTTTTTTTATCACATTTTTCAGTTTCAATGTATTTCAGCGACTTTTGTAGGAGTTTCTTTCATGAAAAGGTACAGATAAATTTGTCTGCATCTGTAAATGTCAGTCATTACCATCTATTGATACCATCACTGTTTTGCCAATAAGCTAATGAGAGTCGACAAGCTGATTATTGACCATAAAGCTGTTAGGCACATATATTTGTGCATCTTCATTATAAATGTATCAACTCCATAGCACCAATCAAACCAGTTTCACTTGGGTTTTTGAGTTTGTATAAAACATCCTGCACTGTCCAGATAAAGATAAACCAAAGCAGGTAACAGCTGGACTCAGAAAATGTGATGAGATGTACATGAGAAAAATACTATTAAAGTAGCTAATATAAGTTATAAACTGATCTTATCCAGTGTCGCTCTCATTTTCCTTTTTGACTTTGATAAAAGACAAATTTCCAACAAGCTGCAGAGTTGAGTCGACCTTCTGACTGATCCGATGAGAGTATGATGTTCTGTGTCAAAGTTTGACTAAAACTGCATTTTTACAACATATGCAATATGTTTAGATTTAATAAATATTTCTTATTCAGTATTTATTTGGATTCATAGTTAACTTTACCTTTTTTTTTAATAATTTTGAAGGTAATATTAATTTTGTTTCAATATTTATAACCAATCTTTAAGGTGAAATGTAATTTTTCCCATGTGATTCATTATCTGAACTTTCTACTGCTTATGATGTAGAGTTTCAAGGTGTGTTATTAAATGTGTAAATGTAACTAATAGTCAAATCTGTGTTTTCAATACATGAAGTTTACGGTCACCTATTGAGAGAATTCCTCCTTATTATTAATTTGAGACTTTTATAAACTTTTTTTCTGATAGGAATGGTGCCCTTTTGATAACAAGATAGTTTCTGACACTTTAAGCCAGAAGAAATAATAAAACATGTAACTTTTGGTATTGAAGAGCCACAAGTGAAAAGAATTTCACTATGTCAGAAATTTGTCACTGGAACCTACAATTAAATATATTCCGCCGGTTGTAGACATAATTGCTAGAACTGCAAATTAGGTGATTTAAATGGTAAATCATTTCTGTAATTTGCAATATATATTTTTTTTTAAAAAAAAAAGGTTTAAATACAATCCGTTCAGTTTTCTCAGCCCTGAAGCAAACACTTGATTCAAAGTCACAGACATAGTTTGTCATGTTAAATCTGCTCTTTTTTTCTCAATATGTTTAGGAACCATTAAATTTGTTCCCCGGGTAGCTGGCTCATTTTTTTTTTTTTTCTCACACTGAGGTTGTCTGGGAATGGTTTCTCTGCTGCTGACTGAGCAGCCCACAGCACTCCAAGGTAAACACCATGTGGGATGTCTGGTCTGGAGGTCTAATTATACACTGTCATGCTTTTCAAATTTAGTAACGGTTTCTTGTTTGGAGTTAATGTTGGGAGAAATTATATTTCATATCATGAAACTATTAATTGCTTTCACACATCTATTTACAGAAGTAATCATTCCTGTTTTGTATTACAGGACATCTTTCATTAGTTGTAATAAATCACTCCAGGAATTGAGCAATAATGTAAAGAATTTCCAATGTTTTTGAAGTTTAGAGCCTGAAATTACTAGGCTGCAAGCTGGCAGTGAGGTATATATAGAAGTTTGTGTATTTTTCCATCAGTCTCTCACATAAAAATAACAGCAATTTTAGAAGTTGTGCCATAATAATAGTTGTCTTTATTTGATGTTTTGCAGACTTAGATATATATTTGGGTACAGATGATGTATGTGTTTAAACAAAATAATCAACAAGGTCTCAGCATTTAAAAAATCAATCATTTATTGATCATTAGTCAGAATGACAAGTTTTTCTAAGACTAAAGTCTGGAAATCTATGAGGCAAGATCTGCGAGTAAGATGGTGGAATAAATCATCTGTCACGACTGCGTAGTATCATTTCAGTTGTTGTCTTCCGTGTCCATCCCAGAGCATTCTTCCTCCCCTTCAGCAACCGCAGCTTTCGTTACTGGAGTCGAGAGCTGTGTCCTCCTGAGACGAGCTGCCACTGAACGCTGAAACCTCAGTATTCCTCTTGCATTCCCAGCACCACCAGCAACGCCCAGCTGTTGCTGGTTATTCGGCCCGGCCACAGGGATCAGCTGCACTTGGCCTGGAGTCAACATGGCAGGCTGAGGGTCTACTCCAGCGTTATTCTGGGGCAAAACACCAAGCAGCATCAGTGGCCCACCCCCAGCTTGCTGAGCCATCTGCCCCTGCAGATTCCCGATTGCTCCACCTGCCTGCCCCAAAGCAAAAGTCCCACCTTGCTGGAGATCTGCGATGGGAATCAGCTGCTGAGCTGGAGCTTGACCCACAGGGTTCCCCACTGGCTGGATAAACAATGACCCGCCAAGTTGAACCAAGCGTGCCATAACGGCTCCTCCGGCCAGCGGAACTCCATTTTGAGCCCTGGCGTTGGCAACGTTACCAGCAGCTCCTACTGCTTTTCCGCCACCTCCATTATTTTTGGCTCCCCCTTTGAGAAGAGCCTCAGCACTCCCTGAAGACGCACCACCCTCCACCACAAGAGCCAGAGTCTGAAAGATAACCCACAGTATGCAGTACATCTTTTATTTCAGCGACGGCAGAAGGTCAGCAGGTGAACAGCCGCCTCATTTTCTACTTATATACAGAGAGTCAGATTCAGTGATGGGGCAGCAGCGTCCAATCACAATCCTGCATTTTATCTGAAAACAACAAGTCACTGTAATCATCATGACTTGGCTGCAAGCTATTGTTGTCTTATAGAGGGCCATTATTCAGGATTAAGTGGCAAACCGAAACCACACATGAGTGACTTGCATTTTCAAACCTATTGTTGCTGAGGATATGTATTTAAGTCAGGGTACGCAGAAATATTCTTTGTAAAAATTTGATGTTTTTTGACATACATTTTAAAAGAAAACATAAAACGAGGAGACATTTTAAGCATTTGCTACAAAATTAGGACACACTGTTACTGGTTTACATCAGTAGTGTAACATAGGGGTTTGAAATTATATAAAAGTGTACAATTTATAAACTAATCTTTAGCTACATCATTCTAAATTATAGCTCTTTTGTATTCTGGCATAGTAAACTTTACAACATTGTCTTTATCAATAAGCTGTTGTAAACTTTTCCCTCAGTATGAAATGCATCAGCAGACTGGGCAAAACTGGCTAAAAGTAAGTTTTTATCATATTTTAGTAAATGATTCTACTTGTTAAATCTGAGTCAAAGGTCTCTAAATTAAAAGTCAAAGCTTGATCTAGAACAAGATATCAGGAATGATAAACACTTATTTGTTATAGCAGGAGGTACAGTTAGTGTTGTTCATCTGAACTTGTGTTGTGATCGTTCGATAAAATGTAAAAATAAAAACTACAAAAAGAAATAAACAAAAAAACAGACAATTTGTGGAGGCTTCTATTTTAAGTTTCCAAATCCTGTGTAGGAGATTAGGTACAAGATGAAGCTCAGAAAAGCAGGTTGACATCCATATCATCTGCGGAGAGAAAAGTTTAAAAAAAGAGAGAAATATTAATATGTTAGAAATATATTTTTTTTAATTGTCAGTCAGACGAGAAGAAGTTTGAAAATGCAAATTGTGCAACTTTCTTACAAGGACAACACCGAAGAATTACAACTGGCTTTGTAATAAACGACTGAATTAAGGACATATTACTGTTCTCACCATCTTTGATACCAAAGCAAGAGGTCCATTCTTTAAAGGACACCTGTTTGTCCTTGTCAGTGTCACACTCCTGGAAGAAACGAGAGGTGCAGTGCTCCATCGGCACCAGAGGGACCCGGAGCGGGGCCAACTCTGAGTGGGACAAGAACCTGCACAGAATGAGCAGAGAGGGGCTTTTTACCACTGTGACCACATCACCTGCATGGAAAAGCCGGTAAAGAAAAAGGATGGATGGATGAATGTTTTCTCCAAAAGACAAACTGTCTTACTGTCGACCATTACACCATTACAGTTAACATATGGAAAAGATCATCTCACAAATTTATGCCAATCCATTTTCTCTACCCCCATTTTCTTGTTCAGGGTTGCGGGGAGCTGGCGCCTATCTCCACTATGTGAGAGTTGGGGTACACAACCTTTCACAGACACACTCACACTTATGCCCAATTTACCTTTCATGCATGTTTTTGGTCTGTGAAAGAAAACTGGACTATCCAGAGAAAATCCACACATAAGGAAAACATACAAAGTCCACACAGAAAGGCCCCAGTTGGAAGTCAAACCCACAGCATTCTTGCTGCAAGGCGACAAGCAAGGTTTTCTATATTCAGAAGCTAGAAACCAAGTTTAGGCTAAAGAATCTTCACTGGATAAATAGCTACTTTGCTCTTTGAGTTGCTGTCTAAGACCAACAGTTTGTAAGCGTACAGTTAAAATAGTTTGTAAACTATTACTATTAGGATTTAGTCCAGCAGAAGTGAATAAAATGTACCTGTCAGAAGGGTGTTGGTCCAGCTGAGCGAACTGCCAGTGCACCGGATAGATGTACATGTTGTAGTTCTTCTCAAAGTCCTGTGCAAGAAGCTCAACAGGGTGATGGCCAGCATGAAGGCGCCTCTCATTCTCAAAGATTTTCTTCACCTAGATAACAAGAAGAAAACCGCAAATTGACTGAATTTCACTTGTCAACTCCGAAGACAAACAACAGTATGTGCAGCTGCTCCTTTTCACCATAATACAAACAACAGCAAGCAAATTCTTCAATGAAATAATTTCTCTTTCTCTTTCGGGATTTGTGTCTTACTCTAAATCGCTGTTTCGGGGTGAGGAATCCAGGGCTCATGGAGTCGTGCTCATAAAGCTGTAGCAGCACATTTTTCAGCCAGTCCCTCATTCTTAGGGGAAACTGGACCAGCTCGTTGTCCACACACGGAAGTATCACTGTGGGAGAGAAGACGGTTAAACCTTTTCTCTGGGATCATCTTTTAAAGATACTTCTTCATCACATAGTCTGTGTAAATTACATTTGCATGGGCCAGTGTAGTCCAGATGAAGTTTGTGGCCTCTCTTTGAGCCCTCCAAGTTGCATTTGGTAGCAAAGAGCTCACATGATGTCTCATAAGTTTTGTTGTCTGTCCCACAAACCTAAAAAGAAACGCAACTGTTCATGTAACCAGAGTTGGAACTTTTCAGTCGAGAAATTATAATGCTGCACATACTTACGTGATCAAACTCATTTATGCTGGGTGGACATTCTAATGGTTGCTGACACGCACAACCTGGCTTACCATCTGCATCAAGTTTACATGTTTTCCCACGCTTGCAACGGAAATTGACACATGGATCTAACAGAGAAGACAATGCATTGATTTTTATGTCAATTTTTATGTCATATTAAACAAGCACATGTAAAGGCTTTATTATCCTGGCTGGTTTGGGTTTTTTCTTCTGTTAGGAACCAGTGAGCTACAACCACATTGCATCATCCTCTGCATTCTTCTACCGTTAGAGCTGGTGCAGTGATTACGTTCAACTTGATCTCTCTTATTCACTCCTTAAGCCTGCAGAGCTGTGTTTTGGTTGTGACTGGGAAGCAGTGTGGGCACTATTCATGCAGAAGTTTTAATGAAATGATCCAGTCAGCAAATTCCCATGTGAGACTGTTGGGATAGGACATTAGTCAGTTTAAGCTCTGCTGACCAGAGATGATGGAAGGTCTTCCATCCTTCAAAAAAAACTGAATTATTTAAAAAACAACATTTTAAAGTTTAGGATAGAATGAGCTATCTTCCAATATTACATATATTTCAGTTTTAAACTGGATTTTACTTATATTCCAGTTTATATTTTGTAATTTAAACATTAATTTCACATGTTTCAAAACTTATTATCATTTACTTGCATTTCTTTTTTATTAGCTTGTAAGCTTGAGCTATGTACAATAAACAAAACCACAAGTAAGTCAAGCAAGTATCAATGCTAAAGAGGGAAATATTCCCTTTAACCTTCAGTTAATTGCGTTATATTTGAAACCAAAACTCTTTACTTCAGTAACTTTAGCCTTTTTTAACAGACTTAGATTTTCTTTTTATACACAAACATGAAATAAAACAATCTGACTACTGAGAAGTGATTTTAAAAAGACTGAGTACCCATCAACTAAATATAGAACAAACAATGTCTTATTAAACTTATTCAATCACTTATTCAGCCATTAACCATAAGGCTGACACAAGACTTAGAACATTCATTAATTTTTTTCTCTAAACATTTTCTGCCCAGGCAAAGGCCTGCAACCAACTAAAAACAGGTCACTTTTGGGTCATGACCCACCATTTGAGAATCACTGCTTTAAACCGTGAATAACTTAGATAAATGAAACAGCTGCTGCACATTCAAAGCTATGTACGTATTGATTTACTTTTGGAGTTTTTCTTCAAAGATTGTCATTAAACAAGTAAGTGCAGTGGTGCAAAGATTCTGACAGTATTTGACTTCAGTGTGGAATATTTTACTTAATTCAACTTGTTAAGTGTTAAGAGGCATCCAAAACTGATATATTACTACCAATTAAAGCTTGTGGGAAAATAGGCCTTTGTTAATCAAAGATAAAAAAAAATGCATATATGTTATATACTTGCCATAATCATACATTTGTATGATATCATGTCAGAGTAAATGCAGGGGTGTCCATCTCTAGTCCTCAGTGGCTACTAGCCTTCAAGTTTTAGATGATGCCCTGCTTTAAAACACCTCTTTTAAATAAGTAGGTCATTAACAGGCTTCTGTAGAACTTGATTGCCTGCTGAGAAGGTAATTCAGAATATAACTCAAGTGTGCTGACACAGGGAAACAGCTAAAGCATTCAGGATGGAGGTTTGACACCCCTACCTACAGACTAAATCAAAAGGAGCTTTCTCATTTACCTCCAACCAACATTTGACCCTGAAACTTCACACAGACTAATCTAATGAGGATAACCAATCAGTATTCCCATATTAAAGCTATATTTGCATAGACTTGAGCATGGGGCTACTTTCTTCTTCTTTATGACAGTTCATAACTCCAGCTCCTCAGTAGTGGTCTTAATCCAAATAAATACTAACCAGACAGTGTTTCTGTGACATGTACATCTCTGCCGAAAGAGGATCTGGTGCTGGGATACAAATCCATTGAAGCTCTAATCTGCACAGGATTCACACCTACCAAAGGACCCTGGAAAAGTGCAAAAGAAAGATGCAAGTTTAGTGAGACGTGGGAACAGCATTAGGTCCATACAAGATCTTTCCACTGCAGCAGAAGTGTCACACATTCAGTCAGCACAGAGCAAGACCAGCAGTGATACATTTATTTTTACTCTATTTTTGGCCTCAACAAAATCCAAGATGGCAGACACATCTGTGTTCTGTATAACTTAAGTTATACTCTTCAGCTTTCTGTCTGACTTCTCTCCACAGCCTCATTTCTCCTAAAGTCACATTTGTCACTCTTTGCTAAATGCTTTTCAGAAACTGGAGTTTAAACATGTTCTTACAATGTCTTGATAGTAAAAAATAAATAAATAAAAAGTGTGATAAATGTTTTAATTGTTGTTCCTGTAAATAGTGCCCCCTGATGCATCAAATCATTTATCTGCCTAAAACTGGGGTTACATGTGACAAGACATTGCTGATTATAACCCAGGTTTAGTAGCTTTAAACATCTTCTTTGTTTCCACAACTTGAATATTTGTAAACTGAGATACTGAAAGAGGAGCTTGGGAGGATACAACAAATCTTTATCACATCTCATACTGAGCAACCTAATAGACTTCATTCCACCAGCAGATTGTCACTACTCATTCAAACTGGTCTCGTATCATCCTCCTTTACGTAACAGTACTTTTTTTTTGTTACATTTATTCACATTTTCACTTTTAACTAACTTTCCTAAATGATTTTATAACAGATGGAAAGCACTGTCTAGATACTTTATGTTTTTTTGGTCCTTTAGTTTCCTTGTTGAGGGAAACATTTGTGTCTTGTCTGGTAAATGTGGCTCTTTTGCCTTTCTAATGTGAGCATGTAAGAAACAGTAACAGTTTCCTTGGAAAAAGCAAATGTTCAGATGCATTACCCATTTTCCGGCCCGTCTCCTCTTTGTCTTTGGGATTGTACTCTCAGTGCTGCTGCCCTCAGACTCCTGAGGATCCCGTTGGTTCTGTTCGTGTGCAGGAAGTGTCTCGTTCCTCTGAGGAGAGTGCTTCTTGGATCTCTGTTTTTTCTTTAGCTTCCTTGTCTTTCTCTTGGTTGGAGTTCCGCTCTCGTTCTTGCTCTTCTCTTCGTCCTTTTCGGACATTTGTGAACCTAATTTAAGTGCTGCGTTGCCCTTTGATTCCTGTGGATCCTCAGTTTCATCAGATTTTTCCTTACTGCCGCCTATGTCTTCAGATTTGCTCGATGAATTTTTGTGCTGAACTAACATCTCTTTACGGACTCCTGCCTCTGAGGTTTGAGCGTCTGGCTCGTTGTCATCAGCAGGACTAATCTGCTCTTTTTCACCGCTTTCCTTCTTTTCAACACCTAGAAGATCCTTGTTTGGATCAGACAGAGTGTCATCAGCAGAGGGATTGACTTTAGCTGAATCAGTCTGCAGAGGCTGGAGGGTTTCACCATCAGCAGCATAATCAAGATCATCAGGAAGCTCTGATTCTGTGCTGCCCTCTGGTTCCTCCAACAATCCAACCGGCTCAACTCTGTCAGTCATCAGGCCAGCAGGCTTTTTCACCTTTTTATGAAGAGACACCTTCATGATGTCCTCCTCTTCTTCATCTTCCTTAATCTCGTCCCTCACCTCCTCCTGATCTTTTACCTCTTTCTCTGTTCCCAAGCTGTCAGTCAGCTTCTTGTCCTCCCTAAAGGTTTCTTCATCGTCTGTGATCCCCACAGCCATGTGGGCCTCTGCCTCATCATCCTCCACCTCTCTTTCCTCTGCTTCGTCCTCTTCTTTTGCCTCTTTCTCAAGGAGGTCTACCAGTTCTTCCTCACTCAACAAGACTGCGGTACTTTTCGTTTTCTTTTCGGTCACCTCTTCATCATCCTTCTTAGTGTTAGTGTTCTCCTCGGAGCTCATTTCTTCATCTTCCTGCTCCTGGCTGCTAGATTCGAATGAGGATGAAGTGGGCAAAACCTGCGGCTTGTTGGCCTCTTCTGTGATTACATCCTTAAAAGAAATATTTGTTGTTTTTTTTTTTAAATAATTTGATACTTTTTTCAACAAATGTTTTCGTGTTTGATACAGTGCAAAAAGTTAGGATTTGATCCCCTGCTGATTTTGTAAGTTTGCACATTAACGAAAAAACAAACAGTTTAGGTTTCTTGGTTTCATTTTAAAATCCAGAACACATTACATATAAGTTATAAACTGATTTGCATGTCAATGAGGGGAATAGGTATTTCAAGCAAAACATGGCTCAGTTCTTGATGGAGAAACCTTTGTTGGCAAGCAGGGCAGTAAGACATTTCCTTGTAGTTGGTCACCAGGTTTGCACACATCTCAAGAGGGATTTTGACCCACTTTACAGAAACTCTCTAAATCATTGGTTTTCCACTACTGTTCCTTGAGGGCCACTATCCTGCATGTTTTTATTGTTTCCCTGCTTCAGAACACCTGATTCAAATGGTTGACTTACCTCTTCAGCATGTCTTCAAGTTCTGCAGAAACCTGTTAATTGCCCCAACTAATCAAAGCAGGTGTGTTAAAGCAGAGAAACATCTTAAACGTGGAGGATAGTGGGCCTCGGGATCAGGGTTGGACAACACTTCTCTCAATATTTCAGGTTTTCCTGGCTACCATTTGACATTGTTCATTGTTCTGGCTGAGGGAAGAGGGTTCTTGTCAAATATTTTACTGCATATAGTCATGTCCATTGGCCCCTCAATGAATAGATAGATAGATAGATAGATAGATAGATAGATAGATAGATAGATAGATAGATAGATAGATAGATAGATAGATAGATAGATAGATAGATAGATAGGTCGGTCAATTGATTGATTCTGGATTGGGTTCTAGGGGATTGAATACTTACGTGCTTTAATCAGTGACCTACAAATGAATTTTAAAGGTTTTTTTTTGTATTTTTAGTTGATTTTCTGTCTTTTTTTATGAAAATGAACTAAGATAATAAAAATAATGAAAGAATGCTAATTTCTTTATGAGTAAGCAAATTTACAATATCAGCAGCGGATCAAGTAGTTACACACACACACACACACACACACACACACTTATTATGATTTGGCTGCTGACCTTTTCTTTGGCTGTATGGGAGGTCTTCTGGAGTCCATGTTGTTTACCATGAGCTGTACTTTTAACCTAAATAAAGTAAGAATAATTACTTGCAAAAAAATACACTATTTAAAACAACAACTTTTTGTTATTAGATATTTTACATCTGAAAGTGAGAAAAGGAATATGTTGCTACTCACAGGCAAGGTAAAAGTTGCTGCCAGTAAAAAAAAGAATAACAAACAGGCCCTCATATCTGGAAAACAAATAAATATACTTTTGGAAAACAACGTCAAAGAACTGTATTCAAACTCACTGACGAGCTGAGTGTCTGTGAAGCATCACGCGAGCAAAGACGTGAAATTGTCACATCAGTCTGAAATAAAAACAGGCTGGTGCATCTGTATGCAGACGGCACTTTTTGTGACAGCCAACGCTCCACCGGCCTCCGATGTTGCCAAGGTTACGGGCCTCTGAGATGCACCCTTCTCTCAAAAGTCACATTCAATCCTAAAGTAAACATCAGAAGCTACCAGACTGGAAAAAAGTTGACTGAGTCCACAAACCGAGTCCCGGAACGGAAACAATACCGACATCAGTGGGTCTGTCCGGTGGAAAAAATAACTTCACAGTTCAGCGAAACAAACCTGACAGAGGAACAGAGGACGGATGTGGGCTTGAAATTTAACCTAAAGCATAAAATTACTTCACATTCTTTGATTCATTCAGATGCAAACCTACACACTGTTTTTATTATACAGTAGGCTTACACAATGAGTGAACATTTAGAAACATTTTTCATGTTATTTAACTTACATATGATCTTTTGAGGAATTATGAAATACTTTGTTGTACATTTTACAGCTGTAAGTATACTAGATTTAAATTATTTTATATTATCTATAAAACATTAGTACATCTCAATATAAACTATACTAAAAGTTTGTTCTTAAATATTAGGAAGTTTTAAAACAAAACAAGCTTTCTCAAATGTGGCATTATTATTCTTGGACCAGCTACTACTACTACTACTACTACACAATTTCATTTCAGATTTCTTTTAGCAGTCTATTCTGTGACTTTAAACTGCAATGAAAAATGCTGTAAAAAATATTACAATCAGACTTTACCTGCTGCTCACAGTGAAACAATGAGAATCCTGCAGAAACACAGCATGCGCCTGTGTCCAACCTGTGAAAATGTCCTTTTGTATTCAAGACAACACGCGGGGTCCACACAAACTGGCATCCAGCACACACACTGATTTTTTTTTTTTCAGGGTCTGGGATGTCATTAATTTGGGAGGGTCTTTGGGTTGCAGAGATAACGGGAGAGTGACACAAAGACACACTGAGCTTCAGTTCAGTCCCCAAAACAAGATGGTTAAAAACAGTGTCTAAAAAATTGCGTTTACCAATTACGAATAAAATAATAAAATTTTATCTACTTAAAGATGCTATATTAAACAGAATTTCCTCTTCTATGTTTGGATTTATGTGTAACACAATAAAACCAATTCAATATTAATAATGAGGCATAATATTGGCCACTAGATGTCGCTCCTTTACAAGGCTCAACTCCTGAAGGCATGAGTTAAATTTTAGATGAACAATAACAGTATAAACATTAATGGGGGGGAAAAACTGTTTTTTTATCATAAGACCCACATTGTACCACTCCGAGAAAAGGGGCTACAAGTTTAATCATCATCATTTGTAGAAAATGCGCCTCTGATTCCCTCATATAGCAGAGTGTGTTTATGGTAAACAAGGTGTGGGGGCTGTGTGAGCGAAATGCCAGTTTACACGAATAGTAACAATTCTAGACCTAAAGATAACTTTGTGTCTGGGCCATTGCAACCTGAGAGAGCCGTGTACACACCAGAGCTGTCTGGGGTGAAAAATAGCGTGTATTACTGAGTCACTAACTGGGTGGATCAGAGAATGTGATGTGGTTTCAGTAGAGGCTAAAGGAGAGGGTTTTATTCTTTATAAACAGGATGTTTTGGAGAATAGGAAAAGCTATTGGACATAGTAAGAAGAATCCTTAAAATTTGAAAGTTTTGCTTCTTGATTCACTTTAAGACAAATTAGCTGATCTGCCTCGTGCACTTGTGTCGAATTATCACACCTGCTTTGTATCTAATTACTCATCCATATAGTTTCTGGTGCTCCTTGTCACTATTGCCTCAGTCATGTTATCTGTGTGTGTACATCATTTTTCTGCACTTGACTGATTTAGATTTTGTCCCCTGGATCCCTGCAACTTCACAACCTATAACTTAAATTTTTATTTTTCTTTCTTTATCATCTGCTTCACAATCTGTCCCTGCATTTGGGTGCTGAACTTCCCACATTGTGTCAGGATTTTCTTCACCTGTTGCTTGTTGTAAACACTCACCTGTGCCCACTTCCCCTAATTACCCTATGTTTAAAACCCGGCCATCCCCTCCACTCACTCGCTGGCTCATTGTCTCTAGTTCCCTGTTGCTGCTTCTTGTCCCTCAGTGCTTGTTGTCTCGCTCCTTGTCCTTCCTTGTCTCGTCTCGCCTCGTTTGGATTTTGTTCTGTTTAGTTTTTGCAAGTCTTTATATTTGTATAACATTTTTTGATACGAAATTAATGTTGTTTATACATTCAAAAGCAATTAACAGTTTACTCTATAAAACGTTAACATAAGTGACTCCAAAGTTTCATCTTGCTGGCTTTAACCAATTGACAAATAGTATTACAAAATGAAGTGAATAATACACTTAAGTTAAGCTATACAGAACATTTTTTAGTAATGTTTTCAATTTGAGTTTTTATTTTTGTCTTGATAAGTGCAGACTCTTTGATGGGTCCAGTTATAAAGGTTGTGAAATAACTTTTTGAGACATGTCAGACTTAACTGGGACAAAATTCCCCTGTGTTTTGTAATGACTCTCAGCTACTACCACACTGAATTTAGCTCAATATTAGTCAAATTGACTGATGATTTAGCTGTGTCGGCTAACTTAACCTGAGTAAAACACAGAAGTGAATCACCTGTAGATGTCCATCACTACTTTCTGAGAAATTCATTAAAAATTCACCAGTGGTTCGTGACATAAAATGCTGAAAGTTTTGTTAAAACCGTGTATGAGATATTTTGCTAACACTACAGACAAGTATGCACGCACAGGCAAGAACATCATCATCTTTGGCAGCAGGTAATAAAAATACAAAAACAGGACTTTTAGGATCTGGTTATTTGTTAACGTAAGGCTCTCCTGTTTGACCTCTAGCATCACAGTATTCAGCCTTTGCCTTAGTTTACTTTATAGCTTTAAAAATTGCCCACTTAAGTCTGTGGGGATGTGTGAGGCCATACAGAAAAACCCTTCAGATGTAAGAGAAGGCGAGTTATACTAATCAGAAGTGGCATGTTTATTTTTTACTTTTTAATAAATTTAACAAGTATTCAGTTGTGTTATTAACACAAATGGATGAGGTGTGTAGCTACAACATTAAGACTTAAGTTACATCAGAGTGAACAAATATTTTGACTGTCTGTGTGCCACAACAAGCATCAATCATCCTCTCCCAACTCCTGCCCTGTGGTTTTGGTGGCCAACTCCCAGACTGCTGAACATCCAGGCTAATTGCAGGTTTTGTTTGCTCAGTAGAAACCCAGCGTGGGGAGAAACAAGGACTTCTGTAATCTTATTTTGAGCCTGACCATATAAGGATATCCAGGAAGCAATTATGAGCATCGGGTGTGTGTGGGGAGGGTGCAATATAGATGTTTTTATTTAAGGCTTTCTATACTGTCCAGTCCTAGTTTGGTCATCATGCTGTACAAATGAGGCCAGGACCAAAGTGGATTGCTGACATTTTAAACAACTCCAGCTTTAAATGCTTTATGGTAGTTCTTATGGGGAGTAACAAGACACTTAGGTCACAAGACAGCAGGAGATACAAGGCTCACAGGAATGAGACAAGATTTTAACAATATTTTTAAGAAAGAAGCTTTTTGCCACAAACTTAGCTGACTTGCTCTCTGATTTCTCGTGAGTCTTTTCAGACCCTAGAAAGGGTCACTCATTCGCACAGCGGCCCAAATTTTTAAAAATTGATCTAAAGCCAAACTTTTATTGAAGGTTTTAGTTTAAAAAATATATAAATTTGCCATGTTTTCCAGATGTCTTATGTCAAAATATTCATACAGGAAAAGTAAAATTTTCAAACAAAGTTTACTGATTTTTTGTTTAAAAGGCTTCTACTCGTTCCTTGTCTTCCATTTTTTATTACTTTTATTTTACTGGTTTCTTATAAAAACAGTTTTCTACAGGTCATTAAAACAGCTAAAAAAAAAAAGAAAATTGCAATAGCTGCAAACATTTCACCTTAAAATTACAGAACAGAATGCAAAAAGATAATATAAGTAAGATAAATTTAGGCAGAATCTGTAGCTGTAAAAACTACAGAGGAGTTTGTCTCCTAGTCTGAGTCCAGGAATCTCTCAGGACTGAAGTGGACATTAGAGTGAAACTCCTTTGCAGTTTTTTATATATACATATATATTATTTTATATCACAGAGAAGTGTTGCTCACACTGATGTGCACAGAGGTGATCAAAGAGCTTGCGTGAAGGGCGGATGGGAGGATTTAGTAACCTTAACAGTCTTTTTCTTTTTCACCTCCACCTCAAAGTTTGATCAACTTGTTTTCATCCCAAGTCAAACAAGAGGCTAAAAAATTTTTTTCTCCGCTTCAAAGTTGACAAATTACAGTGTGAACTTGTCATTAGGTCTGTTCTGTTTTAAATAAATGCACAACAGAGACTTATCCTCTCAGCATGTCGCTGCAGAGGCTGCAGAAAAGCGGGGAAAGCTGTGCTTACAACACTTCTTGAGTGAGGGGACAGCACCATCCTTGTGCTCAACACGGCTGTTTAAACTGCTGCTACATAAATGATATAAAGCCACGTCAATATCTTTAGCAATAATTTAACCATTAAAGTTTTAGTTCACAAGACATTTTTAACGAACTATCACACTGTTGCTTCAAAATGATTGTATTTTGACCCAAACTATCATTTGTGCTGAGTGAGGTGTGCTTTTTGGGAGGGGCAAAGTTGTAAGGTTAGTTGTGTGTTTTGATTGGTGAACATGTTGCACAGAAAAGGAGGTGGGACTTCACCCAAAACTGTTATAAAAACGGTAATTATCGCATATCTGGCAAGGTTGATGCTGAGCTTTTAACGAGGCGCACATTGCAGTCTGGAGCATGTAAACAGTTCCAGTCAAAATGGTGAATACACAAACATTTGATTGGACCGACAGTGAGGTGGGGTTGCTGCTACTTGTTGAAAAGGATGAGCAGCACAAACAAACAGAGCTCTCCATCATTGTTAGTGCTGTTGATGTACTCGTGCGTGCGCAGAACAGCTACTGGCCGCACCTGTATGTGGTGCACATGC
Source organism: Kryptolebias marmoratus (assembly GCF_001649575.2). NCBI lineage: Eukaryota > Metazoa > Chordata > Actinopteri > Cyprinodontiformes > Rivulidae > Kryptolebias > Kryptolebias marmoratus. The sequence continues at coordinate 11,082,953 of NC_051432.1, forward strand.
CATTTCACACCAATGTGGGGGTCCCCTGAAAATCTCCACTCTGAGACCTGGGTTCAGTGGAAACGAGCGCTGCTGTCATGAACATAAAAAGGCTGAACCGCAGCAGAAAATCTACTGCTTCACTCAGAAACAGCGTCGTACAAACAGCCCCTTAGTCCTGCAAGATTCCAGCCACGAGGTCTCGTTGCATCCCTAGTGGTTCTAGTGAATGCTGTTTATTAATCCTGTCACTGACACACGACTGTATATGGTGATAATGAGAGAAATATTGTGAAATGTTTGCCAGAAGTCCCCCCTCCCTCTCTCCCAGGTTGCACGGGAAGTGTTACAAGTAGCTTCTGTCATTGTGGTTACCACTTGCAAATATCCAAAGAATTCTGTTTAAATAGCCGTGTAATGTAAAACTGAAAGCAATATACAAGTTTTTAAATAATGTTTCTATGAACAGCTATGAAGCTTTTTTAGACTGGAGTTGTTTTAAGACAGCAGCAATTCATTTTGATCCTGGCCACACTCAGACTAACCATTAGCTCATCAGTCCAGTCCAAATTAAACTCTTTTTTTTTCTTCTCTAAAACGGATATAATTCAAAGAGCTATCTAAAACAGATAAAATATTGAGTGTTCAGAACATTTCCACAGAACCCCACTTTAAAATATCATAACTTATTGCTTTATTGTAAGTGAAGTTGTTGTTATAACTCGTCTTGAATTTTGCATTTGATTTTAGAAGATCATACTTTTTCCTAAAGTACAGAAGCCCTTAAACTACCTGTTTGTTCTGCTTTTTTGTTAGGCCATTACAATTAAAACATCATCCAGAAAGAAAAATAAAAACACCAACGCCACCGGAAACAAGCCTGAGCTGCTCTGACCTGCCTGGCTCTCTTTTTTCCTCTCTGAGTGGGTGACTTTTTTTTTTTTTAACAGGCCACAAACCTATGGTTTAGCAGTCTAAACTATGTTTCTCTGAAGACTTGAGAGGGGGTGGAGGAAATTTATGTGAGACTGAATGAAACAGTGTGTGTGTGTGTGTGTTTGTGTGTTTTGCTTGTGCCTACTGTCATCATCGTGCCAGTTTGTTTTTAACTCACTTTCTGGGACAAATACACCTTCGTGTGTCGGGCAGAGGGAGACGTCCGGAAGGAAGTGATGCAATCATCCTAAATGAGGTTACATATATACGGTGGTGGTTGGAGTGTTGTGTAGCATATCCACATGCAGAGCTGCAACCACCAGCTGTGGCACATACAGTAGCTCAGACTAGGCTCTGGATTCTCCTTGCTGCTCTTACATAGAGGACTGCTGTCTACATCTTCTGCACGGGCTCTGAACCTGAGGGAGCGAAACGTAAGTCATCGTGCGCAGATAGCCATATCTCTGTAACCTTTTTTTTTTTGGTTTAATTTGGTAACTGCAGTATCAATTTGTTAAGCAGGATTTATCGTGTTTGCGTTGTCCTCAAGTAGTTCAAGTGCAGAAAGACTTTTTTTTTTTTTCTGAGTTCACATGCAATTTAGTTTCTGAGTGAAAACATTTGTAACTATTCATTCACACTGATTTACTTTATTTTATTATTTTTATTCAAGCCGTTTATGTTACGCTTACCACTGATCAGTTGACGTAGGTTAAATTAATCACAGCAATAATTTCTGTTACAGAATGAAGGCCATTATTATAACTTTTTGCCTGATTGGAGCAGCTTTGGCCAACCCGGTAAGAATGAAACACTTTAAAATAATAAAAAAATAAAACAAGCTGTTAAGACAAATAAACAGATGATTTTAATGGCATATATCATTTCTGCTTTAGGATGTTTTCACAGAATACTTCAGCTGCTTCTATATTCAGAAAAAGCAAATGAGTTTAAAGGGATAGTTCAGATCTTTTAGATTGGGGGTCTGTGGATCTTAAAACAACTCAGGTCTTAAACATTTCATAGCCATTCATGCGAATACTAATTTATAAATCTTTACCGTGCTGTATGTTTTACATCACCTGTTTGTTCTGGCTGAAATATTATGATATTTCTGCTGGGAGTGATTTTTAACAACCTCTTACTCAAAACACTTTAAACACTCCTACAATTCAGTTTATTTTTTATATTTTGAACATAAGCTACAGTGTCTAAGTTATTTTAGGTGCAAAAGTAAACAAAATAGGTATGAAAGCTTTCCTGTGATTACTGTAAAATGTATGATAAATTAAACAACATTTATTCCCAGTGATCGTATTCTTGTCAGGATGTTGTTTTCTTCTGATGATCGTGGTCTCTGTTTCATTCTGACAGATTTTCCACGATGTCTTGGAATCAAGTGATCTTGACTCGAACTCAGTAAGTGACATCAGAAATGTGCACATCTTCTTGCAAATTTCCTCCTCACAGTGCTAGCGTCGGATCAGGACCACACAGAAGCTGATACGAGGGGACGCGGAGTTCACGCTGGGTGCGGTTCAGAGCTCCAGACAATTCCCACAGCAGAAAACTATTGTTTGCAGCATCGATTGTCTGTCTGCACCCATTTATGCAGCAATAGTTTCGCCCGAGCCAGACTTGACATGAGTGGGTCTTAAGTGAATGTGTTGCTTGTTTATGGTGCCGGCATAGGATGTAATTAAATCTGCTCGGCTGTTTGCTTAACGTTTTCCTTTTCTTTTCCAGACTGAAAGTTTGTCTGTTTCAGAATCAGAGGAAAACAACACCTCAGAGATTCATGTAAGATTTATTTCGCTATATATTAGATTATATCACTGCATGCTCATTTTTTAATATAAATATAAATCTTAAACTTCCATAATTTTTTCTCCTCGTGATGCAGAGCTCTGAGGAAAACATCTCAAATCAAGTGAGTCAGTTTTAGTGTTCAAACATTTAGAGCGCAAAGATGGAAACAACCTAATTTTGTGCTAAAATTTGGTTGTTGTTTTTTTTCTGTCTAGAGTTCAGAGTCTGAATCTTTAGAATCTACTTCAGAAGACAAGGTCTGTTGTTTCATCAGTCACATTCACATTATACTGCGTGCTGTCTTTCTTATACTTTCCTGATCCTTTGTTTCTTTACAAATAGACTTCAGAGGAGAGTGACAGTCAATCAGATGAGGATACTGGGGTAAGAGGAATTTAAACTCAAACATTTGAATGCAGGAATTATTGCTGGTTATAGTTCCTTGGCTCATATTGTTCCCCATCTTTGTTCAGATGGACTCCATGCCTGAAACCAAGGATGACAGCATGGGCAGCGAGGAAAATGTTCGAAAGGTGGCGCAAACGTTTTGAACTCTTGCTCGATATGTTACGTATGCTCAGGGGCGCCACCAAAGGGGAGCCAGGGGGGGCAATAGCCCCTCAGTTCCATAAAAACAATGCAGCATTTTTCAAACAGCCGTATAATAAAACTCCTGAAATTCAGTCATGGATCTTAGTTTTGGTTTACCACCCCTTTGAAAACGTTCTGGCGGCACCCCTGACTATGCTTCTGCTAAAGATAAAGTTGGGTAACACTTTGCTCTTTTTCTTTTTTATTGCTGCAGCAGAATTGGATGAGCGTGTTCCACGGTGTTGACAAAGCTCTGAGCGCAGAGGACAACACCAGTACAGAAGTTAACAGTCAGACAAAAGACCTGAGCCACGAGCTGACCAAAAAACAACCAATGACTCGCAAGACAGTTCAGAGTCGCACGAACCAGGCGCTGCTGGACGCCACCAGCGACAGCACTGACACCACCAGCGACAGCGCCGACAGCACAGATGTTTCAGCCGCCAGCAACAGCAGCGAGAGCACGAGCAGCGAGAGCCACGAGAGCGAAGAGGCCGACACCAGCAGCAAGAGCACAGAGGACAGTAACGGCAGCGACAGCGCCGAACTGGAACAGGTCCGATCCAAGGACTGCATGAACGGCACGCAGAGCTGCGAGAGTGACGAGTACTTCCTCCAGAGCATAGGAGACGACGCTCACTTCGCAGTGGACAATCTGATGGCGCCAGAGGAGGATGACGGGGAGTTGAGACTGAGGAGATGATGTCATGAGTCTGTGCAGCTTCCTGTTGTCATAACGGCTCGGAGACTTAAGGGTGTTCACTTCTGATCACTAATGTTAGCGTCCTGCTGCCTGCAGCTCACTGACTCTTGTGTGTGAAAATTACTGTCATAATTTAGCCTAAGCTTCCACTTTGCTTTGATAACAATATATAAAAATAATATATATATATATATATATATATATATATATATATATAGAGAGAGAGAGAGAGAGAGAGAGAGATACAGTCATTGTATACAGGGCTTTTGTGTTATTAAATGATTAAACATGTTCATCGTTATAATTGTACAGTCAGGAAATTTTAATACAGAGGACATCCTGTTCATGAAACTTTAAACTTGTCCAATAAATTTTTGAAAGAAAATTTTGTTCTGTTCACTTATTTGCAGACATTTGTCTGTTTTTTAGAGTTTGCATATTACCTTCTAATATGCAAAACAAAGATATACAAGCAAACTTGTGAGTTTCCTGAATCTACCTTGAATGGTCATTTTAAAGACTGAGTTGAGCACAATGTGACATGACGCTCTTTTGTCAAGTCCAGGTTTTCATTTTCATTTTTTTTTCTAGGAGTGCACTGACAAATAAGTCAAATAGATGTGTTTTTTCAGCTTCAGATTTCTGAAAAATGAAGGAAGTGTTCTCCTGCCGGTTGTCTTCTGCTCTCTGCACAGTTTTATGAGTATTTTTCTCAGCAAGCTCTACAGATCCTGGGTTTAGAGTTTAAAGGTCAGTGTGTGGGATGAGCTTGTAGCTGATGGTGTGGATGTTTTTTTTAATGACTGAGTCAAAGAGGATGAGTCATTTTTGTTAGACTCTGCAGCAAAACATCATGACTTTCATGGTTTCACCCTCCTGCTGCACTTGGGTCAAATTGACTTCCTCGGTTTTAAAACTGAGGCCCCGTAGGTCATTTTGACACGAGGGCAGCAGGATGGTTAAGACATTTCTTTACACCATGAAACCATTATAATGTTCATTGCTCTGAAACATTTTGAGTTTCACAGTTTGAAGAGTTCACAAAGAGGTCAGTATCAGAAGCTACAGGTCAAACAGAGCTGTAGGTTTTCTCTGTAAACCAGGGTTTTTAATCAGGTTGCTTGTGAAAAAGTACAATTTGTTTCATTTCAAATAGCTTATCTGCACTGTAACAATAACGCTTGTTTTTGGTTGATTTACTTTTGTTTAAAAAAAGGACATGTTCACAGGAACATAAAACAGAACTGGTTCATTTTGGTTTCAAAATGTTCGTCTTGAGGTCACAAATTGAGGCCGGTTAGCTCAGTTGGTTAGAGCGTGGTGCTAATAACGCCAAGGTCGCGGGTTCGATCCCCGTACGGGCCAGTGACTAGTTTTTGTTTTTTTAAAAAAAAAGTTTTTACTTCTTATTATGAGTACCACTGCAAATAATAACAAATGCTTACTTCATACGGGATATGTCACGGAAACGTTTTATAGACACGTCCCTATCATTACACAAGTTGAACACTAGATGGAGACAAAGCTTCATGTCCAAACCTACATTTTGAAGGCACAGGAGGTTCTGTAATCTGAATTATGTAAGAAAATCCCTGCTAATGAACACCACTGCAGTAAACATTCATTTATGCATTTAAACAACTTCTTGTAGTGTCTCAGATTCAGCCTCATAAGCATTGACAAGTTTATTTTATTCATCTCGATGCAGTATTTTATTGTGTTTGAGGTCCAACATTTTTGTTTCTAATGACATTTAGTAGGGAGTTTTTACTTAGGATATAGCTCTTGTTTGACTGTTTTATAGTTTTAGTATCTATGTTCTAAAATATAACTTTAAACTATTTGTTAGAATTAAAGCCACCATCATTTAATTCACACCCATTACATTTATTCCAACAGAATAAAAGACAAAAACGGGAGAAATAAGAACAAACTTTTAATTCTGAATAATAATAATAATACAAAAAAGTATTCAGTTCTTGTAACACCTTCAGTGCAGCATGTTTATTATTAACTAAACCTGTTCAAATAAAATAAATAAAACAAACACTTGATAAATTGTTCCAGTATCCAAACAAACTATTCATGATGAATGCTGTGCACGCTGACACTGATCTTTTTGGAAAATGTTGACTAGTGGCAGGCTGAAAACTCAACTGAAGCTCAAAACATTTGCTGTGCATCTGGTAAACACTTGGAGTTCTTAACGCAAGTAAATCTTATTACAGAACTGGAACAAAACTTTTGAAATCCTTTGCATATGGACCCTGAGAATCGTGGTTTCGGGTCACATTGTTATTTGCGAAAGTGAGACCGGAGGTGGTCCTTCAGGGCGGGGATGGTGGGAAACGCCGTGCGACACAGATGACAGCAGAGAGGCAGCTTCAGCAGCTCTCCGGTGCCGTCTTTAACAGTGACCTGTCCACTCGTTTCAAGCATCTGAATGACATCTGTGGGAAGACAATCAAAGTATGTGTTTCAGTCAATGGTTCCAAACTGGTAACTACGTAAAAACTGTGCATTTTATTTACAAGAACAGCAATAAAACACGGCCCTTACCCTGAGAATCTATGAAATAGTCGGTTGTAAAGGAGTTCCAGTGCTTCTTGTTCTTCAAACAGGGCGAGTCAAAGTCCTGGCTGATCACGTGGAGATGAAGCTGACTGGAAGAGAGTGGAAACATATCTTTAGTTTTCTGTAAAAAGTGCCGACTCTACTTTTATATACATTACAATCTTTTTTTTTTATTATTATTTTTACACATGAAAAATTGATTGTCGACTCGTTTCTTACTTCGGAGGTGTTTGACAGTAAAACTAAGAATCCACAAAATGTTAAGAATAATTTGAAACTGTGTATACTGGATGTTTCAAAATAATTAAAAAAATAAAAAGCCCTCTTATTTCTTTTACTGTTTTACAGCCAAAGTTTAGTTCAGTCTAGTGATGCTACACTTTAATTATATCTTACAAATGGGACGGCAACAAACCCAGAGGTGTGAAAGATACAAATAACTATTACGGTACTATTTTCATTTGACTGCTTTGGTACAATCAATCACAAATATTTTTAATAACGAATAAGCAAATCTCTTGTTCAAGTCAAGTCACTCAAATCATCTATGACTTAAAAAAAACAAAAACTTGAAAATGTTCTTTAGTGAAATGTATTTTCTATTTTCACTAAAAAGTTGAGGTAAATTATTTGAGACTGAGAACACAAAGTTGCCTTCTAGGAGAAAACAGTTGGGAGAAATGTTAAAAAAAAACCACACACACACACACACCAGTGAGGTACAGTTCCTGCTTACCTCATACTCGGGATGGCGTGGTAACCCATCCGGAAGCTTAGCGAGCCGCGGTCCGGGCACCGCTGAACCATGCGGTCGCCTACCTGCTGCATGTGTTTCAGCAGGTCACAGTGCTCCCCGCGAAGCGCCTTCAGACTGGAAACCGACTGCCACGGCAGGACCAGCCAGTGGTAGCGAGCTTTCGGGTATTTGTCTTTAATTACCACAACCTTGTCATCTTTGTGAACCTGGAACGTTTGAGCCAGTGTTGTGTCATCTTAGATGTCGTTCTTCAAGCTACGAGTGAGCATCCCTGCAACTGTGAAACGTCTCGAGAAAACTCTCACCTGCATGTTGGGGTCTTGCATTGACGCCTTCAGGCCTTGGCTCCAATGCCCAACATTTGCCTACAACAGATACCAGGTAAAATAGTAATTCTGTGCAAAATACTAACGATTCAAGCAAGAGCACATAAACAATAAAACCAACATTTTAGGCATGCATTCCTATATTTTTTCCTTTTACATTTGTTTTCGTGACTCCTCCAGGACTGACTGACACAGGGTCCTTTTCTGTCTGTTTAACTGCTTTCGTGCTCTGAGCGTCTCTCTGGCTTTCTCTGTCCTCCGAAGTCGGATCCCTCGGCCTTTTGGCGTTGCTGTGTCTTCCTGTGGGATCTTCTTTAAACTGCACAGTGTACGGGTGAAGCTCATTGACCACATGAAGGAGCTGCCCAGGCTTTATCTTGACCTCATTGTCTTTACCCACCGCCACAGAGTCCACAGACGTGGGATTACAGCCCACCTTTAGAAACAAAAGAAAAAGCAGCAAACTGTGAAACGGTTTACAGTTAGATGGATTTTAAAAAGTCACTTTAAAAACAAGCTGAACCACAGACTAATTATCACTGAAGACAGATCTATTAAACACATAAAATGTGTCCAGTACATTCAGTGAATACTGCAAGACCGATAAAGACTTCAGGAACTTAGTGTGTATTGTTACTTAAACATTAACCATGCTATTGTTTCAGAATGGTTATCATACAGATGAATTAATGTTTTCTTGAGTATCTTACCTGTTTAACTTTGACATAACCTTTGTTGCATTCAGCTCTCAGCTCAACTGGTTGGAAAGGGATAATATTTAAACAGGTTAAAGTTTGCTTTGGAAACAATGTGTCTTTTGTATTTTTATTAGTTTGTTTTTGTTTTTTTTTCACAATACCAAAATGCATATAATAAAACAGGAGAAGAAACAAACTATTTAGATTCATCTCATGATAGAAACCAACAACAGGTTTTTTTTGAAAGACCGGGCAAACTTAATGCACAAAATTAATTTGTACATCTTGATATTTGTCACTTTGACAAATTTCTGAGATGAGACTCCAGTTATCAATATTTCCATATCAACCTCCAAATCACCCAATCATACAAATTTTTAGGACAGTTTGGGTCAAAATTCACCGCCGTCATTATCGTCACCCTAGTTTAGAGTAAAGGTCAGGGGTATGACGTATTAGTGACACTGTAACTGAGTATTTTAACTATGTTGTGTATAACGAGCTGTCATTCTGATGGGTTTGTTACATTACTTCATTTAACAAAAAATGTACTTTAAAGAATAAAAATATTTGAACAATGTTTTCAAAGTTTAAAAAAGGCATTTTACATTTGCGTTTCGGGTTATAAAACACAAAGTACCAATATAACTTGGAAAAAAAAATCTAAGATTGTGTCATGCCATGAAAACTAAACATGAATTCTTAATACCACCTTATAAACCAGACTGTTACAGTTTCCATTTTAAAATTTCTTACTTTTTCTAGACCCAAGTACTCACATATTTATTAAATGTTTGGCCAATTTGCATATCAAAAGATGAAACATTTACTGCAAACCCAAAGGAAATGTTTTGGAGGCTCACTTTTGACTGGCATTTTTCATACAATACGTGCAATATTCATTGTAATAAATGGCCTGTATTTATATAGTACCTTTAGAAATTTAGCCAGATTTGAGAAATGTTTTACAGTGTTTTTTTTCTTTCTAACAAAACTACAATGAAATGTGCTGCCAAAAACAGAAATGTGTGGTTTCCATGAATATGAGGATTTCATTTTTAGAAATGTACTGCCTGTTTGTTTGTTTATTTCTGTAATAACAACTGAGGTGTGAGTTTGTACATTTAAATGTTCTATTTGTTTTATTTTCTTTTTCCCATACCTATTCAGACTTGAAAAATACAAAAAAAAATCATATTTTTTATGTTTTTTACAGTCAGACAGTCAGTGCCATTAAAATGGACACTGCACGATTATAGGAAAGAAATAAAACATAATTATAAGCTACCTGTTAGCACAACTACAAAGCTCAAAAGTTACCTTGATGCCTCGAGCATTTTTTGTCTTTAATAGTCGTTTCTGGGCCTCGACCCACAACAACTGTCTGTAAATGAGGCAGATGAATGGGTTTGTGATTACCCTCCTCGCTGATGAGCCAGCAAGTTGGCATTTTATCATTTTTCGGTGCTTTTCTAGACGAAGCTAGCAGTCCCAACTCTTGGTGGCTAATAGTGGCGTCGCCCGAAAATGACGTCACAGCGCCGGAGCATCGCGATAGGCTGGAGTGTTTCGCTCGGCACGGCGCGGCACGCGGGCTAAAGAAGAAGGTTCTAGAAGAAAAGAGTCGCCTTGAGCTCGAGCGTCGTGAGGGTGAAAATCGTTGTCTTCATTTAAGGTTGGAAAACAGTTGTTATCGAAACATGTTTTATCTACACCGGTCTATTCAGGTCCAGCGCAGAGGCTGGGAAAAAACAGCCTTAGATGTCGCTGTAGGTTCGACCAGGTGTTGTGCCGAAAAATGCCCCCCTGCGCTGTCAGAAACACCATCGTCATGAAAAGCGGAGTCGTTTCACTAATCTCTGTTAATAAATCGAGTCAAAGTCAAAAGTGACAAATTGGTTGTGGGTTTATGGTATCCTCAAGGGAAGGTGTTTGCCATTTCTGACCAGAAAACAAAAGTTACAGCCACGAAACTCACAGTTCGTGGCTGTAAATCTGTTACCTTCATGCTTGGAACGACAATTAGGAGATTTAACCTGGTAGCACCCTATATACATATATGTCAGTATATATATATATATATATATATATATATATATTTGTAAGTAATTGCGATACTGTCACCTTTGGGTTGTTTTTTCAGTGAGAACTGCTGCCGTCAAGTGGGCTTCCTTTGCCGGGGTACGTTTTTCGGCACAACACCTGTTCGAGTAGCTGATTTAGCTAGGCCCTGTTCAGTTTCTGTTCTGTGGGAACCGGAGGCTGCCGGAGTGGTGTTTGTTTGGACTTTGATTAACCGGACACTTAAAAATCTCCAGGCACTCGTTCAAAACACACCAGGGCGTTTCTTTCCCTCACCTCCTTGACAAAGATACTGAGTGGGGAAACATGTCGCTGAGTGAAAGTAAACAAGAAGAAATAGCTTCACTTGTTTTTTCTTTGGTTTTTGTTTTTTGTCACGAAGTGAAACTTAAGATTTCTGGTGAAACCTCGCAGATGTGAAGAGCAGTAACACTTGATCTTTTATTTACTTGTTTGTTTTTTACTTGAACGTTTTGTTCCCAAAGTAGCTGCTATTGATTTTATTTTTCGAGATGTACAAACAGTGAAGTCATCAACTCTTGATTGTAGCAGAGTGAAAAGTATCATAACCCACCCTCTGTTTCATTATTACCTTTTATAACATCAGCGTAGGGTTATCGACGACTTCTTCTTAGCTCGTTGTAGAGATCCCCAAAATTTAAAACCACTGGGCTCAAGTTTGAAATGTTTATTTTCATTTGTTTTGCCTGTCTGCCAAACGAAAGCACACAGATTGTTTGCCTAAATTGAATTTTGTTGTGTCACAGTAACATGTTGAAGGGTCTAAACTACATTTAAATTTCCTGAAAAGTTTTAGTGGAGAGTCACTTTTCATCTGCAGATCTTAAATTGGGTTTTCTCAGTTTTAATATCAGGTTTTTGGGGTGTTTTTGTTCCCACGTCGAGATAGAAATTCAGACACTGACTCTGTGTTTGTTTGTTTGTTTTCCTTTCCCAGCGTCTTCTCTTCAAGTCAAACATGGTCAAGGAAACGGGTTTTTATGACACGCTCGGTGTCAAACCCAGTGCGACTCCCGAAGAGCTGAAAAAGGCCTATCGCAAGCTGGCCTTAAAATACCACCCTGACAAAAATCCCGCCGAGGGAGAGAAGGTACGAGTCTCCTAATTGTAAACCATGACAACGCCGCCGCGGATGTGTTTCAGCTTCGTTCTTCTCCTCTCCCTCTGAAGTTCAAGCAGATCTCGCAGGCGTACGAGGTGTTGTCAGATGCCAAGAAGCGAGAGCTATACGACCGCGGCGGCGAAAAGGCTATAAAGGAAGGTGGAACTGGCGGCAGCGGCGGGGGTGGTGGCTTCGCTTCGCCTATGGACATCTTTGACTTGTTTTTCGGTGGAGGCAGTCGAATGCACAGAGAGCGAAAAGGTAGGCCTGCGGTTAGACGCTGAACATCTGACATGAAGGTTGAGCTTTCTGAGACTTTTCTGAAGCTGTGTGTTCAAAGGCAGGTTAAAGTTTTGGTGTTCGTTTAAGATAGGGAGATTGTTGCGGCTCTTCGTGGAGCTTCATTTAATTTCACTATCACCTTAATTATGAAGAGAGTAAAAGTTAATTTGTTCTGCAACACACCATCTTCAGTGTAGAAAACTTACAGGACTGTGGGGATGGGTGGACGGGTTTACAAACCTAGTGTGTAACACATAATGACATTTAGAAACTTGTGAAGAGTATTCAGACATGTACTGGATCACTCTAAATGTTACAGATTCTAAATTAAGGGTATATTTATCAGATTTGATCGCCTAACAAACGAAAACAGTGCTGTCCAAATGTTTCTTATCCTCGTGAACTCAGCTGCAGCGTCATATTTTGTGACACAATCAGGGCGATTCCTAATGAACAGGCTTTTGTTGCAGGGTCTGCATTTATTCTTTGAAACTGGAAACACTTCAGCTCTCCTGCGATCAGAGTTGTAATTTTATACACACAGGGGAGGATATAACTCGTGAGCTCATCTACTGGTTGTGTAAAGTCAGACTCTCATTTTAGAGGGCATTTTATTTCTTTCTGAATACAGTGCTGTCTCACGTTTTTAAATGCAATTTTGGCATTTTGAATTTTCAGTAGTCGTTTGGTAGCTGCACGATCTCTTCGATCGGTTTAGTTGTGCAACAAGCACAAGAAATGTTTGAAAACATCTGTTTTTAGCGATTTAACAGTTTATATACTACAATTTCTTTTTTTTTTAAGTATTTTGAGATTTGTTGAAAGTGTCTTTTATTAAAGACTGAAGAAGTTTAGTCGTTCTGATTTGATGTTTTGTTTTGTATTGCTCATCTTTTCCCACTAGAGGTCAGATCTGATGCGCTCAGCTTCTCTCAGGCAGACAAAGATGCTGTCGGGGATGCCTTCAGAGTGGTCTGGGAGGGATTTCCTTTCATTTTATGTAAACTATGGCTTAAGTATTTTTTTTAATCGACCACTTATTTGTGGTGCTGTTATGTTTGTGAATGGAGAATCTGAAGGTAAAAGGTTTACATGATTTTTTTTTCAGGAATGATAACTTTTGAACAGTGTTGTATGAGTCCAGGATCTGTTAATTATCTAAGCTGGTGTTGTGTTTAATTAATTAACCAATAAACGACTCAGCTTCCCGTTATTTTAACTGTTTTTATTGGAATATGTCACAAGCGATGGACTATTATCAGTTATCATTATTAGTGTGAAAGATTAGCTATGTTGTTGAACTTTATTAAAAGGACAGCAGGCAGGTTGGTAAACGTTTGGTTCAAGTTCAGCAGGACTAAGACGTGGTTTCACAGATCAGTCATACAACGTGTGCCTAAAACAATGTTAGTAAGACGGCAGTATGAGGTAAACATGCAATATATGATCAGTGCGTTCACTGAACCTAATCAACCAGGCTATTTTTTGTTTGTTTGTTTTTAGAGAAAACACAGAAACTGAAAATATATTTCCTCTTTGTTCAACTTTCCAACAGTTGATATTGCTTGAAAAACAACAACAACAAAAGTCATGTTTTTTACTGGAAACACTAATCTGTAATATGTCTGACAGTAATGTTTTGTTCCTTCGCAGGAAAGAATATTGTTCATCAGATCACAGTGACATTAGAGGATCTTTATAACGGAGCCACGAGAAAACTTGCTGTCCAGAAGAACTGCATTTGTGATAAATGTGAAGGTATGTCTACGTATTTATTTATTTATCTTACAAAGTACTTGTGTTTTCAAGGCGATTGTTACACATGAACTGCAGTCCTGACCTTTTTAATTCATGTTCTGGCTGCTGTGTTTGGATTTCCACTCATCGATATATATAATGGCAGGTTTATGTAGGATTGATGGAAACAATTATGAACAACCATGAAGCCGCAACCTGTAAACAAAGCTTTGCTTCCCGTGTCATTGTCTCTCTCTCTCTCTCTCTCTCTCTCTCTCTCTCTCTCTCTCTCTCTCTCTCTCTCTGTCTCTCTCTTCTCGGGTGTACGTGTGAACAGAATGATGGATTCTGGTCATGATTCTCTGCTCATTAGTTCATTGTTTGGTATTCCAGGCAGGCCTTTTAGCTCAGGCAGTCTCAGCCTGTAGACTAGTTTTACAGGTTGGGGATAAATCCAAACAATGTATGTTTCCACCAGTCAGTCAAGCTGCAGTTCACTTCCAGGGTGTGCTTCTGAGTTATAAACTAAAATAATATACAACAATTTCTTTCCAACAATAGCTAGTTTTAAACATTTAATCTTAAGTAAGCAAACAAGTTTCTTTGCACGTCTTCCATCTGTGTGCAGTTGATTAAATGTCTCTCATTCTGAAGAACAACAAACTTTTAAGCAGTTAAAGAAGCTTTTGACTCTCCTGATTCTTCATTTGAGTTTGTGGGAAAACAGTAATGTTTAAACTTTTGTTTCCACAATAAAAACTGTGAGCAGAATCGATGAGCTCTGTTCTTCCTTCACAGCTGAAAAGCCTTGAAAATGTTTGTTCAGCAACTGATTCATGTTTTTAAACGGAAGAAATGGGCTGAGATGCTTTGGTTCTCCTCATTAGAAGAATTATATTCTTACTTAGTAACTATTTTCAACAAGTTTAACAGTGAAACTGGATTATTTTGTGCCTGTGTTTAAAAGGATGTTTCCACACCTGGCTGGTCGTCCAGGCGTTCATACAGTTTTATTTACTTATTTTATAAGAGCTGCTTGTTACAATCTCAGTGAGATGAGTAGTTTTCCACAATTAGTGGATATTTTTTGCAGCAACTAACAACTCAGATCAATGATTTATTTAATTGTTTGTGCTTTTTTATATAAAAAGGGTCACCAAAAAGTAGGGAAAAAAGCAAGCTTAGTTACAATCAGGGGTGGAAATTAGCACCCGCCACGGGCCAAATGCGGGTAAATATTTGAAGTTGCGGATGAATTTGATCAACACACGCCACTGTGGCGGGTTGGCAATTTGAACAAAAAAGGTGTTATTTGTCCTCTTGACATATAGGGGGCAGCAATGTGCTCGAGTTGCTGCTGTTACGTCGAGCCGCGTTCCCCCATCAGATTCGGTTCCCCCTGTGTCTCCATAAATTATGACTTATCTATTAACAGAATTGTTTAGAGGGGCAAATATTTCTCATTAAAAAAACATCATTCTTTTAAAAATAAAATGTGCTAATAATATCATAATACAGAGGAATAAACACAGGTAAGAAGTTGTTGGTAAATTATTTTTGTC
>NC_051432.1:11099078-11175489 GCF_001649575.2 Kryptolebias marmoratus
ACCTGTTAAATATAAGCGGGTAGCACAAATAGATCTATGCATTAAAAGCAGCAGGTGTCTGAAAAACATTACAACTTACATACAAAAACTTACAAAAGCACAAAAAATACTTCAAAAACACTCCACAAAAAATAAATTTCACTTATCTGATTTTTTTATGTACAAATATGCATCTTTTATTGGCTTAAAATAAAAAATAAAATAAGAAAAATCTAGTTATTTTCATGCAGTGTCCAGAAAGAGGAGGTGTTGTTCAGCTTGTAGGGCACCACAACTGCTTCCACCCACCTCCGTCATCATCATCATATGAAATTACTTTTTGTCACAACAAAAGATAGTAGCTGGAAAAATATTTGAGTGGCTGTTAAAAAATTTTCACCCCTCGTTACAATTATTGACTACAAAATGACCTTGCCTAATTAGTGGAAATCAAGATTGATGGAATTGGCTAAATTACTGAGGTTCTTTTGAAATTATTGTAAAAAAATAGCCGTTAAAAGAAAACAGTCTGAGCATGTATGTGCAAAAGGTTTCAGAGTGTTCAGCCTGTTTGGTTCTCGAAAAGCAACGTGTTGGAAATTCAAGTTTAAGATCCTCGTTCCTCTGAAGTTCACCATAATGATGGTGGGTCAATTTCATCTTCGGTTTGACCTGTGAGTCATCACAGTGGTGGGGAATGACCTTTAGCTTCCACTACTCCTCTCTCTCACACACACACACACACACACACATTTTTGCCTTTGGCAGAGTCTGTGAAACATCTGAACAGCAGGGATGTTTTTCAATAAGCTATTCAACAGCAGACTTATCAAAACACACACACACACACCATCCACTATCACAGTCAGACGATTCAGTTCTCTTCCAGCACTCGGCTGTTTCTAAAAGTCTGTTTTTCTTCTGCAGAGCTGGAGGTTAACTGGGTTTGACGGGTGGATTATGGGACAAGGATTCACGAGCTCACATAGGCGCTCCAAATGTCACACTGGGTTTGTTTAGATAAAAGAGTTATGGCTGGAACAGGATGAAAAACATTTAACACAGCTCACGCTGCTGGTGGTGGGATAGATGTGGGAGAAAATCATCTTGGATTAAGGGGTATTAGTTGTCAGATCCTTGTCTATTAGCACACAGTGAGCGTTAAAATCTGGAGAGGAGTCTAGTGTTCTGATTATATCCACAAAGCAAAACATGAAGACATCAAAAAAGCCAAATAATAGAATTTGTTGCTTTAAAGGACTTTCATGGATCATATTGAAGCTTAGTGTTTTACTCTTTAAAGCAGGCAGACTAAAATTTGTTCCTACTCTACATTTTTAAAGAAGTTTTACTTGGTTCGCTTGTTCACCGTAACCCCATACTCCTCCTGCTCCTTCAGGACGAGATGAGTTCATGCTTCTAGCACTGGTCGTCCAGTGCTGAGCCCAGTGCTTTGATGGTGGAAACTGAGAGAACTTGATGTCCGCTGAAAGAAAGCCATGCTATCAGAGTTGTGCAAAAAGCTGACTAATGCCCCGAGTTTTAATAGAAAGTATCGCATAAGTGATATAATGTGGGCGCGAGTTGTTAATCCTAGTGTTCCTTGATGTGTGTGTGGGAATATTATGAAAACATCGTAATCATAAAGCTGTCTTATTTAGACAAACATCAGAAGTCACAACATTGATATACATCTAAACATAGTGTCTCGGTTGTGCACACCGAAGTCCTCGTGTTTGGAAGGTGACTCAGGTTGAAAGAAAAACAAAAAGTATACAAACAACAGTTTTGATAAGAATATGTAAAAATGCAGTTTTCCCTTTTTTTATTTATTTTTTTTCTACCATGACTTTTACCTGTTCATCCTTGTTGCCCACAGCGCTGACAGTTTGCTTTTTTTTTCTTTTCTTTTTTCCCCGGCAGGTCGTGGAAGTCGCAAAGGAGCTCTACAGGTGTGCATGTCCTGCCACGGCACAGGAATGCAGGTCCGCATGCACCAGCTGCTTCCAGGTATGGTCCAGCAGGTGTCCACAGTGTGCCACGTCTGCCAGGGACAGGGACAGAGGATCAACCAGAAGGACCGCTGCAAGACCTGCGGAGGCCGGAAGATGCTGCGGCAGAAGAAGATCCTGGAGGTCCACGTCGACAAAGGTGAGTGAAAACGGAGCGTTAGCACGACTCCCGTCTGCGCGTGTTTGACAGTGCGTGTTTGATCGCAGATGTTACGAGCACGTGACCTGATTGTTACAGGAATGAAAGACGGCCAGAAGATTGTTTTCCACGGTGAAGGAGACCAGGAGCCAGGGCTGGAACCAGGGGATATCATCATCGTCCTCGACCAGCAGGAGCACCCGTTTTTCACCAGGTAAGACAGGCTCCGAGGCCCGGTCCCGATGCTCTCACTCGCACCCTCGTTCCACCCTCGTGTCCTTCAAATGCGCGTTCACGCTGAAGGGTTCGAGTGCGTGGTGTGTCCCAATTCTCCAGAGTGCTCTTTAGCCCCGCCCCCTTTGTGTACTACATCCGCCCTTTGGCTAAGCCCACATCCAGGCGGACTTCGGCGAAGTATTTACCCACAATTCATCGCTGCATGTGACGTTTTGATTATTGATAATGAAAGGGTTTTGAATTAAACGACGGAAATATGGCGGTGGTGACAGAGCAAGCTGCGTCTGTCACGAAAAAAGCAGTTTTTAAATGTAAAGTATTGAAATAATTCTTGTTTCACTCTGCTGTACAGGTGTGAATACGATCAAACTTTGCTCCGTATTCAACAAGCCAGAACAAAACACATCTGAACAGCCAAATATCTCCTGCAGTGACTTTGGAAAGCAAAAATACCTAAACTATACTTTTAAAATCGTACTGGCACCTTCTTAAAATTCCAAAACAGGGATCGGCCCCGCCATGTTGGATGTTTAGTTATGACGCAGAGGTGCAAGTAGAAGACGTAACCCATACTGTCCCAATTCTCCAATGTCTGCATGCTTGTAACCTGCACACACGAACCCTTCAGTGAACTTCGACTGAGTACACGCTTCACAGAGGGACGTATGGTAGAGTGTCTTAGTCAAACTGAACGATCTCAGTGAAGAAATCAACGTTTGGAAGCAGCAACTCACCTGGCTGTGTAAAACCAGAAAGGCACAGTCCAATCGAAACTAAACGTACTCGCTCTTTTGCTGACCCTGTTCTTGTTGCTGTCATCAGGAGAGGACAAGACCTGCTCATGTCGATGGAGCTGCAGCTGGTTGAGGCGTTGTGTGGTTTCAAGAAGCCCGTCCAGACGCTGGACAACAGAACTCTTCTTGTCACGTCGCATCCAGGTAACCCGAATCAGTGAGCCCACAGCAGCCTCTGCATTTGGTGAATGTGAAGAGGCGAACTGGGCCTAATGCTTGGATATGTTTGCTTTAAACTTGCATTTATAAAACCTCAGTAGGTTGAGATGCAGGTTCTAGCTTAAAGGTTTTCGGCCTGATTAATCTAGCAGATGTTGTTGTGTAAGCCTGCGTTCTACGTTTTGTACAAAATAAGTATAACCTCATGAATCTCTTCTTTAAGATGCGAGCTCGAAAGGA
Source organism: Kryptolebias marmoratus (assembly GCF_001649575.2). NCBI lineage: Eukaryota > Metazoa > Chordata > Actinopteri > Cyprinodontiformes > Rivulidae > Kryptolebias > Kryptolebias marmoratus. The sequence goes on from NC_051432.1 coordinate 11,102,639, forward strand.
TTCACCAAGCATTTGCAGGCTTGTTCCAGGTTACATCCTGGACCTCAGGTTCATTATGTCAAAGCTAACTCCGATCCTTCTTTGATTTTGTACATCAGGGGAATTAATCAAGCCCGGAGACACCAAATGTGTGTTAAACGAGGGGATGCCCACGTATCGCAGACCGTTTGAGAAGGGACGCCTTATCATCCACTTCTCGGTAAGAACTCCTGCTAAAATGAAGCCAGTTTTATAACGAGGTGGTCCTGGTATGAACTCGGCTCTGGCTACTTCCTGCAGGTGGTGTTCCCGCCGGCCAATTTTCTCCCCAAGCACAAGCTGAAGGAGCTGGAGCGCTACCTCCCGGGAAAGATGGACGCGGAGCAGCCAGAGAGCATGGACGAGGACCTCTACATCTACGCCGACCTGGAGGACTGTGACTTGGAGAGCAGGAGACGACACAGACACCAGTACTACTACATGGATGAAGATGACAACGCCAGCACCGGCGGCGTTCAGTGCCACACGTCTTAAAGCAGAGCTGGCCTCCGCCCGGTCCAAAATTCCTTATTTCCAACGTAACAATTCATCTAGTTGGAAATTAGTGCACTTTCCCCCCTCCTCCTTTTCATCTTGTTGCTTTTCATAGTTTAATTTTTTTTTCACAAGCTGAATCTTAAAACGGTGTCACAGATTCCTTTTTTTTATTTAGGAGTGTCGGAGCAGCATTTGCTCAGGTTCCAGGACTTGATTTTTCTTTTTTTTTTTTTTTTTGTCGTTTCTGGGACCAAATCTTGATCTCCTTTCCTACCCCACTGTGATTCAAAACGAGAGCCGGTGTCACAGAGACTTCAGAAGAAAGACAGACGTGTTGAATTCCTGCTTTTAAAGCATTTACACTAAAACTGATGCCAATATTAAAATAAAAAATAACCTTTTTTTATATATATATATATATATATATATATATGTAGCGTTACTTAATCAGTGGCGTTAAACCACTTGTAGATGACTCATCCATTCTTTTGTGTTCAAGGACCCAAAGTTTAGATCGTAGTGGAGGTGGATATGTGTTGGAACCTAAGTTGAAGCATTTCTGCTGGCTTACCCTTTCAAGGGCTATTTCTAAGACATTTCTAAACACTCTTGAAAATGTGACTGGAAGCTTGGAGTAACAGAAGCGTTTAGGTTCAAGCCACTGAATTGTAGCTCTAATATTTAAATATTTAAGTTTTGTTTCATATTTTATCTCGTCGGAGCTGAAGTTTTGTCTGGGGCGTCCCATCAGGTGTATAGACAAGTTAGTGTGTGTTTTCTAAGTGTAATTATGTCATTTTTAAAATAAAAAAAAAAAAAGGTGGGGCAGGGGGGTTAAAAAAAAACATTTATAAATGTTTAAAAAGCCCCCGAAGCCTCGACGGCAACATTTCCAGAACACACTGAACGATTTGAAAGACAAATGCTGCTGTTGTGTCTCGTTTGTAAAGATGCAAAGTGCCAAGTTGTACCCTGGTTGTACGATGAAGAGGAACTCGTTTTCAGGGCTTTTAATTAAAAGTTTGTTTTGCAAATCAGAGGAAGAGATCATGTCGAGTCTTAAAACATCTTAATGTGGAGTTTAAATGGGGAACATCGAAGTAGAAAGTGTTAAATTTTTGGTCGATTATGTTGGCACACAAGTCGTTGACCCTTTTGTCACGTTTCTCTTCCTTTTCGTAAAATCCAGATGGATCATGGGAAGTTATGGAGGGACTGAAAATCGGCAGCCTCGACGCCTCATCGAAGCGTCTGCCCGTTTCTAAGCCTTATAACTTAACTTGAGCTTACTTGAGATTGCCGTTTCAATTTTTTTTTTTTTTTTTTTAAAGTGGTCGTTATTGCCTTGAATATCGCAAAACACAATTATTCACACAGAGGAGGAACTCGTTCAGTAGATCAGTGCTTCTTGAAGGTATTTGTGTGTTTATTAGTCCTTTTAAATTATTGGGGGACGGAGCTGAACATATGTTTTACTCGAGTATCGTTTTAAGAAGCTCGGACCAAGAATGATTGTGGTCATGTTTTCCTAATAAATGTCATCTGAGGTCTTATTAAACTGATGTGTGATCATCTCTGAGTGTTTGAACTAAGAGAAACTAATAAAAATATCTAATGTCTTATTATTTTTATTATTTTACCAGTAGATTTTCAGGGTTTTGTTTGTTTTTGGGTTTTTTTCTTAAAACATTGGCTTCTTTTTCACTGATTTACTCATTTTAAGATTAGTTTTAAAGATTAGGACTCTTTCTATGAAACTGACAAGTCTGTTTACATATCGAGTTTATTCTATATTTCCTGTTGTGGGAGGGTAACACTGTCCACATAAGCAAAGCAAACTAAACTTATAATAAGAGGCTTTCAAGACTGTCTGAAAATATATTTTTAAAAAAATTCTTATATTATTTATTTCCTGATTTGCTGACTTCAATCTCTGGAGATGTTTGAAACACTCCCTCCCTCCCGCCAAAATAAAAGATGTTTTTAGGGTTTTTTTCAGTCTGTCAGCATATTTGCAAAGTTCAACCTAAAGGGGTGTTTTTGCCTAACCACTTTTTATTGATTTATCATTTGAAGCTTCTTGTGTCCAATCATGAAAAGGCTCCCCACTGTTTAGTCTACACAAAACAGCTCCCCCTTGTGGCAAAAAAAGAATAATAAAAACAAAACAATGTCCTAAAAAGACACTGAATCACTGCTCCTTTGAGTGTTTTTAAATTTATTGATAAATCTTTTCTGTGGTTGACGCTATAATACAATCAGTATTAAAAAATCAAGTACAATGACTTGATAGTGGTGTACCAGATACATATATAGTGCAAGTAATAAATACTGGCTGGATACTAATTACAAGAAACGGATGACTTTAACCTCCTAAGACCCAAACTCTTGCATGACGTGCATTTTTTTATTATTTCTCTTTGCTGTTTGGGTTGATTGGGACCTGATGTGAATCCTAAGCGAAATGTGATGTCCGCATATGTGGACGCCGGGTCCTGGGAGGTTAAACACGGCTACAATTTACACACTGGATACCGATACTGTTTGTTTATGTCCAAACATGAGGCAGTTACAGAAAACGTCCTGACAACGGTTCACCATCATGCACTTTGTGTTTGGTAAAGACAGAAGAGACGAATCTGCGGGATTCAAAAAGTGAGATGAGTTTGTGCGCAGAATAGAGGAACTACCGTGGACAGCGTTGACAGAGTTAACGCAGCAGACTTTTGGAAAATAAATCAAACTCATGAATACTTGAACAGCAAAGCAGCTCGGGCACTTTTTACACGAGGACAAGCAAAACGATTTGATTGGGAATGAAAGTAGCATAGTTGAGTGTGGACTGCTCGGAACTAACCCTAACTTTTCAATGAGATGGAGACTTTTATTTTCCTCTTTTTGCAGTGAAATGTTTGTCATCCATCAGCCAACCTGATGGCATTCGCTACAGGTTAACTGCTGTGTTCAGGTTTTATCGAAGAAAGAGATGTCCCTTGGTTGCTTCCAGCCCATCATGAAAGTAAAAGTTTCAAAGTTTTCAATTTAGAGAGTCTGTCTTCTCGTAAAGATTGATACAAGAATCGAAAGTTAAGCTGATGCACGAATGGAGCTGCACGCTGCTGAGTAGCTCCTCCACGTTACGATGCATGTGGTGGTTTATGGTTTCCAAAGCCGTAGCAGGCCGTCCTCGCTGTATGTGGCAATCAGGTTCTCGTGTGGGTGGTGAGTGATGCCGATTACGTCTTTCTCGTGAACCTGTGGGCGCGGAGAGGAACACAGATCACCGCGTGTTCCTAATTTACCCAACGCCCCCCCCATTTTCCTATCTGCTCAAGAGCGAGACAACAAAATGAGCGGATGAGGATAATTCTTGGGTATTAGCAGCAGGGCTTACAGTCAGGGTTTTCTCCAGTCTTCCTGATGTGTAGCTGAAGCAGTAGAGCACAAAGTCTTCTCCCACGCAGTAGATCCACTCCCCGCGGGGCGACAGGGCACAGCACACGAAACCTGCTCCCTCCGCTCGCTCTGAACAGAACGTCTTCACGGTCTGAGGAGGAACAGGGCGGAACGTTACGTCTCCAGCACCACAGTCGTGTCTGGTATGGGTACGCCGTGAAACAGAGGTGCAAAAATACATGTGAAAAATTCACTTTTATTTCATTATAGAGAATAGTTTGATGGAAGTCACACTGATTCGTTCACCTTTAGTCTAACAGAAGAAATAAAGAAAGTTAGCTGTGAAAATCAGTAAACCTGGTTTGAACTTTTGATTATCACTGACTGCAAGGAGAGCCCTTAGCCCTTAGCAAACACAAAAATGGCTACCACTGTTCATTTTACAGACACTGAGGTAAAATTGAGTGTGGTGGTAGCTGGGAGTCATCGCCGACACATAGTCTGAGCACAGCTTTGTCATGCAATGCATTCCTTCAAGGAAAGCTATTTTCATTTATCTGTCATTTTAAATAGGAAATACCATATTTTATAACGCTAAATGCCTGGTTATTCTTAAAAATGTTTTATTTTGGAAGAATTTGTCTTCCATGTTTTCACTGGCATTGATGTAGAGCGTGGCGACCTCATTTGTTCTCTGTACTTAGATTAGTGTTTCATTGTGTTTTACTACTTTGTTGCATGTTTTAGATGCAGCAGTGAGTGGATTCACAGACTTGTTGATCATGAACAGTTTATCCATTTTGATAAATGACCACTTCATTAATTCCTCCTGAGCTGCAACAAACAAAAACCATATCTTTTTAAATTGACAAATTTTAGAATTCCTTGTCTGGTGTGTTAAAATACAAAAAAACAAAAGATAAAAGAAGCAATAAACACAACCGCTCATGAGAAATTATAAGGACTACAAACTTATATTCCTTTATATTGCATTCCTTTACCAACTATTACAGCAGAATAGCTGGTTTAGCTGCAGAGCTCTCACCTGACCGTGCATGCTCACGATGACCACTGTGTTGGAGTGGTTACAAACCATGAACTGCTCAGGATTTTGGGGAAGGGGAATCACATTGTTGACCGGGACATCTGATGCCGTTGACGGACATTTGAAAGTGTGAATGCATTCACAAGATTTGATGTTCCAGATCTGAAAAGATCCACAGAAGAGAACATTTCCAGTGAGGTACAGCACTCTCCCAGCTTCTGTAACACTACAAATATGTCCCCAGGTGGTTTATTGTACCTTAACGGTTCCGTCGGATGAAGCGCTGATGATGTGAAAACCATCGTGAGTGAAAGAAACGTCATTTACAAACGATGAATGACCGTTTAACTCCTTTAGCGTCTTCCCTGACCTCAGTTCGTGAATTCTGGAGGAGAGATTATTGATTAACCGAGTGAAAGTCAGACTTCAGACAGAATCAAACGACTGCAGCATTGACTGACTTGAACAGCCGTCTGTTTAACCTGGAGACGGGGATTCTTCTGAAGAGCAGACAAAACGTGTTGCTGCCGGGCTATTTTTGGCTCCTGTTGAGTGACTGAGCGCAGTGAAGCTAAACCATGACAAAACGCCTCACGCCTGCTGATTCACTCCGTGTCTTGGCAGGGGATTTACTATTTGCAAATAATGTTTCTCAGCTTGTGGGACCGCAGGAAGAGGAACACGTTGCAGCTTTGTGCCTGTGCACATGGCACCTCAGCTGCACCCACACAGCACATGTGCCTCCGATTCAGCAGAGAGGCTCAGCCCACACCCCACCAGGAGTCAGAAATAACATTCAACCCCCTCCCTGTGAAGGGGATTCAAACAAGTGTGTGCAGGATGTAAAGAAAGTGAGGAATAGACTTCCTTATTCTGCGCAGGAACTGCTAATTTACGATGTATGAAGGTAATAGTTCAAATCTCTTGATGTGGGGTTTTGTGGAAAGGTTATGAAGGATTATTATCTATACCTACTGTATATATATATATATATATATATATATATATATATATATACCAAATATGGACGGATTGTTGTCGTCTTCAAGCAACTTCAGTCTCAAAAATCTCAGTTCATGCAAAAAAAACATTTTCTAAATCTTTACATCGATGTTAGCTTTGTATTACGCAGATATTTATGGTTATTTGCAAGCACTAATAGCGCCAGCTGCTAGCTGTAGCACTTCTACACCCTTCCAGCAGGAATATCAGAATATTTCTGCTGGAATAATTGCGTAACGTGAAACTGACAGGAGTTCATAAAAAGGCATTTGAACCACATCGTTTTTAGCCTATAAGGTGGTTGATTGTCATTTTAAGTCCTGAAATTTGCAACAATTAATTTAAATTAACAGATAACAAAAGTAGTGGAAGTCCAACCACTGTTATACTGTAATAACTGACTAGCTGAAAGCATGTAAAAAAAAATAAAATCTATAAATTTTATATGACATCTAGGGGACATATAACCTGTTTAGTTTAAAATATAAATGTGTTTTTGCTGAGCCCACTTTTTAACACTATGAGCTCATTATTTCGTCACAATTTTTTACCAAAAAAGCTGAGATTTTACTTTAGAAGAAGCTGATTTATCACAAGACTTTCATTAAAAACATTTCAAATATATTCTGAAGATCAAATCAAATCAAATGCAATAAAACTGATTTAATTTACACAACTTATCATATAAGATAATTCTCACTTTTATTGCTTGCACACATCGTACTTAGTTAATTAAAAAACTTTTGGGAGGAGATATGCTCTGTCATTCCAGGTAAAACAGAAGATGCAGTCTGGCAAACAGCGAAAACCATTATTTAATAAGAAATACATTCACATGTTTATGAGTTTTGCAGTATTTAAGAACAGCTTCGGTTATGTATTTTGTTTACCATCGTCTCTTTGTTTGACTTGTTACCCGCCTACTTCATCCCATTTTAATAATCCACAGTGAAATACAAAAACAAAAAAAAGGAGCTGCCTCCTTCCTTCTGCTGTTCTGATGCTTTTGTGTTCATCTTCCAAACTTTTGTGAATCATGTCTGAGGTCAGGAAGGTTTTTTTTTTTATTATTATTTTCCTCCCAGGAGCCAACATCCACCCAAACAAGACTCCATGAAACTAAACTAAACAAAGCTCCTGCCTCATGTTTTCATTCTTTCTGTTAACACATTTCCACATTAAACCATGAAATTAAACGATTTCTTAATTATTCAAGTTCAGCTGGCTGTTCTTTGTTTGGTCGTTTTTCGTCAAAATTGATCTTAGTGTTTCAGTTCTTTTCCCGCTGCAAAGAGCTGTGCCTGGTGTGTTTTTCAGTAAAACCGGATCACACACCTGCAGAGCACAAATATAGACCTAGGTGCAGCCTGCAGAGTGCTGACTGCTCACAGCATGAAATCCCACCTTATGGTTTGGTCAGTCGAGGCGCTGAGGATCTGGTTGCTGTTCTTGGAGAAGCTCAGGCAAGTCACGCCTTTGTTGTGCGCGTGCTCAAACCTGCGCACGCACAGGCCGCTTTGGATCTTCCACACCTTCGCCAGTGACACAAACACAGACACGTGAACACTGTCATTCAACCTTTTATATCTGAACACAAGGTCGTAAAAACGGATAATTGAACGAGGCGGCGCTTGTTGGCTGTTTATCTGAACAGATACGCTAAAACTGGTCGCCCAGTCTGACCTTTATTTTGCCATTCTGAGCTCCTGTCGCCAGCAGGTCTGAGTCGTGACTGAAGGACATACAGAGCACAGCATCGTCCATCATCATGAAGCTGTCCTGGGCCTGATACTTCACATCCTACAGTAAATCATACACCCGAACACACACGGGCAGAACGGAAAATTTAATAACAAATGAATAGAAAAAGTGTTATCTCATTCAGGATTTAAAAAAATAAATAAATAAAAATACAGTCTGTGGTGTCATGATACCTTGCTAATTTTTCCAGTGTTGAAGTTCCAGACCTCTATGAACCCGTCCACTGTCCCGGTGATTAAATACTTTCCGTCAGGCGAGAAACGAGCACATTCCACGTGGGACCTCCGTCCAAACTGCACATTCAAATCACACGCATAGAAACTACAGTTAATATCCACATGTCGGTCAAAGCACAGTGTCACAGTATCAGAATTGGAGCAGAGAATTAAAACACAGCTTAACATCAGGGCTGTGACTGCAGAGAGACATAAATTTCTCCAATGCTCTGCTGCATAAGCTGACCATTCTCACTTATCACATTAGGCACAAAAAAGCAGTGATTAGTAACTCCCACAGACCTATCTGGGAGGCATTTAGAGCCCAAACACAGACTGGAAAATGAGTCTTCGGGTGAATAAAGCGACAGCGTTTTAGTGTCTGTGTTGTCACAAAGCAAGCTTGTGCTTTCCGCGAATGGACCGCAAAATGCGACCGCTGTTGAAACGCTGCCACACAGGGCACCGTCACGTTGGTGTGTGTACCTTTATGTGGCGGTACAGCTGCGTTGGGAAGGTTTCTTTCTCCACTCGTTGCTCCTTGGTGCCAGACGTGTCGATGGTGGTGTCAGGGGAGAGGTAACCTGGATGCTGCTGCCGTCTCTCGTTCTGCCAAGGAGCGGTAAAAGAGTGTTCATTTAAACGCTCATTTTAATTCTAATTTAATGTTGTTCATTAATGCAGTTAAGAGGGATAAAATTCAGGCAGGGTAAATAAGTTAACTGGAGCCATTTAACCCTGCTTTTACTGGCTTTGTTCCAAGTTTTGGTAGAAGAGAGTCAGAAGATGGCAGGTGGGGCAGGGGGAGTTCAGTAACAGGAATTCCCCTGTTATGCCATTAGGGAGAGAACTGAGCAGAGCATCGATCCGTATACTCACACTGACTTGTTCCAGGAGCCCGATGAGGCGGGAAGGCGGCACCACGCTGACCTCCCTCACTAAAGCCTCGGCTATGGCTCTGCGCCGCTTCGCTTTGCTGCTGCCTTTGGGGTACGCCTGCAGTCCGGGTGAATTGTTGTGAAACCCTCCCAGATACAGTTGCTTGCTGTAATGCATAAATGTTTCTCTTTTTTGTTGCTGTTTTCTTTTACCTCGCGAGGGTCGAAGTACGAGCACGTCAGCAAGGTCTCCAAGTGGGCGTACCTCTCGGGCTGGGTCTGCTTCAGCATGATCATCGGGTCGGTTTGCCTGAGGAGAGAACGGGCGGCTCCCACCTCCCTCATTTCTATCAGCTCCATCACGACCTGTTGAGCAGATCGAAGGGATCGGTCGTCAAACGGGGCACCGAGGGCGGCGCCTGCTGCACAGACTGAAGCTCACCTGCTCGTAGAGGTCAATGAGAGTGTTGTCGGGCAGCTTGAGGGACTCGATGGCCAGCAGAACGGAGTCCCAGTGGCCTCTGTTGATGTCTTCTATGAAGCTTTCGATGCTTTCCACCGTGTTGAGCGTGACCGTGGTTTCCTCCTGTAAGGTGCTCAGCGTGCGGTAGAGGTTATTCTCCTTCAAGTACTGCATTATCAGGCGAAGCACGCTGCGGAGACACAGAGGTATGGGAAACCTTTAGGCTAATCGCACGCTGATAAAAACAGAAAACACTGCGCTCCTTTCAGAATTCTTCACACGCTGCCTGAATTATCGCATCAAAACAGGTCAAAGACTCTGATTCCCCACATGATTCCGCTTTCATTTCCTGACATTTTTGAATTATTGGGCCTCGGGTTTTATTGAAAAATATGCACTCACTTGCTTACTGGCGGTCGCACAAAAGGTACAAAGATTTCTTCCTGCCTGACAGTATTTTACATGCCCAGGCTCCATGTTTACATGAAACATTCCATAAAAATAAAAAAAAAGTTTTGCCTGCTTCTTTTCATGTCAAAGTTTTAAACAACGTTCTTGCATGAGCTAATGCCACACAAAATTCTAGCTCAGTATCTGTAAAAATCACAGTTATTTATAGCTAATTTTGTGTTTACTAAGGTTAAATAACTGTGGCAGCCATTTTGAATCAGGTTGACTCCAAAGTGTAATCAGTTGTAGATGTGAAACCAACAATTACTTTCTGAGAGTTTTATTAAAATAAGATATTTTGCTAACAGACAAATGAACACACACAGAGACAACAAAGCCAATTACCTGATTGCAAATGGAATCCCAGATATAAAAAAAACCTAACAGCAGAAACTGAATCCCCCGTTGTTTACAAACAAGCTAACATTAGCTACAGGAAGCTGGCAAAGTGGCAACTTAGTCCCATGAGGTGTTGCTACAAAAGTGTGGCTTGTGGAACTCTTTATGACTTTTTTACTTTTTTTTCTGCCAAGTGGAAAATATTTTACTAAATAGATCTAAGTATGGTAGAATAGGTGATGTAGTTTCCATTTTGGTGTTACTAAGAATGTTTCTTATGCTAGTGCCACCATAATAAAGGGTCCTTTAGCAATGACTGATATGCCGCTAATTTTGGAAAATCAAACCATTGTACAGAAATTATTGGTGATTCAGACCCCCATGCTAAAGGGGTTTCTCCTTTATTAAAGTAATCTTGTCTGGTCATTTACTAAAGCTGCAAAAAAAAAAAAAAAAAAATTATATAAATGATTGAAACAATGTTGAGATTGTTTGTGAGAACACCAACAGGTGCAGCTCTGGTGGGGAAAAGGGTTGTTTTTTAGGGACAGGATCCTGTTGAGGTTGCCATGGAAGCTAAAAAGAGGAACGAAGTGTGTGTGGATGTATATATGTGTGTGTCCACTCAAATACAAATGCACCAGAGGGTGTAGGAAAGAAGTCATGTCCATGTGCTGGCGTCAATGTTATAATGTCTCACCGTCATTTCTACTGATTGGGCATTTTGACCACTAAAAGGATGTGAGAAAGTTGACCAAAACAGCCCAAATGAACTCTGTTGGTTTTGTCTGTTCAAATGACTCGTGTGAACAAAGTCCTGAAATCTCGTGCAACTCAAATCAGGACAAAAGAAATGACTTTTCTCGCAGAAAAACACAACAGGATTGTTAAAGTAACCGGAAACACAGAGAGGGAGGGAATAAAGCAGCAACATCCTCGGCGGAGGCGGAGCGCCCATCGGATCAACAGGAACATGTGGATGAAATATAGATGCTGACTGCAAAACATCCCCGGGAAGCTTCCCGCCCGCTTTAATTAGCGAGATGAAGTGGCTCGGTCCATTTGCCCGGCATTTGCTCATTTATCGACCACAACAACCAGAAGCCTGTTTCAGTGATAAAGGCTCGAAAAAGTTGAATCGGACGGGATCACGGACGGCCACCTCCAGCTGCGCCAAACGGGGTTAAAGACTTGTTGTGACATTCATTTATCTGATTCCGTCCAAATGCATTGCCGTGCTCATAACTTAGAGATAACTTTAAAGTTCAAATATGGCTGCTGCAAATTTCGTGAAACCACCGGGTGGACTTTTCCTAAAGCACGAGACATCCAGAAATAACGCAAAATATAATATAATATTTTTCCCCCACACAAATGAAGAGGAGCACACTTACTCTGCGGGCTCCAGCTCCACAGCCATGGTGGTCGGGATGTTGTCTCCTGCTGCTGCAGCACCGGACTGATGATGATGATGATGGTGGTGGTGACGGTGTGGAGGCTCGGCTACAGAGCCACGTGAAACCCGAGTGCCAGAGACCACCTACCGCACGTGCCTTCTCCTGCGTCTCACATCTTTTGGGTTTTTTTTTGTGTGTGGTTTTTTTTTGTTCCACCCAGACCCCTGTGACTGCCTCTGGAGTGTCAGAGCTGTTCCTCCTCCTCCTCCTCCCTGACGCAGGCCCGTTTCCAGATGAAAGATGCTGCTGAGCACGTTGTGTGCGGGAGAGAGGCGGGACGCTGCAGCTGCAGTCCGAGCAACAGCAGCATCAGCACCACCAGCAGAACCCCGTGTTCCAGAGCGTGCAACCCCTCTGGAGGAGAGACATGATGGCTTCCTGCCGGGGGAAAAAAGGAAAAATAAAATCCCCTCTGTCTGCGCACCAACGTGCAGAGGCAGAGCGGGACTTTTGGCTGCCATATGAGATTCTTTGCACTGAGTTAGAGCTTGTTGTTTGTTTGTTTTCTGATAGCAGAGAGTCATAATCACCCATGCGTCTTCTCAGTGAGAGTCTTTATTTGAATCTGCCTCTGCTCAGCTGAAAATGAGCTCCTGGAGGAGGCATCAGACTCATTTACTGCCAAACACCTCAGTCCAGCACAAAATCACACAGCTACAATAGGTCCTGTGGAGCTTAAAACTAGCTGTATGTGTGAAGTTCTTTAATACAATAATCTCCCATGGTACCTTAATAAATATGTAAGAGTTAAAGTAGTTATTCCCAATAAAGTTTGTATTTACAAATGTAATTGGAAGGAACAACAGCCATAAAAGATTTTTAAGTTTGATTTTTTTATTATTATTATTATTACTATTTCTCTTGACTTTATAGTTATTAGCAGATGTAAAAAAAAAAAAAAGTTTTTCAGCAGGACTATAAATCTTTGCTCTCTCATTTTGGAAAGAAATGCAAAATAATTACTTATTTACTTAAATGATAAAAAATGAGAAGAACAAAAGAAAATATCGATTTCACCACCACCACCCCTTTAAAAAATAAAACTTTATCCGTTTCTTCATCTGTTTATAAGAAATAAAGTCCACAGACATTTATAAATTTAGTCAGACTTAAAAAAAAGGGCTTCTGATTCCCTAATTCTTATATTGCAGTATTTTTCAAATAACCTATATATGACAACAGCAGAAATAAATGGCTAAACTCTGTTTTGTCTTTTGGTTTTTGTTGTGTCACCTCAAGGTTATCAGTGGCCCCCATCTGTGGCCCCCGTCAGAAAACTTTCTGACGTGAGACGTGTGTTTTAAATACACGATCTTTGTCACCACGGTGGCGCATTTTACTTCCTGCCTGTTGCCACGGCAACGTGTAACAACAACAACACTTCCTGAAGTCTGAAGCTGCGCTCAGAAACGCTGCATTAAATCCTGTATTAAACAATTTTCGAGTTATTTTTTTTAATCAAAAATGAGTCAAAGGCAGCTTATTCAAGGTGAGATGAACCCTGCTGTTAAACTCTAAAAGACTGAACTGGTGATTGAGTGTTTCTCTGTTGGTTCTCTGCAGTTTTTGAACAGTACCAGAAGTCAAGGATGCAGTTTGTGCAAACCGTTGCTGATCTTGCATCCAGACCACAAAACATAGAACTCCTCCAAAGTGCAGGTAAGGAGGAACAGCCCCGTTCAGCAGCTGCTGGTGACACCGGCGTTCACCTCTCCTCTCCTGCAGGCGTGATGTCCCTGCTGCGTCCCCTGATGTTGGACGTGGTGCCCAGCATCCAGCAGACAGCAGCTCTGGCTCTCGGCCGGCTGGCAGACCACAGCGACAGCCTGGCCGAGGCCGTGGTGACAGAGAACATCCTGCCTCAGCTGGTCCAGTCTCTGGCCACACAGAATGTGAGCATATCTCCTCCTCGTGTTCTCTGTTACTGACACATCCTTCTCTTGTAATCCCATCCTTTGGACAATGGCGTGTATGTGAAAGAACAGAATCAGAGGGGCAGGGTGGGACTGACACACTGCAGGACTCCCCTGAATGTGAATGTGTGTGTGTGTGTGTGTGTGTTGGGCTATTTCTGGATCTTTTTACCATGAGAGCAGCCTGAGTTTATTTTCTCTCTCAGCTCATGTAAAAGCTCAAACTGGAGCTAAGGAAAGTTTTTCTCTTTATCATAAAACTGAGCAATTTTGAAGTGTTTCAAAGCGGGCTGACAACTCCTGATCCAGAAAATAAATTACGAGAGCGAGAGAGTGTGTGATAGAAATACTGGCTACAAAGAAAAAAAATCATTAATTAATTAAAAAAATCTAGTTCTAAAACTAAATTTGTCCAAATTTACCTTACTGAAACCTTCTTGAGTCCCGAGCTGTTTGATGTACATTTTTACTTTCCTCTAGCTCTCTGGAAGTAGGATCTACAGCCATAAAAAGCAGATGTTGTTAGCAATTCAAAAATGTAACAAAAACTACTTCTCTCATTATTGGAATGGGATTCTTTAAGTAACAGGTGTGTGTGTGTGTGTGTGTGTTTGTGTGCAGAGATTCTATAAGAAGGCAGCGGCGTTCGTGCTGCGCGCCGTGGCCAAACACTCCCCCGAGCTGGCCCAGGCTGTGGTGGGCTGCGGCGGGGCGGACGCTCTGGTCCTCTGCCTGGAGGAGTTTGACCCCGGGGTGAAGGAGGCTGCTGCCTGGGCTCTGGGCTGCATCGCCCGCCACGACGCCTGTAAGGACACACAGACCTGCTCTGATGTGTGCATGTGCTTCTGTGGCGCTGCTGTTTTGAACACACCTCTGTGTGTGTCTGTGTTCCTGTTCGCCACCCCTCCGCGCAGCTCTGTCCCAGTCGGTCGTGGACGCAGGAGCTGTCCCCCTGCTGCTGCTGTGTCTTCTGGAGCCGGAGATGGCCCTCAAACGCATCGCCGCCTCTACGCTCAGCGACGTCTGCAAGCACACACCAGAGCTGGCCCAAACCGTGGTGGACGCCGGCGCCATCGCTCACCTGGCACAGATGATGCTCAGCCGGGACGCCAAACTCAAGGTGAGACAGATTTCAGCTCAGGGAACATAATCTGACTTTTCCAGGCCTATTTGGAGCAGACAAATTACTGAAAAGAAAGGAGGAAACGGTTAATTTGTGAAGCGCTTCATCCAACAGAATGACTTATTTGAGAAATTGCGTTGGGGATGACTCTCAGCGACTACCACACCAAAATTTAGCTCAAAAGTGACTGAGTTTTAGCTGCTTTTAACTTTTCTGAAGTCAGCTGGCTGTGGTGGCCATCTTGAATTGAGTTGACTCTAAAAATTCAACAGTTTTATTGGTACATCCATGTTTCTAACTACTTTCCATAAAGTCTGTCCAGTGGTTCATGAGATATTTTGCTAACAGACAGACACAGTTGACTTCAACAATTACAGCCAAAATGAGAAAAAAAAAGACCTCACACAGTCTGTTAGTGCTTGGAGTTTGTGTTGAGGACGAAATTTGAATTCAATATCTGTAAAACTGGAAGAATTACAGCCATGTGTGTGTTTGCTAAGTTTGATTAGCTGTGGCGGCCATCTTGAGTTGGACTTGTTTCAAATGTTAATCATTTATAGGGGAACGTCAAGAGATTGCTTTGGGAGAGTGTCATTAAAATTTGTCAAGCGGTTTATGGGATATTTTGCTAACAAACAAATGCACACACACACGCACGATCACATTTCAGTGGTGAGCAATAATAAATTCAATGCACTTTCAGCCTTATTGTTAAATATTAACAGCTACTGCAAGGGAATTTTTGCAACTTAAGAACATTAGACAGCAGTCAACCTGAACGTTTAACGCAGATTCAGCAGTTTGAAGGGGAAATAATGAAGCCATGTTTTACGTTTAATTTTCAGATGTTTTTTTTTTTTTTTTTTCTGAAACGAAGCTGTTTGTCTCCATTCAGAGGCAGGTGTTCTCGGCCCTCAGCCAGATCAGCAAACACTCGGTCAGCCTGGCGGAGATGGTGGTCGAGGCGGAGGTCTTTCCCACAGCGATCGCCTCCCTCAGAGACCATGACGAGTACGTCAGGAAAAATGTCACCACCTTGATGAGGGAGGTGGTGAAGCAAACGCCAGAGGTACGTCAGTCTCACGTGTTTCCTTTTGTTGAAGCGCACAAAGACTCGGTGAGTGAAGCATCTGCTTTTCTCCAGCTGGCCCAGGTGATAGTTAACTGCGGTGGGCTTGCAGCAGTGGTCGACTACCTGAGCGGTTGCCGTGGAAACCTGCGGCTGCCGGGTATCATGATGCTGGGATATGTGGCAGCTCACACTGAAAACCTGGCCAAGGCTGTCATTCTCTCTAAGGTGGTAATGTAGCTACATTAAAACCAGAGGTGTCCCCCCCTCCCCGTGTTCCAGGTCAAACTTAACCCAGCTGTCCACGCAGGGTGTCCCCCAGCTGGCCCTGTGTCTGTCTGAGGAGTCTGAGCATCACATCAAGGCGGCCACCGTCTGGTCAATCGGTCAGATAGGTCAACACACCTCCGAGCACGCCAAGGCAGTGGCCACAGCCAACCTGCTGCCCAAACTGCTGGAGCTCTACATGGATGCCAGCAGCTCAGAGGACCTGCAGGCCAAAGTAAGACGTGGGAGTCATGCTTGTCTCATCGGGATGAAGTGAAACTAAACCATGGCGATGGAACCGAACTGTTCATACGCTAACACAGAGAGTGTGGTGCATTTCAGAGTAAGAAGGCCCTGAAGAGCATCCTGCAGAAGTGCACCTGGCTGCAGGCTCTGGAGCCGCTCCTCTACGACGCTCCCAGCAACATCCTCAAACACGTCCTCTGCCAGTTCAGCAAGGTCAGGAGGCGAGCTGCAGCTGAAACAAATGTGTGCTCGTTATTTCAAGTTTCTGGTCGTTTCGAGCAAATACGTTGCCTAACCGTCTCCTGGCTTGCAAAGGTGCTGCCTCATGACAGCAAGGCCCGCCGTCTGTTTGTGACCAGCGGGGGCCTAAAGAAAGTGCAGGAGATCGACGCTGAGCCCGGGTCTGCCCTGCAGGAGTACATCAACACCATCAACAGCTGCTTCCCTGAAGAGATCGTCAGGTGAAGCTCTTCCTCCTCCTGTGCACATTCTGTGATGTCTTAACCGTCAGCCAAGAGTCAGGTATTTACAGGTGTGTGTGTGTGTGTGTGTTTGTTTCAGGTACTACTCCCCTGGCTACTCCGAGGTCCTGTTGCAGCGGTTAGAGAACTACCAGCCAGCGTGACGTCGCTTTAAAATACACTTCCTCCTCCAGTTTGAACATAAATACACACTGTGCCTTATTAATCTGAATGGAGATTGGTTTAATTGTTTTTTTGCTGTTTGTTTCAACAGCTGTTTGTTGTTGCCCCCCCACCATCGTACCATGTCCAATTATAGACAAATATTTTAAGTAATACATGATTTTATTTGTTTACATGATTAAGTATATAATTAAAGGCCTAGCATACCTTGATGGAAGGCACCTTTCAGAGTAAGATCATCTTATGCTGAAAAAATAATGGAGTTGCAATCGTTTTGTTCAAGTCTGGACAATAATGTTCTCATGTGATATTGCAAGATGTCACGCTCAGTGTTTGGGCTGTGAATGATTCTCAGCTACCACAACAGAACTTTACTGGCCAGCTTCTTCGGCTCATGTAGCAGATTGTAATAATCCATCAAGTTCAGCTGGGCCTGGAACTGGAGGCAGGAAGGTAGAGGACACAAAGACAAGTCCTGAGTGTTTGAGGTGGGGGGGAAGATCAACAATGGCTAACGTAATAAGAAGGCAATTTTTTTCTATTAATTGAGAGCAAATGGTTGACAACAATCAAGGTAACTTTATTCCAAAAACACACATAGACACGGACAACTGCAACATGTCTTTACAAAGGACTGAATGTTGTTTAGCTCAATCTAAATAGTTAAAGGTCGTGTCAAAAGACACGAGAAATGATCTGCATGGATATAAATCTTGCCTGAAAATACCCCGTGTAAATGACCCTGTGGATGTTTTAGATAAGCCTGTCTGAATCAGCTGCTGGTGAAACGAGTTGGTTAACCAAAGCTAGAAGACTTGAATGTGACACAGCACACCTGCTCACAGAAGAGTGTAGATCTGTCTGGTGCAGCAGTTCGCACCTGTTCCATATTTTTACTGGAAACATTGTGACTTCTCATTCTAGTGCACTGCATACGAGTTTGCACAGTGCTTTATAGGCATCCTCTAGATCCACACTCTTTGCGTCCAAAAAATATATATATACAAAAATCGATGCAGTGTGCAGCACTGGGTTAGACTCTGAAAAGCATTGATTCTCAACAGTTTGTTAGTTTGCTTCTACATCTCTTATGTGTGTTACATGGCGGAGTGAAAGCATGTGGCAACCCACAGTATTGGCAGTGTTTGCTGAAAGTTACCAGATTTTGGGCCACGGCGGCTCATACACTGGTAGGGGTTGCTGCAAGAAAAAGGGGAGGAAAAACAAAGTCTTAAAAATGTAATCAGAGCACCAAAGATTTTGGTGAACTGGTGAAAAGAACATCATATGATAGATCAGTCTTGAAGTTTGGGTCAACGTATGTGTAAGGCTAACAGGCTCATTCAATGTAAACAACTGTTTTTGGTACTAATTTTGCACTTTGATGAGATTTTAGGCTCCATAAAATTATCCCAGTATCTACATGTGAGAGTGCTTTTCTTGATTCTGATTTATTGACATGGTTGTTATGACCAAAAGACAGGAAGCAACCAGACAGCGTGTCTCTAAGGTATCTGTCAATCCTTTTTATTTTACTAAATTCTGCCAAACATCACAACAGGGGTGGCACTTCTTTATGGTTGATTGTACGTCATGCTCACTTTCCAAATATTTTTAAAAATATTTTCTTGGCTTCAGTGATTAAACAAAATGTTGATGTTGATGTATATGTGTCTTTCGCATGCTGTGATGGCTGAGTGGTTAAGGCGTTGGACTCGAAATCCAATGGGGTTTCCCCGCGCAGGTTCAAACCCTGCTCACAGCGTTGCTACCCTTGTCTTCTAAGTGATGGCAAATTTAAAAAAAGAAACCTTTATGTTCTTATCACCAAGTCAAATATTAAACTCTGAAGTACAATATTAGTAAATCCAAAAAAGGTTCAAAACAAAATGGAATACTTGTATATACTGGTACAATATTAGTAGTACTTAATTAGTAGTGAATATCCTGATGTTAGGAAGGTAGTGCTCAAGAGAAAATACTACTTCACCCATTAAATTAACCTAGCAACAGAGTTTATACACAGCATTTGTTGGTAATTGGTACAAATGAAGTGTTTTATTTGAGTAGCGGTGGATGGATTTGTTTTGTAGACTTTTGAAAGGAACGTTTCCTTTAACTCTAAGTTCTGTCAGTTTTATTTATTTAAATCTGTTTTTATTTTATCATACAAAGATGGCATTTGCCACGCTCTTTTATTTTTAAAATAACAAAAACAAAAGTCCTCTCTTTTAACACTGACTACATCAGTAAATTACACAAAATTAATTAAATTGGACTATTTCTTATAATTTTGCTGTTTGAGTTGTTTTAAAATAATAAATATATGCAAAATATCTTGATTTTGCCCCTATTGTATAACAAACTGTATTCAGTAACATAATTTGATAAGAATACAAAAAAGGAGACATCTAATTACAGTTAGTTATGGCTGATTATTTTATTATATTTCTTGAACAGAACTTTATCAAGAAAATGAGCATAAAATATGGGAAAAACACAAACAGAAAAGAAATGTATACCCTGAACGCACCACGTTGCGAAATGACGGAAACATCGCGAGACTTGGCTCCTGAGGCGTTAACAGCAGGTGAGCGCTAATTGATTACAGGAGGTAATCATCAGCCGGCTTCCTGAGCCGTGAGTTTTTATTTTCTTTGAACCTTTTTCCCAAACAGGTAAAGTGTTCAAAAGACGTTTGAGTTTTTACGTGTTTCACTCATTTGTTGCTCCAAGAAACTGCGAAAATGTCCCTGAATAACAACAACTACAACAAGCAACAGGTGAGTCTAAACCTTCCGGAAATTTTACAGTGAAACTCTGAGACATCTGTGTACGCTTTATTTATGTAGTATTTTATTTTATTTTTGTCTTCCTTTTTATTGTTTCAGAAAATACCAAGTGCAATTGACAGGGTAGCCAAGCTGCCTGTGGTTCGTTCAGCTTGTTCCACGTTATCAGTCCTGTATAAGGAGACTAAATGCAGTAATCCCAACCTGAAGTGTCTGTGTGAAGGCCTGGAGAGGGGAATGACCACTCTGACCACTGCGGCCTACTTCAGAGTTTCACCTGTCATTGTTAAACTGGAGCCCCAAAGTGAGTACCTGGGTTTTCTGTGAGTGCATTCCCTGTCTGCAAAAAAAATTAACATAAGCACTCTGCTGAATTCACTCTTGGAGATGCAGCTCCCATTTTGTTTTGTCTATACACTTGTTCATAATCAGAAACTTGAAGCCTTCTTTAGGGTTGGGCAGAAAGGAGCACTCCAGTTTTTAAAACTTTCCAACACATTCTGGGTGTGTTTCCAGTTTCCGCTGCGAATGACGTCGCGTGCAAAGGTCTGGACTGGCTGGAGGCTTCGTTTCCTGTGCTGCAGTCGCCCACAGATGAGGTATCCGCACCCTTCCATGAATTCTAACAAACCACTGCTCGTGCTGCAGCTCTCCCACTTGAATACACCTTTTGAAACACGGCCTGGATTTGACTCGCTCACACAGGTCGTCGCCACTGCCAAGAACAAGATCGGTGAGATTCATGGTGTGGTGAGCATCGCAGCCAACGGCGCTGTTGACTGTGTCCAGCACACCGTCACATGGGTGATGAGCAGGGTCCCCCACGCTGCTGCTGATGATGATGTAGCAAACCGGTCTCTGGTGCAGAGAGCCATCAGGGTGACCGCTGTAGGACTGGACTCAACCTTGACCCTGTCAGAGGCTTTGATGGATCACGTGTTTCCTCCGACAGAAGAGGATGAAGGTACGTGGCATTAAAAACAAAAGCAACGTGGCCCAGCTTGAGATCGTAAACGCACCTGTCCCTGTCTGCAGAAAAGGAAGCCCGCCTGGTGGAGGGATTCGAGGCTGCCGCTTGCAGTACAAGCTACCCTGTGCGGATGATCAAACTCACGACCAAGCTGTGTCAGAGGACCTACCATACAGTTGGCTCAAAGATCCAGTTTGTTCAGGTGTGTTGCGTTCAGCTCAACAGGTGGAAAGAAGTGGCAGTCTACTTGTCTCCCAAATATAAATGCTATGACCAAATGCCTCCTTGTTCCATTACACAGCGATGTGCTGTGGTAACGCATCTTATTTGATTCCACAGGTCAGGAAGAGTTTGTCCAGGTCTACTGCTCTGGTTCAGGACCTTCAGAACAACTGTTGGACCTTGGCGTGGAGGCTCCAAGGACTGCCTCAGTACTTGCAGCATCAGGCGGTTTCCGTGCTTTTCTTCGTCACCCAGATGTACAACTTGAGCTGTCCGGCATCACCACCGGTCCGGCTTCGGGGCAGAAACCGCATCAGGGCCGCTGAAGCTTCGCCCTCTAACAAGGAGCAGGCTCGCCTCCAGGGTACGCCCGCTTTCCGAATGAGGTCCGCCAGGACGCCGGTGCTTGAAAACGGCTGTAACGTCAGGGATTGTGTGAAGAGAAACAGCCGCTGATGTTTGATGAATGTTCTAATTGTTTTGTTTGTTAAACTTAATGGTATAAAATAAAAGTCTGATTCATGAATGTTTTTTCCTGTTTCAGGCAGGCTGCATAGAAATATTTGGTTACTTAAATTAGTTTTAAATTATGCAGAATTTTCATTTGCACAAGTTTGTTTGGACTATTCCCCTAATCCTACAGGTGATGTTTGCACCACCAACACAATTGTTATGGATGGATGAATGTGAATGCATTGGTCAATGCAACTTGCATCTGCAGCATGTAAACTTCACCAGGATCTGACTAACAAAACATTTATCGACCTTGTAGCAATCATGATCAGAATCTTAACTGGGTTTGTTGCGTGTGAAGACAGACCTTTACAACAGCAATTGTTAACATCTCATGTACTTCTATTTTAATGTTCCACAATGACTTTTTTATAAGCACATCTCACAATAAAACACTGAGACTAAGTATTTTTTCAGCAAAACATGACTTTATTTCACTTGTGGATTTCACTTCTGGCTGGACTCTGACTTGGATGTGGATGCCCTCAGGGAAGAAAGGCGGCGCCTCTTGGCAATCTGTTCCTGGCGCTTCTCCTTGGCCTCCTGTTTGCAAAAAAACAAGCATTTAAAATGGATCCAAACCTCAGGGGACAGCAAGCATATCTACTAAAATGAGTTTGACTTTTATTTGACAGTTAGCTTCTACAACTGTTAAGGCAACGCAGTGAGAATTAATGTCTGCCAGTGACGACATAATTTAAGATGTTTGGATATTTTTACTTAAAGCTTGGCTTCAAAAGTGTTTAGCTAAAATTTAAATGATCATTTCTTCCCCTCATGGTGCCTTATTTTGGGATAAAAGTACATTTTATTACACTACTTCACTAAAGCAGCAGAATGGCATTTAAAATTTAAGAATGGTTATGTCCTTAAAAACAAAAACTACAGGTCAAAGAACGTACCTTCATCCTCTTTGCCAGCAGCTTGGCGTACTCAGAGGCCTCCTCCTTGTTCTTCTGGGTGCGATGTCTCTTCAGAGCGATGCGGCGACGCTTGTGCTGCAGCACACGAGGAGTCACCAGTCTCTGGATCTTAGGAGCCTTGGTTCTGGCCTTCTTACCTGGAAAAGAGGGATTATTATTATTAAACATGCAGTCACGAAATTCAACCAAAAGGACAGAACATTTTGGCTTTTAATGTCCAAGATGTAACATTAGCTTAAAAAGATTATATATATATATACTGAACATTTCTTTACAGATGGACAGCTGCTTCTTTTATTAGGTCAAACCCTTGTTAAAATGAGTAATTTCTAATAGGTGTCATAAAATAACACTTCGTTTGTTCACTTGGATTTGATGAGTACTGAGTGACGCAAAGCATTTTTCAAAGTAAATCATCGTTTTAAGCTCCTCACTAAAATAAACTATCAGAGCAGGTGATTTAAATTAAATAATCTCAACACCAATAAGAGCAAATAAAAGATGGATTCAAAAAAAGTTCTGGGCACGTTTGTCTGATTTATGCAACAACAATACTACTATTTGACATTTTTAGTAACGTTACATACCATAAAACCTGACACATAAAAAAAAAAAAAATTAAACTAGTTTGCTTTATTTAAATTACATCATTAGACCTTAAACAGTGTCCTAGTTCGCCTAAAGAGCTCTGCATGACATGCTGATAACCAATTGAGAAAATTATTTTACCTTATATATGATAAAATTGCTTCTGCCAACATCTCAGTGCAACTAGTTTAATAAGTTTATTTTAAAAGTAGTATTACAGAAGCTGCTGTGACAGATTTTGGCTTACAATAAAAAACAACCTGTGTATTTAATCACAAGCATCCAAGTATCTCATATAAACCTGATGTCTTTATATTTTTCATTTTTATTCACCCCTATGAACAGAAATACTTAACTGTGCAAATTATTTTCCCTTATTTGACAAATAACAGCTTCTCTTTTAATGACAAGACTTGACCTCATGTAAGCATCTATAAACTTAAAGATACTCGATCAAACAGTGACTGCCAAGCAGCTTCAAGCAGAGACTGTATACACCGAGAGCTGCACAGGAATCAAATTATCTCTGTGCCACACCTTCCAGCTCAAATCCCAACACCACATACCTTCAGGATTAATAACATTAAACCATTTCTATAAATGTGACCTCTCACCTTCTTTGCTCAGGGGTCTCCTCACAACATACTGCCTCACATCATCCTCCTTAGCCAGGTTGAAAAGTTTGCGGATCTTGCTGGCCCTCTTGGGGCCGAGGCGACGAGGGACAGTGCTGTCGGTCAGCCCGGGAATGTCCTTCTCACCTGGACATAAACACAGCAGAAGATGAGCGAATAAATTAGGCAAACTCAAGACAAGTTCACTACAAACTGCTCTGCTGGGATCGTCACAGCACAGAAACTAAAAGCACACGTATCCTCCTGAAATATACTTTTATGAAATACTCCGTTTCGGCTCAGACGTCTAAACACTCTTGGACCAAAGTATAAATATTTACTGTAAATTTACAATACCTGTTGGATCTGATCAACTGCACCCATGATTTAATTTTTGAAGTGGAAGAGCAATTGAGAGCTCATCACTCCCAGCGATAAGACAAATGGATGTAGTTTTTAACAATCATAATTTTACTTTTCCTTTACATATTTATAAGATATTGAAAATAATAAAACTCTGGACCCTACTCCCCCACCTCTAAGTTGATCCAGCACACCACTAGCTGCTAGCTCACCACTTAAACAGCCTTCAGCCACAGAGATTGATTGTAAAGAAAGCAGAAGATGGTTCTTTTAAGTGTTATAGCTGCACTATTAGGTGTTGCAGCCTCTTATAATAAAAAGGAAAGTGAAGAGCACTGCATTTGTAATAAAATGTTTCAGAAATTCAGATTTTATCTTTTAAAAAAGGGAAACAGAAAAGGTCTGGAAAGGCAAGTTTTTTTTCTCCCCATACTTATCCAGAACTGGAAAATATTAAAAACATTCCACGCTTTAAGACTATGTAGGAACCGTGTACGTTTGTTAGGAATGCATTGTGTATTATATACTAATTCTAACCACTTTTAACAACCGAGCAGACGCAGGCAATAAACACAGAGCACATTTAAACAAAAGCACTAGGAAATTAAATGGTTTAGGATTTTTGTCCCTATCAAATAAAAACAAAATAAAATCAAATTTCAGCCTTAGATCCTCTGCCTTTCCTTTGAATACTGAAGTACAAGAACGTTTAGGCAAATTAGGGTTTGTTGAAGTCAGATGTCTCTGTCGTGTCAGGGCTGCAGGAAAAATCACAGCAGCAGCACTAAGTACAAACAACTACCGTAATTTCCAGACTATAAGCTGCTACTTTTTGCACAAGCTTTGAACCCTGCAGCTTATAATACGGTGCGGCTTTTCTATGGATTTTTCATGATTTTTGTAATATCGTAAGAGGATTTGTTTTGGTTTGTTCCACTGTTGTACAGCACTACTTTGCCTGGCGGAAGGTCACGGGAGAGATGTGTTGGTTACGTGTGCACCTGCCAGGCAAAGAAGTGCCGTACGAAAGCGTGGGCAGGAAGAAAGATGGCGACGAACGACTGACCTTTCTTCGTGTTAAAGCCGTGTTACTGCTCCTTAGCCCAAAAGGTAGGACGATTCTATTTTTTTGATGTGCTGTAGGATATTGTTATACAGTACATTTGTTACTCGTTTAAACAGCACAGTACATGTTTCGTACTTTTAATTACCGGTACTTGTACATATACGTAAAAAGCTAATTTTAGCTCACGTGGCTAACATTCAGGTGTGCCTTGTAGCCCGGAAAATACGGCACTACAACTTAAAGTTAAGCTGTTAATTTATTGCGAGACGACAAAAAGGGCTGAAACAAAATATAAGCATGTAATATTATAAACCCCAGTTTAATTTTAAATGTTTTAATTTTGTTCAAAAGCCCCACTTCTTAAACAGGGACTCTGGACTCAGTTCAGCCTCTTAAAATGGCGCCGCTCCTGATGTTAAAATGCAGCTTTAGTTGGTCTTACAGCTCTGAGTCATAAGATTTTCTCTCTGGGTCTGAATACTAACTTCAAATAATACAAAATATTTTAAATAGCTTATTTTACCTGCAACAGGAGAAAAAAAAAGATTTGCATTTTTTCTGCCTTCTGTTGTAAAAAAAAAAAGCTTCCAAACTAAACCACAAACAAAACTGAGGTCATGTGCTGATGAATAAAAAGAAATATGCAGTGTTGTAGTAAACAGATCATTGAGAGCGCGATGCAGTTCAACCACCCACTTCTACAGGTCTGGTCACATCTGGCAAGCAGCTCTACAGTTAATCTGGCAACACGCTGTCCCCCCTTTATGACTACAGGTCAGTCAGAAAGGGTCTCCATGGTGTGCCTTTCACACAAGCACCAACACATTTGAATATATTTAAAACTTTTCAGCATGTGTAGCCATCCACAATGATTTACTGGCTTCTTAAAAAGTCAAAACTATTTGTATGAGCGCCGCTTCGACCACGCTACCTTTCTTGATGATGACCAAGTTGAGGACGCTGAGGTTGGCGTCAACGATGCAGCCACGGACAGATTTCCTTTTGCGCTCGCCGGTCCTGCGGGGACGGTAGCAGGAGTGACCCTTGCTGAGCAGCAGACGCACACGGCCGTGAGTCAGTACGCCCTGCTTCATGGGGAAGCCCTGCTTGTCGTTGCCTCCGCTGATGCGCACCACGTAGCCCTGAGGAAAAAGCAAAACAAACCCCCCCCCAACCACAAAGTTAGAACTTCACTGCTTCGGCACGGAGGGTGGGGTGGCGTTTATGGTCCAAACAAAAATCGTTGTTTTCCCACCATGTGTTCTGTATTAGATTTAAGGATTTTTGTTCATTTTGACCACAAATGGGACAGTGAAATCAACCTGTTAGGCTGGTTGTTTTTTTTACCTCAAACAAATCCAGTCCTCACCTGCACTGTTCTGTGAGGCACAGAACAGTGCAGGTGAGGACGATAGAAAAGTGTCTATTGTGATATATTTTCTTCTATTGTTTCCTTCGCCTCTATCGTTTCTATCATAATTGTATCAATGATTCATGTAAATATTTCATAACGTAGGCTACGACAAATGTATTAGTGTTGTCACTTTGCATACATTCAGTTTATATAAGTGATAAATAATAAGAAAAAATAACTATTTTGCGAAGAACCCCCGTTTCGCGACATGACGCTGCTTTACGTGTGGGTTTGCGACATGCTTTACGGCAGCAGCTTTCTGTGCGGTCCGGCAGCACACCATATTCTGTGACGCACCGTATGTGTCGGCATTTAAGCCGTAAGTGCTGAAAGATAGAGACGCA
Source organism: Kryptolebias marmoratus (assembly GCF_001649575.2). Lineage (NCBI taxonomy): Eukaryota > Metazoa > Chordata > Actinopteri > Cyprinodontiformes > Rivulidae > Kryptolebias > Kryptolebias marmoratus. Next base: position 11,129,232 of record NC_051432.1, read on the forward strand.
TGAAGTATCAAACTCGGGGTCGCAACAAGTAGAGACAGCTAGCAGGCAGCCCAAGAAGAAAGACTTTTACCAAAACGAGGGGGTACGTCTGTGATTTGGTTCAAGAAGTCCGACACGGAGCAGAAAAAGGTAATATGCTAACTCTGCTATGAGACTGTGAGACAACAAACCTCTTCTATCACTTAAAGAAGAACCACAAAAAAGAATATTTAACAATCCAAAAAGTGCAAGGTCAAGCAAGTTGTAAAAGAGCCGGGGAAAGTTGCGGAAAGGAAAACTATAGCCAGCCGAAGATAATGGAGTCTGTTGTCATTTGATACTGTTATGTCGTAACAGGTACATATATATTGCTGCACTAAAATGCAGCGGATCTCATTTGTGAAAGTTTAGTTAAATGTCACTTCAAATTTAAGCTTGAAAAAAGTAAGAAATTAGATTTTTTCATATTTTTCAGAGAATAACTGACAACGACAGCAAGTGAGGTATATCGTGATAAAAAATTATCCATATAGTGATATAGGATTTTTACCATTTCGCCCAGCACTACCTCACATTATTTCTTTCCACTTTTTTTTTATTAGAAAGTACTTCTGAGTAGATGAGATTATTTTGGTCACTAAAAATGAACCAAATCTAAGATGTTTTTAACCAATTTAAATAAATGCTTCATTATGGATTTTAAACATTACATTCACTAGAAACAGTCACAACAAATGAGTTTGTGTAACAAATTTGCAAGGTTTTGTACAAATCCCGTTAATACAAGAGGAAATTACCCTTAATGGAAATATTAATATGATGCATATATTGAATAAAAGGACCTATTATTAAGTTCTTATTAACACCTATTAAAGTCTCAAGATTTAGGAAGGTTTAAAAGCCAAAATGTACCTTTTTGGTCTCTGCTTTAGTTAATTTAGGTAGTCTCACTGTGCTGCAACAGTTGAAAACTAGTTGACTCAAACTTGACAAAAAAATTGAAATAAAAAGTGCAAATTTTCTGCTGCAGTTTCACTGAATTTTAAGTGTTTGTAACTAAGTGACCACCAAGCTACCCGGTGGTCAGCAATGCCCCTTTTCCACTGGCTCTACTACAGAAGCCCCACTCTACTCGGCCCGGCTCTGAAAAACAAATGCATCACGTTTCCAGCGGCCAGTTTGGTCGGTAGCAGAGGAACGCCTCCTTGTGTTGTCAGGGGCGGGGCCGGGAGGGTGGGGTGGTGAGTGTGCGCTACCGAAACTTGGTGCCATTTGTAGAGACAATGGAAGAGCTAGGGACAACGTTGGCCCTGTGCTGTTGCTGTTTTTTAAACTTATGGGGATTCTCCTGAGACTTCAGGAAGAGAGACGCAGTGGAAGAAATGCTCTGGATGTCGCGATTGTTGCGTGGAGTCTGACAGTTGTCATCTGCCAGAGATTTCAGGCTTTACAACGCCTTCAGCTGGGGGACAAACGGCATGAAAGCTGCAGGGTAAGCTAACATTTATTCACTTTCAGCGCTGAAAGGGAGCCTCTTACCGAAGTTCAGAGCACTCAGCCTACGTCTGAATCTAACTTCCTGCTCGATGTACTTTTGTTACTCAAAAAGCAAAACATTAGTCTCGTCTGGTAGCTTTCCATCTCCCCGCTCCTCGTGGTGTGTTGCTTCCGGGATTTCATGACGTCATCTCATCACGTGCTCTCTGTAACCTATCATTTGTCCTGTACATTTCTCTTCTAGGCTCTGAATTCCGGTAAATAGAAACTTCATGGTCTTACATTTTATATAACACTTTATATAACTTCACACTTTACAGCATCTTCAGCTGAGGGACAGACGACATAAACGCTGCAGGGTAAGCTAACGCTGTTGTTTATATTCCTATTAGGTACCAGCAGCGACGCTCTTTCCACTTAGGAATGGGAGAGAACGCATGCTGATCACAGAAAATGTCCTAACTTCCCACAATCAAAAGTCCTTCCTGGGAAAGTAGACACCTTCTTACATCAGATATCACTGGACGTTGGTGTAAACAGCACGTTTACTAAGACATGGGGGCATCGCAGGGTGAGTTACGCCATCATATGCGAATGGATTGTTGATGCCTGGGCTAAAGTACCTCCTTTAACCGTTGTCCGAGGTTTCGCAAAAGCCAGCATCATTGCTGAACAGCCCCCTGGCAACGAGACTGACTCCGACAATGATGAGAGGGAACCTGGCATGTTTGATGGTGAAATTGCCCAGCTGTTCAATTCAGACAGAAGTTGAGGACTTTGATGGATTTGTGGAAGAAGAATGATAAAAAATATGTAAAATAATTGTTGCACAGTAGAATAGAGTTTAACCAAACTCACTGTTTTGCTTTCGTGACATTTTTTTTGTAGACCGTATGTTTTAGCATGTGTCTTATATTCCAGTGTGCCTTATGTATGGGTTAAGTACAGAAATGAACGCCATAATTGAGACTGCGCCTTTTAATGCGGTGCGTCTTATGGTGCAGAAAATACGGTAGTAACAAATTCTTTTTAAATCAACTCACCTCGTGCTTTTTTTGGTGTAGTTTACTATTTAAGTTTACAGAACCTTAGAACAAAGATAACTGACTTGGCTACTTCAAAAATGTATAAAATAAACTGGGAGAGCATTGCTGTTTCAATCAGCCACAATTATCAAGGCTGCTCGCATCTGGAAAATGTCTCCTCGGTTGCTCTGGCAACACGCTGTCCCCCCTTAATGACTACAGGTCAGTCAAGAAGGATCTCCTGGTGTGCCTTATAAAATAAAAGTTAGGCATCCTACATCACCTCCACCACATGCTTACCTTCCACTCATCACCCAGAGAGTCGGCAGCCACCTCGGTAGCCATACGCTTCTCATAAAAGATGCGCAGCTTTCGCTCATCGTCGACTTCAATCAGCTTCTGGCAGCCAGTAGCAGGGAATGAGATGTTTAGCTGAAAGTGGAGCAAACATGTTAGTTAAGAACATTGTACGGGTCATGACAGGCCAGGAAGATGTAGCAGCCAGGTGACCATGATCTCCATCGTACTAAAATAGTTAAAAACTTGCGTTAGCAGATGTGGACTATGGCTCGGCTTCAATCGGAGAAGCTACCAAGTGGCCTGCTAGCTTCTCCACCAGCTCAACTATCCTCAGCCTCATAGCAATAGTCAAGGGTACTCATTACACACGTAAACTATGATTATTTTATCAACAGTACCACACGGCCTGACTCCCCATCGCCTTTAAGTCACGTTAAAACACTCATGGTTAAATAACTCTGACCGAGGCGGCCATGTTTCTACACTCACTTTGCGACAGGCTAACTCTTGACACAATCAAAGCTCATCCTCTGCAAACGAGCCGCGATGTTAGCGTTAGGCAAGTGGGTTATACAATTTAACATCACGGCTTGAACACAACTGGAATATTTCATTCAAGTATGCCCCCCATAGATAAATATGACTAGTTAATCTGTGTACCTTCATTTTGCCACACCGACCCAACAACGGCCTGCCGGGGAAAAGAGGCAGGATATCCGCTCCGTGAGCTCACATAGGAGGGAGAACATCTCGCGATAACTCGGGGGCACTATTTAATTGATCGAATTAATCTAAACTAAATGTATCTAAATTAAATTAGAATTAATCTAAACTGAACTAAATAATCGGGATTGTTTAGTTAATCGAACGCACGGGTACGATTCAATTTAAAATACCACTGTAGGCTAAAGTAATGGCGGTGGTAAAACAGCAAAACGCACGCACACAAAACTGATTTAGATATCCTCAAAATTATACACAGCCTACAAATTATTGGTTAGATTAGTGGATTAAAACAATTCACATATTAGGAACATGTACGTTTTGTTATAAATGCTTCCGCCAGAGGGCAACAGAGAAAATGTTACTTTTACCCTGACCAATGCCGTGGAAGAAAATCAATTTCCAGGCACTGTTAGATGAAATCACTCAAACAGGTCTATTTATGTATTGTGCACAAAATATAGAGAGCATTAAAGACAATTAAGAATTAACATCAGAGTCCCAGGTCCGAATGGGGAAGCTCCAAATCAAGTCAACACTGGAGCTTTCATTAAAGATATTGAAATACTGGACCAGAAGGAGGAGCTAGGGAAAAGCAAGGCAGTCTGGTTCCCATGAGGAGAAAATTCAACATCACATGGCACTTGGAATAGAAGTCATAACATAATCAGGACTTATCAACAACAGGTGTTTCCCTATAATAAATTCTGCCATTACACCAACTTACTTGAAGTCAAAGCTGTGGTGGAGGGTAAATTGGTGTATGCAATCAAAAAGAATAGTGATGGATCGGACAAATATAAGGCTAGATTTGTTGCCAAAGGGTACAGTCAAAAGAAAGAACTATGATGAAACCTTTTCACCAACTGCTAGCATGACAAGCATCAGAGTATTAATGCATAAGTTGGCGCAGGAGAACATGTTTGTTCACCAGAGTTCTGTTGTTAGCAGAGTTCACTTTTTGCACAGCGTTAATCGTGACACGCATGATACATTGTTTGGCTTTGTGCTGTTCCTTCCACCAAAATGTTTGAAGGAGCCCATCTCAACATTATGATACTATCACAACATTCTAACTTATATTATCTCATAAATATGACTAAGGATTTCATAATTATGACTTAACTTCTCATTATTATTATGCAATATATAAATATTATAGCTTAGTATTTTGTAGTTATGAAATACTATCTCATAATTATGACATATCTGCTCATAATGATGCAATAATATCTCAAAATATAGAAAATAAATCCATATATATGAAATGCTAAACCCTAGTTATGAGATTTATTAATATTAAAAAGATGCAAAGGAGTTTGATATGCTAAGCCATATTTATGAGGTACAAAGTCATAATTATAAAGTACTAGGTCATAAATATGACGTAAGTCATATATATTACATGCTGAGTCATAATTATGAGTCTTATAATTATTAATTAATCAATCAGTCTTAATTTTAAATTAGTACCTCAAAGTTATGATAAACTAAGTTATAATTACAAGATGCTAAGTAATAATTATCAGATGCTAAGTCAGAATTTCAAAATTCTGTCATAATTTTAAGATAGTAGTCTACGTTATGAGATAGTAAGTCATATATTTGAGACAGCATTTCATAATTAAGATTTTGAAGTTTTTTTTAACAAAATGGCAGAAATAGGCTTCCATAAATATCCATAAATATGTGATGGTAAACTGTTATTTATTTATTTATTTATTTATTTATTTATTATTGTGTATTATTATTTTGTTTCCGTCTTTGTGTCATCGTAAAGCTTTTGGAACCGCCTCTTTTTACCGAAGCCGGAAGTGGGCGGGGGTGAACGCTCTCACTGTTCTCAAACACTCTTCGTGTCCAGAGCGAGCAGCTGTCAGAGGACGAGGCAGAGCGTCACGACGAGCTGGAGGCTTTGTTGTTTAAAGGAAGAAAATGCAGCTCGGGAGCGAATTCTCCCACCAACACTTGTCCACAACTAGAGTCAGGATTCAGACACTAACGTCTAGCTTGTAAACAAGGAGCCGATAAGCTGTTTTTTTTACCCTGCTTCTTCTTGTTTTTTTTTTTGTTTGTTGTTGTTTTAATCTTCTAAACTGAGGCTGGAGAGAAGAGCGGTGCTGCTGTCCATCCGACAGGGACTAGTCCAGACATGAGTAACGTTGACCTGATTTTTTGGGACCAGTTGCAGGCTGGCAGCTCCGAAGTGGACTGGTGTGAAGGCAATTACCTTATTTACCCGAGCATCGCTGAGTTTTACAACACGGTCGGTGGTAGATAACGGCGGCGGTGTTTTGCATAATGCAGTTTTGTTTTCAGCCTAATGTCTGCTTTTGCTTGGCTTTGCATGGTGCTTTTTTGACCCCCCCTTCTCCTCAGATTTGGCACCAAACGTCGACTTTACACAGACTTTGAAAACTTTGCTGTTTATTATAATGTTCACTTGATCGACGCGCGTGGTACTAGCTCTCCTTTTTTCTTCTTCTTCTTGTTCCTCTCGTTTCAGATCAGCAACATCTTGTTCTTCGTCCTGCCTCCGATATTGATGTGCTTGTTCCGCGAGTACGCCGAGCATTTCAACAGCGGGATCTACCTCATATGGATCCTCCTGGTCGTGGTCGGTAAGTCGTGACCTTTGAACCCCAGAGCTGGTGGGGTGCAGTCAGGACCGCACAGGAAGTAAGGGCAGGGTCAGGGTGCGCGTTCAAACATAAATCATCTTGTTAAGTCCACTCTGTTGTCTGCAGATGGAAGGATGCTCTGAATATTTTGGAAACTTTATTTCTTTTTTCCTGTGGATTTAATCTGTGTCAGACTGATCTGTGTCTTGAAATAATCCCAGATTGGCATGATCAAGTTGAGATCAGAAGGGAGGGAGCACATCATCTGGTCCCAGTGCTCAAGATAGTTTTACAAATGTCTGGTGCCAAGGGCGATGCCTTGCTGCACTCCCCCATCCACTGTAGTTTTTACAAACGTGCAGTGCAGATTGTTGATACGTATCACCCGCCACCGAAGGCGAAAGGGGCGATCGTGTTTTTCTTATTTTGCTCCTGTCTGTGTTCGTTTGTGTGCCCCGTGAGCAAAATATGTCACGAATGTCTCATGGAGTTTAATTGAAACTCTCAAAAAGTGATAATTGGATGTGCATCTACAAGTAATTGACTTTTGGAGCCAGTTTGATTCAAGATGGCCACCACAGCTAAGTAACCTCATCAAACACAGAAATGGCTGTGGCCCCTCTGGTTTTAGAGATACTGAGTTGAAATGTGGTGTGGTAGTAGCTGAGACGGGCCTCCAACACACATTCTCCAAGCCCTAACCGATCACACAAGATCGGCTGTGTTAATAGTTAACTTTGCTGATAACTACTGGAGTCAACTTTGTCTATCTGTTAGCAAAATACCTCATGATCTACTTGACAGATTTTAACAAAACTTTCAGAAATTAGTCACTGGACTTACGTCTTTAACTGATTAACTTTTGGAGTCACGCTAATTAAAGATGGCCGCCACAGCCAACTGTCCTTAGGAAACACAAAGCTGGCTATAACAGTTCGTTTTGCATATATTGAGCTACAATTTGGTGTGCAAATCATTTATGAAGCTTAAGCAAAGTGGCTGTCACTCTGGCCTCAGCAAAAGATAGTCTTTCTTTAAAGCCCTGGCATGAAAGGCGGTGGGTGATATGCATTCCTTCAATGAAAGCTCCGCCTTTATTTCTTCCTGTATTGGAGGACAGAAGGCAAAAGTAGGTTTTGTGTACGGTGTCTTGGAGTGCAGCAGATACAGGTGGGAAAGTTATGCGGTTGTGTTCGTGGCACTGAGTCAGTTAAAGGAGGCGGCAGATCATCAGATATTTTATCAAAAGCACTTTTGATTTAAAAATGTATAGCTGCTTATGTACGGCGTTAAATCTACAGATTGTACCGTTTTCGTACGCAACTCGAGTTCATTCCTGTTTATTGCAGAATATTTGTTGCTCCTCGTTTTCAGCTTCAGGCTGTTCCGACTCGGTGAAATCTGTTAAACTTCCTAAAATCGATTCATCCGACCCCGTTCTGGAGGGGGGGTAAATGGTGTCACTGTATGTAAATGGCAGCAGAGTTTTAAAAACACACAAGTTGCTCCGTCAGCAAAGATAACCCGACCCCCACCACACCACCCCCAGCCGGTTCCTGAGAGGTGACCTTGTCGGAGACGAACCCGAAGCAGACTCTGAAGGGGTTGCGTAATCCTGAATCCTGGAGCAGAGATCACATTTAAAGTCAAATAAAAGCAGGTGTCAGTAACTCGCGCGATCTTGAGTTGTAAAAACGACAGTTCAAGATGTCCGCCGCAGCCAGCTCACGTTAGAACACGCGGAAATGGCCACGAGTCGGTCAGTTTTACAGATATTGTGCTAAAACCTGGTGTGGTAGTAGCTGAGAATCCTTCACAACACATACTACAAGGGCGACTCGTCACATGAGAGCTTAGCATTAAATCTTTATCAATAACTCTTGGACCCAGCCCTTGTTTGTCTGTTAGCAAAATATCTCATGAACCACTGAACAGAGTTTAATGAAACTTTTAGGAAATAATCATTGGATGTACGTTGACAACTGATGTTTTGGAGACACTCCAATTAAAGATGGCTGCCACAGCTAATCGACCTTTGCCAACATAAAAATGGCTGTAACTCAGTGAATTTTACAGCTATTGAGCTAAATTTTGATGTGGTAGTAGCTGAGAGTTGTTCACAACTCTGAGCAGGGCCATCTTGAAATATTGCATAAGATCGCATGTACCATTTTCAAGCTTTGACCAAAATGGCTTCAACTTTAGATAAACCTTGTCTACAACTCTAGCAAAGGGGGGGATGCGAGGCTTTTATTTAAGAAGTAATAGTTTATGTATTAAGTTTTGAACGTTGTATAAATTAGGATTAGAGGCCACATCTTAGTGATTAACAGCTGATTTATTTGATGCAAGAATCTCAAGTCACAGATTTTTTTTTCAGCATTTCTTTTTTTTGTCTGAGATCCAATAGATCAGGAGACCAGATGCAGAACGTTATCAGCTTCAAACAGTTTTATTTGTCCAGCAAGTCAAAAGTGTTTCCTATTATTTAAGATCCTAAACCCATGTGATGTGTTACCGTCTGAGCTGACACGTGTTCACCGTTTACATCCGTGACTTAAACAGTTCATTTTCGTGGCTGTTGGAGAAGACGTGCTGCAATCTCCTGCAGCGCCGCTTCCACCAACAGATTAGTCTGATAATGTGAGGTCTGTCGGTCAGTGATAACACCGAGCCGCTGACTGAAAACTCGCTCTTAATTCTGTTTGTTTTTTCCTGCTGCTGCTGAGTTTTACTCCCAGCGAGCAGAGGGTGAGCTTAGTTTAAAACTTGAGCGTGAAAAGGTAGCGGGTGATATGCAAATCCTTATATGTTTTTGCAGCTTTTGAAATGGGACCAAAACACTTTATTTAATTATTTTCTTTTTAAAGCTGCTGCTCACGGCGTCCAAAAAGTTTGCATCTTTTCCACAAACTGTTAAACCCTAAGGGTAATAAATCTTACCGACTTCGCTACAAAATGACATCACGTAGCCTTTTTTACAGACACACTCAAAGTCTTTGTCCCTTTGCAGGAATCGGCTCGACTTATTTCCACGCGACTCTCAGCTTCCTGGGCCAGATGCTGGACGAGTTAGCCATCCTGTGGGTGCTCATGTGTGCCATTGCCATGTGGTTTCCCAAAAGATACCTGCCGAAGATGTTCAGGAGGAATCGGTATGTTAGTTCCCACAAGTGAGACTGCTGTGAGGCTGTATCAACTGAGTGATGCGTATGTGTGAAAGTCTTCAGACCTTCGGAGCTTTAGGTGTCCAGTGTGGTTGCCGTGTCATGCACACTAACAGGCGGATATGTATATAAAAAAAAAACCTAAAATGTCACTATTTAGAGTTCATTGTGGGTCGTCGCCTTGCCTCATGAGTCCCCCGATGCTGTGACTCCTCTGGTTAATAATAGGCACGTCCAGTATAGCTGACAACGGTAAAAGCTGTGTCACATGTCTCTACTTCTCTTTCCATTGGCGGCGGATGCCCCGTCACTGGCTGTCGCTTCAGATTTTCCTCTGGTCTTCGCTCACCAGCAGCTGGGAGCTGGGAGTCTTTGTTTAAGATGTTAATCCAAAGTGTCAAGTTAAAGGTTATTTCTGTACCGCAACTAATAACAGATCACTCAAGTGCTGTGCAAGCTGTAAAAAAAAAAAAAAAATATATATATATATATATATATATATATATATATATCATCACTAGTCACTAAGTTAGTCATACGAACTATAGTAAAAAGTTGAAGGTCATCAAAAAGGACAAAAGTTAAATAATTGAATGTTGAAAACCAGGATGTGCTGCTCGACAACAGGATTTAAAGCCAGTGTGATGAAGTGAATGGTCAGCATTTTGTCGTCTGTTAGCAAAATATCTCGTGAACCAGTGGAAGCATATTTAATGAAAATGTAATCACTGGCTGTACATGTACAACTGATTAACCTTTGAAGGCTACCTGGTTCAAGATGGCCGGCACAGCTTATTAACTTTGGCAAACACAAAACATGGCTATAAGTCAGTCAGTTTTCCAGATGTTGAGCTAAAACCTGGTGCGGTAGCAGCTGAGGCTCAACCCCATCACATACTCCGAGCGCTAACAGGTAGCGCTAGATCTGTGTTTAAAACTTCAGCACTGACTGTTGGAGTCAACCCTGTCTGTCTGTTTGCAAAATAGCTTATGAACCAATGGATGGATTTTTACTAAACTCTCAGAAAGTAATCAGTGGGTGCACATCAAGCTTTGAAAGTCATCATAAGTCAAGATGGCTGCCACAGCTAATTGACGTTAGCCAAAACAAAACTGTGTGTAACTCGGCCAGTTTTACAGATGTTAAGATCAAATCTGGTGTGATCGTAGCTGAGAGTCACCCCCAACACACACACATATATATATATGTATATTTTTTTTAAACCTTTGCATTACAAAGAGGCAAGTGATATGTATTTCTTCAAAGAATGTTAGATGTTGTTTAAAATGATTCAGTGATTCAGGATCTGTGCAGCTTTTATATAAAAAAGGTTAGTTGCTTCATAGAGAAAGTACCAGGCTGCTTTTTGGAAACCTCTGCTCTCATCCAAACACCCCTCTCTGTATTTATGCCTTTTATAGAGAAATGGTAAAAAAATTCTGCCTTTTCCTGTGCCTCTCCTTGTAGTTTAAGGTTCAAAGTGGTCATCGGCATCTTGTCAGGGATCACCACGGGGCTGGCCTTCGTTAAACCTGTCGTCAACTCGCTGTCTCTCATGACTCTGGGCATCCCCTGCACAGCTCTGCTCATTACTGAGCTCAAGAGGTGAGTGGAGGCTTAAAGACGAGGGCTGAGACTTCACCCTGGAGCGGAATAGTCCGTCACACAAGCAGCCATGGGCAATTTTCCACAACAAGTACGCCAGGAAGGTCGGAGTAACGAAGTCGTAAACTTCCTTTAAAGCCAATAACAGCAACCTAAAGTCAGAGATGGAGTAATTTTGTCCTCATGTTCCGATTAAAGCTTCGTAACAAAAACACTGACGTGATTGGTGTTGACTCCCGTGAAAAGGACATTTCTCAGTATGACTCACTTCCATCACCATGTTTTGTCTTTAAGTGATTGTGTTGCTTTACATCCACCTTGTGTTTTCTTCTGCTTGTATGACTCACGCGATGACTGTGTTGGATCGGGAATGGCGATCTGCATCGATAAACAGTAAAAAAACAACAACAACAACAAAAAACAAGGTTAAATCAAAATTCAGATTAATTATACACACTTAGCAGGTCAAATTTGAGCTCTTTTAAGGCTAGCAGTGAAGAGGTACAGGGATTTGGCAACTTTAGAGAGCAACCAGTTTGAATTTTCTTGATTTTTCTGGTAAAAGCTAATTATAAATATTGTGTCCGTACCTTATAATATGAAGGGCAAAATGTGCTACGTCCTTATGACTAGTACAGCTCCACAATCAGATTACGCTTCAGAGGACTGATGCATTTTGATTGTTTGAAATTGTTTTGATGGCTTATTTTACATAAAGAAACACAGATTTATGTATTTCCATGTGGAATAATGAATGCACAATAACATATGTGAAAAACCTCATTAATCGCAGGCTGCTGACCAACAACTAGCATCGATGCTAACTTAACATTAAAAATGTCATAGAAAAGCTAACGAGATTAGCATTGTGTTTATGACAGGAAAGCTGTACACAAATCAAATATTTCAAAGTCACGACTCAAGGCAATCGTGTTCCCAGAGAGAGACAGAAATAACTGCTTCCACTTAAAGGGATAGTTCAGATCTTTTGAAGTGGGGTGCTGTGCGGAGGTTATAAACAATTAATGAATTACCTGTTGAAATATCTTATTAGATGACCTCAGTTTGGAGGAAGGGTTCAGTGCTGACAGGACTGACCAGCTAAAGGCGAGTCACTGCGGATCACTTCCGTCTTTAAACATCTGGTCAGAGTTAAGCTATTTCTCAAAACTGAAGTAATTCCATGAGCTATCTGCAGCAGGTAAGATGATTGTTCATAACTGTTCCACAGAATCTCACTTCAAAATTTTTGAGTCTCTCTTATTAATAGCAGCCCGTGACGTAATGACTGAATATTATCACTTTAAGTTTTTATTCAGACATGTTTTCTGCTCCTAGATATTGCATAACTCACGAGAAGCCTCAGCTTGTTGAAGTTCGAGACAGAAGAATGTAAAAGTCATCATCATGATAACAGAACAAAACACAAGTCTAATGACTGAATAGTCCACAGTAGAATAACACATGACCTTTACCCTCTTGTACTCCTACTGTTGACGCCATGTTTTTTGTTCCCATCTAATAATATCTTCCTTTGATGTGACTTAATGTTGTTGGAAACACATTTCATACCCCCTTTTTTTTCTTTGTTTGTGTGACTCTGTGACTCTGTTTTCCTCTGTATCCGTCTGGATGTGTGCTCTGGTGTTTCCGTTTCCCACAACCCATTGCCTCTATCAGTCCCGAAACCTTCGCTCACCTTTTGTTGGGTATTTCTCAACACCGCTGCTGTTCCAGTCATCCGTCCAAGCTTCTTGTTTTTGTTTTACTAAGTCAGAAAGAATTCCCGTGGCCCTGACTAATGGACTTCTGCCCTCAGAAAGAACACGGTATTTTGTTATTGCTCGCTCTTTTACAATGTGACCCCCGGCCCCCATTTAAGCAGCAGCAGAAGGAAAAACAAAGTGTTTCAGATAACCATTCCAAGCATTTCATAAGGTGAAAGAGTGATCACACTGAAACAGAACTAGACTCAGAGTTTAGTGAGGAAATTAAAAAGTAGGGGCATGAAAAAACTTTTTAGGAAAGAGATTAATGTCGTTCATATCTTTCAATATATTCAGAATCTCCTGTTTTGGTTGTGGAAAGAATGACTCCTCATCATGTGCAGATAAATTCAGTCATACTCGCACTCTGGGAACTGATAAACATTGTGCACAATTTATTACTAAAGCCAAGTGGTTCAGTGTCTGATACACAGTGAGGATGTTTTTTTTGTGGAATCACTTGGAGTATATTTCAACATGGCATTTCCTTCTATTTCAGTACTTCCTGTTGTTAATGAGATGCTGTGACACTTTTCCTCTTCCTGTCCGGACCTCCTATGTAACATAAGAAAAAAAACATTTTAACAGTTTAGCTGATCAGCTGACTTGCTTCCCTTAAAGTAAAATTCAATTTCTAACAAGTTTAAACCACCACACAAATAAATGTCACTTAGTTGTTTTTTTTTTTTTTTTTTTAACAAGTCATGTTTAACTTACAGTTTTGAGGGATTTCACTTTTTTTGTTTAGTTCATTTTGTTTTTATTGCAGTTGTTGCACCACATTTCAGTAATAACGTTGCACTAGTTATATTCTGATTGAATTTCCTTTCAGATTTGGAGCATTTTGGAGCAGTTTCTGAATTGAATGGTACTGGGTGTCATGTCACATCTGACTTTAATAAAGAGTACTGTTTAGTTTGGTCTTTTATGACAAATCTGTCAACTTGGACCCCAAGATAATTCTTTGTAGAGTTTGAGGAGTTTTTAGGACCACCATTCTTTTGCTCTAGTCGTACTTATTATTGCCTACCACCGAATATGAATAGGCAATAATGTTTTTGCCTGTGTGTGTGTGTGTGTGTATGCATGAATGCTGGTGTAGGTTCTTTTTTTCTGTGGTATTAGCAAAATATTTCATAAACCAGTGGGCAGATTTTAATGAAACTGAATTGAATGTACATTTATAACTCGTTACGTTTTGAAGTCAACCCCATTCAAGATGGCTGCCACAGCTAATCAACCTCTGCTAACACAAAACTGGCTATGACTCAGTTAATTTTACAGATATTGAACTAAAATTTGGCATGGTAGTAGTTGAGTCATCCTCAACACTTGTTTTGAGCACCTACTGATCACGTGAGATTTGTTTGTAAAGCTTTACTGTTTACTATTATAACCAACCCTGCCTGTCTGTTAGCGACATATTTCGTGAACCACTGGACAAATTTTAAAGAAACCTTCAGGAAGTAATCATTGGATGAACATCTACACCTGATCAACCTTTGGGGTCAACATAATTCAGTATGGCTGCCACTGACCTGAGAAAACAATTATATAGTTACTGGGCTAAAATATAATTCAGAAAATGGAAACAAAAAAAAAGCATGATGAGAAGGAACCGTTCTGGTCAAACCTTCTCATGCAGTATTGCAAAATCTCGCAAGATCTGTTAAGACTCTAAAAACATCTTGAGGATAACCCTCATCTACTACCACACCAAACTTTAGCTCAATATCTGTAAAATTGACTGACTTATAGGTGTTTTTGTGTTTGGTAAAGTCACGTAGCTGTGACAGCCGTCTTGAATTGCATCGACTCCACAAGGTAATCGGTTGGAGATGTACATCCAGTTATTATTTTCAGAAAGCTTCGTTAGCATTTGTCCACTCTCACATTTCTCAGTCAGACGGCCCACAGCTGATCACGCAAATATCTTTGTTTGCAACATCAGCGTTAGTTTTTGTTCCAACTTTAGCTTCTGTGGCTCCTCTCTGCTTGAATCAACTAATTAGAAGCTTGTAAAGACGGTGTGGCTTCATCGCAATTCGTGTGTGAAGAGAAGCTGAGAGCACCGTGCTGCATCATCAGCTCTGTCACACTCGGGCTTCCTCTGTTTTGGCGCTCGGCATCTGCGTCGACACTGACTGGGATTTCTTAAGGAGGACAGCTCTAAGAATAGCTTATCAGTGGCACTCTGGATTAGCACATCTTTGTAGGTCAGGGATGTGTTTATTTATGTGGTGAGTTACTGTGCGTGCACAGAACTTTGCCACTCGTACTCTCATGGGACGCTACAATCTTGTGTAAAGATTCTGTAACACGAAGGGGCCGGGGATTGAACCAGCACCTTTTAGATTAGTGGGCGACCTGTGCAACACAATGCTGTTTAATATCTTGGAGGTTTTTTTTAAAGGAACAAACTGAAGAGGGTCAGGCTGAAAAGTAAAGACCTAGCATTTCCTCGCAAAAATAAATAAAACCACCAAAACATTTGCAGAACATTTGCAGACAGACTTGTCAGAAATGAAATGCAACAGGCAGCAGCTTCTGTGGTGCACTTCGGAGCAGCAGTTAGTGGTGCTGCTGGTTCACATGTACAAACCGTGTGTTCAGAGGGGATCGTGGGCGACCGAAAAGATATTTTAAAAAGTACCTTCTTTTCCTGCTATATTGTATATCTGCTAAACTGTCAGTAAAAAAAAAAACTGATGTCAGAGTTGCCAAAGAGCAGGATTAAAAACGAGCTGCGTCCGCCTCCTCCAGTGAGCCAAACACGCAGTGAATCCATCCTCCCTGCTCTGTGACTGCTGTCAAGGCTGATGTGGTATTATTACTATTACACATCATTACAGATGTGCACATCCTTGATAGAGAGGAATGTTAGTTTGAGAGAGGAGTAAGGGAAACCATCTTTGTGAAGATAAGCCGTCTGTCATTAAACAGGGACGGAGGCCTCCGTGTCCAACCGTCCCCCTCCTACAGTGCTGTTACTAGTATCACTCAGCCTTCTGTGAATAGCAAGCGGCTATCAGGGCCCTAATGATCGTTAGGTTGATGATCCTTTTTTGCATGTGGACAACTAGTTTTATGTGTCACACCCAACTGGTTGATTCACTGTATGAAGGTGCTGCTTGTAAGGCTGAGTTAGCCTGCAGTTCCTCAGACTGAAGAAGTCTTTTGGATAAAAGACGAACCATATTATCTAAGAGGTAACCGTCCTGAGGACCTGACTCAACCTTGTTAGATTTTTCTACTTGGATTATTGAGCATGCTTCAGGATATTATTACGATTGTTTACATATTTTACAGAACATTGCTTCAAAAATGACCAGACTATCCCTTTTTAAGGTGAATAAAAACTGCTCAGTTGACTTGAAATATTTGAAACAAAACATGAAAACCGCAGTTAGCACAAAGAATTAACCAAACCGATCAAAACAAAACAAAACAAAACAAAAAACCCGTTTGAACATTGTACTTCAATGTGGCCTGTGTTTCTCTGTCATTACAGGTGTGAAAACCCACGTGTGTTCAAGCTAGGGCTGGTCTCAGGGATCTGGTGGGCGCTGGCTCTGCTCTGCTGGATCAGCGACAGGATATTCTGTGAAATGTGGTCATCTGTTAACTTCCCCTACTTGCACTGTGCTTGGTAAGCTCAAAGACAGGTCTGCAAACTCAGCACTGGACGGGGTTACAATCATGTGACACTCAAGAGAAAGTCAAACGTAATGGAAACTATGCTGTCATCACTGACTGTGAATTATTTAGTCAGCTGTAGATGTACATTTACTGAATATTTCTGAGAGGGTTTTGATTCAAGAGCTATTTTGCTAACAGGCAGACAAACACGCAGATACATTATCCCCCACCTTTCAGTGGCAGCAGACGATGAGATGTTCACACTGTTTTCTGTTGAATCATTCCACAGCCAGCCTTGCTTATTAAAACCGTCCTGCTGCTCCCACAGGCACATCCTCATCTGTCTGGCCTCCTACCTGGGCTGCGTTTGCTTCGCCTACTTCGATGTTGCGACCGAGGCCCCGGAGCGCGGCCCCGTCATTATGTTTTGGCCCAACGAGAAGTGGGCCTTCATCGGCGTGCCCTACGTCTCCTTACTCTGCGTCCCGAAGAAGTCGACTATCAAGGTGACCTAACGCATCCAGATGTCTCTGTTCTGCAGCTTCGACAGCCGTGCTGCCATCACTTGTGCTTTGTTCTCAAACTTGAGGGTGTCCACCTCTCAGACGAATGAAAGGAGGAACTTTTTCCTCCTCTTGAGTTTTTTTTTTTGTCCAACTCTGATGTCACTCTGTTAAATGTGCAGGGGTTACTTTTTAACATATCAAAGCAGAGAAACTTTTACAGTGTTTCAGACGAATTCTCAGGCTTTCTATGAGGCGTCAGGTAATCTCACAAGAGTGAAAGTATTATGGGACTTCTTTGAAGATAAATTTAATACATTTTCTGATTGTTACATGATCTCAATATAAAAAATTATGTTGCCTTTCAAACAGTACACCAGCTCGCAGGTGCTGCTTGGCCATTTAAGACCACGTTTGGAAACTACACAGCTCTGAGTTATGCAACTGTGTTACTGTGATTAATGGAAAACTCACAGTTCTGGTAGTCGTGTAACCCTTTGAATTTACAAGAACCAAGAAGGTAATTTCACAGAAAGCCTTAGATTGTTTTGTACTTGTCGTCTGTGCTGATATGCTTCTGAAGTATGTCAGAAATGCATTGGGCATAAAACAAAACAAAAAAATCTGTTCTATTACTTTCAGCTACTGTGATTGTTGAGAATAACTTAGGAGAAATGTTATTTAATATGGTCTTGTGAATATTTTATTACCTAATGTTGTATTATGCAGTTGTTTTCCAAAGAAAAATAATATTAATCCTGTATTTCTCCATAAACAGGTACTTTTTACAGCAGTCGGCAACCCAAAGAGAAAACAAAAACTAATCTGGTTAACGAAAACATGAACGTTACAATCATATAACGAAAATGTTTAGCTTTTTAAGTTCTCACTTTGTCTTTAACTTGGACGTCGCAGTATGTTACCTGCTCCTGAAGATTAAGTTAAAGCAATTTAAAAGGTGCAAAAAGCCTCAGCCGAGCAAAATATTTGATTTTGGTTGCGACTGAATGTGCTTTGTGTCTGTAAGTTTATGTGTATTATTTGCTCAGCATTCTTTAAAAAACGCCAAACAAACATTGCATCAGTTAAACTGAGCTGCTGAGTAGCTTTTAGGTGAAAGAATCGAGAGATTAACGAGGCTTTACTTCCTCTGTGGAAAGGTTATGAACAATTATTATCTTACCTGTTGTAATGAACTCAGTTTGCAGGAGTAGAGTTTATTTTTGACCAGATGGATGAGCTAACGTGGGAAGGAGGGGTGTGAAGGGGGCTGCAGCACCCCCTGATGGATGTCCATGTTCAGATAAGACAGCTGTGGCTAATGGCCAATCCAAGCAGAACCAAGACCAAATTGTTGTCGTCTTTAAAACAACTCCATTGTCAAGTATTTAATTGTGGTTCATGCAAACAGTTTTATAAAGCTTTACATGGTTTTCAGTTTTGCAACTTTGTGTTTATGTAAATAGCATCCTTTTGTTTATTTTTTACACTTTTCTTATGTTGGACTTGTTTTAAGATGTCATCTATCCTCAGTATTCTTGGTCCCACTCAAACTAGCCATTCGCTTTTCAGCCTGGGCAATTTCTCCAAAAGGAGCTGTCAGAAAGAGCAATAAACAACGGGTATGATAATAATTGTTCATAACCTTTATCTCTGTAAGCCAAATCTATAGTAGACAAGTTCATTGGCCAAAAAACACATTATAGGTGTTGATGTAAAAGGGATGTATTCTAGGTGCTGCGAAGCAAAATGCTAAACCCAAAGCACAAGAGTCTCGGACGTTGTTTTGTCTCAAACCTTTCTTGGACGTGCCTCCATCCCCTACAGCAGCTTTCTTTTCTGCCTGTCTTTATTCAGAGGATTCTGGGAACTCAGCCTGCAAAAACAAGTTGTGCAATCATGACAATTAAAATGAAGGATTTTTATTCACAAAGAGGACAATTGTTTCACACAGAAACCGAGGCAGTATTTTTAGCATAATTTATTTTGTGTAATCCAAAACTATGTGTATTTTTTTTTTTTCCTTTTGTAAAATGAAGAGGCTTCCAAATACTGATGTGTGAATGGTTTTGATATTGCAGTGTTGTAATGCCAGGCCTTTTTAAATGTAAGGTTAGGAGAAACTCAAGGAGCAATGTGACAAAATACTCAGAAAACTTTCAGTTTACCACAAGACGCATTGAATAATGCAAGTGGTCTGGGACAGTGGGTTATTTGTGTCCTGCAGTGAAAATAAAAATAAAAAATGCTGAAGGTTGAAGAAGTAGGTCAGTGAATCAGCTTAAACATGAGGAAATTATCAGCGCAGAGAGTTAAATGCTGCACTGTCATGTTTGACTACAGGCAAGAAGTTTTGTTGATTTTGTTTTTCTTCTTTTTGTTGACTTACAGCTATATGAATCTCAGTGTTATTTCACTTGCATTGACAATACAAATAAATTGCACAGAAATATTTATTTTCATAGATGATCCTGTTTTGTAAACAGACATTTGTAACATAGTAAAATTTTGGTGTATTATTTTATGTAATAAATGAACCAAAATATAGAACTTGACTACATTGGGGGTTTATTTATGTGTGTCTTAAATGAATTAATTAAAAATAAATGTCATAGATAAGTATGCTTTGTATTTCCAACCTTTCCCTGGTACTGATTGTTCAGTTTTAAAGATGACTCAAATGATGCAGGACACAGTAGCTGCCACCAGGGGGCAGACTTAAACCATATTTGTATTAGTTATTCTCAGTCAATAGGGCAGAAATTGAATATTTTAATTTTTTTTCTCTAAAAATTTATTTTATCCCCCGAACACAGCACATGTTTATTTCATAAATCTACAAATATTTAAAAAACATATTGTGAGGAATTCCAATTCCATTTTCTTTCTTTTTTTTTTTACCACACACTTGATCACAGGTGAGATCAGTGCAACTTGTAATCAAAAATGAATTTCAGCTAGAATCATATCAAACTTTAGCTCAATATATGTCACACTGAAAAACACATACGTTTATGAGTTGGCTACTGTTGTTAGCTGTGGTGTCCTTCTTGAAATAGGCCAGTTGTATATGCACACCTAATAATTACTTTCATAAAAGTTTCATTAAAATCCGTCCAGTGGTTTATGAGATATTTACTAACCCTACAGACAAACACGCACGTATACACAGGCACAAACATAATACCTTGAATCCTTTGGTGACATGCATTATTAAGACACAATAATAATAATAATAATAATAATAATAATAATAGGCCGATGAACATTTAACAAAACATGTGAAGTGTCAATATGTGTTTTAGTTTTTGTTGCCATAATGAGCACAAATTAAGCATTTATATTTACTTATTTATTCCAGACAAAAATAAACTATAGTTACATAAGCCAGAAATGCTTTGCTCATTATTTAAGGTGTCATGTGCTCTGCTTAGCCTTTGTTTTATTCGATTCTAGTTGATTTTTAAATCATTTTTTCCAACCCACGTATTAGACTGCAATCTGCAGTAATAAAGTAAGTAAAATAGTCTTCAAATAAGTAAAACTCAGTCTCAAAGGATTGGTTATTATGACTGTGTTGTCGTTTAGACAAACGGGAGAGGAAGTCCCGCCCCCTCGCATCACCTAAGCCTCTGATTGGCTCCGAGGATTGCCACTCAGGTAACAGCTATGTCTGTGGTCTGAACGGTCAGCTGGAAGCCCCCCTCCCTGTGTTCCAGTCTAGTGGATTTATCTCACCATCAGAGCTTCGTCGGTTTGGAGGGAAGTGACCCCGCGGAGAGACGGGATGATGCCGACGACAGCGACCGATGGCGCGATTATCGAGACGTGAACGAACGTTAAAGGGTGTTTCCGCCTATTGGGCTGCTTAGACAAAAAAATAAAATAAAAGATAAAGAGAAGCGTCGATGTGATTCCTCCCCATCACCGTCGCGCGGACGCCGTTTGTAAAGATGATGCCGGGGAAGCATTTCAAGGTCCAAGAAGTGAGCTGCTGCATCAAGTACTTCATCTTCGGATTCAACATCATTTTCTGGGTGAGTCCGAGGTTTGTTCTTTTTTACTTTACCACACTGACAGGACGTGTTGGACATACACACACACACAGAGGGGAGGTTTGTCCCTGCAGTCCTCTGTCCCCTTGTCACCATCTGTAATCAGTCTGTGCAAACCGCTGCAGAGGAAAACAAACAGCTCCTCTCATGCCTGGCACACACACACGCACACACGTATACACACACAACACAACACTGGGCCTCCCAGTCACCACCTGGTGGCCTCCTGTTTCACTGGTCACAATAAAGAAGAAATGGGCTAATTATTTGTATATTATCGTGTGATCAAAGTCATTTATTAATGTAGGAGGAATCAGAAACTGCATAAAACTGGTTTGCTTTTTTTCCCTTCTCCCACAACCGAATGCAGCACGTCAGCACAAACTGTCAAGCACGGTGGTGGAGGGGTGATGATTTGGGCTTGCAGGCGTTGACTTGATGATGAACTCAAACTGTGTGTTCACCAAAGTGTTCTAGAGCATCGACATACGTATTAGGAAATCCTGGCTCAAATGCCTTCTCTTGTTTTGGGGACTTGAAGCACGCAGGACCTGGTTTACGGAAGCAGCCATGCTGTGTTTTAGGACCAGAGTCTGTGCATTAGGCATTCGGGACTTTAAGTCCCACCAACACCCTCCCCCTTCACACAATCATATATGATATACGATCTTTATTTTAAACATGAAATAACAACAACAGCAAGGTAAGATCTATAGCTGTTTTTCTATTGTCCAGTCAGCATGACCCACTTCGCCCTAATTCAACCTGACCAGGTTTTACAGTCTTGGTTGTTTTCGATGTAACTGAGAGTTATCCCGATGTGGGCGGGTTGTCATAGCGTGGCTGCTTGAAACTTATCCTCTGGTCATCCTCTGGCCAATCAATGGCCTACAGCTGACGCCAAATCTTCAGCTCGCTTAAAACTTGGCCAATGAGGTTCCAAGAAGTGAGCTGAAAGTGGGTGGAACCAACCAATGGAAAGGCTCTGAACGTGCTCCGGGTCGACCTGAGTAGGACCAAATCGAACCCATGGGAAAAGGCCAAACGTGAATCAACAAGAATCAGCACCTGAAAAAAAAAAATCTTTGTACTTTTATTTATTTCCGTATTTAAATTTTAATAAGGTCAATGGCCCGACGGAACATAAAACTTGTACAGGGACCATCCTGTGGTGACACCGTACCCGTTCTGGCTTCAACTTCTGGGTTACCATATGGTGTCCAGTGCTTCCTTATGCTGGATGTTCTAGAGGCAAATGTGAGGCCATCTGTCCGACAGCTAAAGCTGTGCCAAAATTGAGTCATGATGCACCAGGATGATGATCCCAAACACAGCAGCAAGTCTACAACAAAATGGTTGAAAAAGCAAGAACAAAAACAATCAGAGAGTTGCAATGACCCAGATCTCAACCTGATTGAAATACTATGGCGGGACCTTAAAAGAGCTGTGCAGAAACGGCTGCGAACCTCAGTGAACTAAAGCAATAATAAAAAGCGGAGTGGGTATAAATTACTTCAATCACTGATACAGTCAGACAGAAATTTACTCATTTTTCCTGCTAAAGGAGGTTCTACAAGCTACTAGTCATGTGTGTGTTTAGTTTTTAACACACAGCTTTTCTATTTTGGCTTCATTTTTGTTTGTTAAATATTTCCACGTGGGATATGTTGTGTGTTTATGTACACTTGATGTTAGATTTAAATAATCATATAACACTGGTAAAGACTAAATCACTTTTTTATGTATTGATACGCATAACCCTAGATTTGGAAGAAGGTGGACATTCATTTTTTCGTAACTGTAAACTCTCTCTAGCAAGTTTCCAGAGGCGTCTCTTATGTGTCTCCTATCCCTCAGGGTGAGTCCAGCCTCTCGGCAGAGGAAGCTCATGCCAGCAGCTTGTTTTCATGACCTCGTTTTTTCATTCATTACCCATAGTTCATGTAGACTGAATGACAGTCCACAGCTTTGCCTTTTGGCTCAGCCCTCTCTTCCCTACAACAAATATGTCCAGCATCTGTTTCACTGCAGTCGCTGCTCCAATCCACCTGGTAATTTGATGATATGTTCCAACCCCAGTCATGAACTAGACCCCAAGATACTTGAGCTCTTACGCGTGGGAATTATCACCAACTGCCAAAATAGTGGAGGGGCTTGTGTCTTCCAAGGACCTCAGGAGTTATGTGGTTTTCACCTGGTACAGGTGAGCTCCAATCCTTAGAAGCTATTTATACTGTTTTGCTTGAGTTTACAGTTTTTAATCAGTCTGTCTTTCTGAGCGCTGCTAGATATGTACAATTCTTCACACTTTGTGCTGTGTTTTCTAGGTAAGGCTTACGTTAAAAAAATTTGGACAAAAGCAAGTCAGTGGGGCTGGTGAAAATGGCAGATGAAAATGGTGGTTTTAAAGCAGTAACTGCCATGACTCATCCAGTGTCGTGGCTCCATGGCCAATCAATGGCCTGCAGTCTGATGACATGAAATCATCGGCTCGGCGTGGCTCGCCTGGGTAGGTGCTAAAGTCTGAGTCGGAAGCAAGTAGGATCACCCAGTGGAAAGCCTCTGAACTCAGGCTCTGTTGACCCAAATAGAGCCAAGTCAAGCCTATGAGAAAAGGGCCAACTATATAAACTACTTGGGAAAGATCAAGAAAAGGAGGAAATGGAGCAACAACTGTAACTTGTGTATGACGAACCAAAGACTGAGTACTAGGCATACCATGACCTTTGATGTCCGCCTTTATTATATGCAGCCAAAAAATGGCATCAGAGGACTTTTGATCAGCCTTGCTATGATGATCCCACCCACATCGAGGTGGCACTCAGTTGTATGAAAATTCAGAGATTGTGTAGAATCTAATTAGGTTCAGGTGGGTCGTGCTACACTTGACAATCAAAAAATGTCTTTTGTGACTCTGAAGTTTTCCACAGCAATTTGAAAAGTAGGCATACACCACTTCATCCCTGACCGGTCTGGTGTGTTCTTTGGTCTTCATGATGCTGTTTGAGCACTAACATTTTGCAACAAGCCTCTGAGGCCTTCACAGAACAGCTGTATTTATACTGAGGTCAAATTACACACAGGTGGACTCTATTTGCTAAAAAGGTGACTTCTGAAGGTAACTGGCTGCACTGGATTTTAGTTTTAGGGTATCAGAGTAAAGGGTGCTGAATACAAATACACGCCACACTTTTCAGATTTTTATTTGTAAGACTTTGAAAACAATATATCATTTCCCTCCATTTCATATTTGTGCACCATTTTATGTTGGTCTATCACAAAAATCCCATTAAAATGTGGAATAGGTCAGTGGTATGAATACTTTATCAAGGCACTGTAAAATCAACTTTTCCTTTTTTTTTGGTAAAGTTACAGCTGAGGTCGTCTCTTAATTCACAATAAATATTGTAGTTTGATTGGGAAACAAGATTATTGTTTAATACTTTTTATGGCTGTTTTGGACAAAAAATGATCATATTTATGACAAGACCCTGGATAATCTGGATTATCTGCCTCAGTAGTAGTAGTAATGTTGCGTCTAATTGGTGAAGTTAGAAGTTTTCTTTTAAAAAACTTCTAACGCCTGGTGGTCGGTGGTTAGTGCTATGGTGTTGTAAATTTGAGGATGCTGGTTTGACCCCATGTTGCCTCAGAACGAGCATCCGGCGTAAAACAATTGCCAAATCCTCTGTGCTAGTTCACTCTCTATGGTGATCCCTGCATAAAGACAGAAGCATCTGAAAAAAAAAAAAGATATAAATTTAACACTAGAATAAAACATGCAGTCATACAATAAGACCTCCACTGTGTTTTCAGGCTGTTTGAAGATGCTTTCTAATGTGGGAGCTCTGTCCTGATGCTGCAGACGGAGCTGAGATGTAGTAGTTTAGTTCTGGACCACCGCCAGGAAACTTTCTCTGTGGTTTCTCTCCACGTGCTTCTGTGTGATGACGACTTGTTGAGTCGCATTAAATAATCTCGCTCTCCGGTCTCTCGTTTGTCAGTTCCTAGGACTGACGTTTCTCGGCATCGGGCTGTGGGCGTGGAGTGAAAAGGTGAGTGTTGTTTTTTTTAAAATCTCTTTATGATCTGCAAGTTGCATTGAATTGTATCGATCTTTTTAAGCCACCGACATCTGCAAATAATCATCAGACAATTAGCTTTAATTTCTGACTTTAAAGCCGACGGCGTGGAATGCCAAAGTGGCTTTACTGAATCAGAAAGGAATGTCCCCGTTTTCCTGTGAGACGCCCTCAGGAACAGTAGACTGATTGGATCTGATGCTTTTCACTGATGCGTTCACCGTGACACTCTCGGGAAGGGGGTGGGGGTGCTTGGCTTGTAATGATGAGCATTTGAGGATGATAGCCCTTGATTGTTGTTTACGTTGTTTGACAATTATTTTGGTACTCACTGGGTTCATGTAAAACCTCCCCGGGTCACCTTTCAAAATGTCTCAATTATTCGGACCAGCGATCGAAGAAAAGCAAAGACAACCAGCCTGTTTCTGTTCAGAGGTAATAAAACTCCATGCAGCAACACTCTTGGACAGAAGCGGCTGATTTCCCATTTTTTTAGCTTTAAAATAAATTAAATCTGTTTACTGTACAGAGGACATATTCTCAAACCTCCTTGCCATCATCACTGTAGGATCACAGAGAACTCCAACGATGACGGTGTCTTTTCCCTTTTTATGGTCAGAAATGCTCTCCTCACAACTGTCTTCTGTCATCATGATGCTTTCAGTGGGGTTTAGCATCTCGACCACTGTCGTCTAATCTAGGCACCCGGTGACAGTCTTCCATTTGGCCAGATAAAGTCCAACAATCATCTGCATTACTAATATTGTTCACATTGATAAGTGATTATATATTATGCAGCTCTAGATTTGAGATAGTTGGTAGCTAGGGTTACCAACTTCCATAAAGTTAAATGGGAAACACAGGGAGTTGTGATGCAATATCCATACTCTGTCATGTCATCATGGTAAATACAACTTTACCTCTTTAGCAGACAGTCCGTTTACAGGTATTTTCCATGTATGAAGCTTTAAAAAATTATAAAACATTTAAATTCTAGTCATATTTGCATTTTGGGATGATAGGAATATTTGAACAGTTGTTGACACTGGAGTAGCTTGATCCTGGTCTTAAAAGTAGACAGGGTGGCATCCTCACAGACAGAAACTGGAAAATTGGTTCACAAGAGAGGAGCCTGAGGAGCTCTGCGTCCTGTTCTACTTTTACTAACTCTATGCACCACAAGTAAACGTGCAGCCTGAGAGCAAAGTGCTCTGTTAGAAAAATATGGAACAATAAGATCTGTAATATAAGATGGAGCTTGGTTGTTGAGAGCTTTGTATGTTAGGAGTCAGATTTTAAAAATTATTCTGAATTTGACAGACAGCCAATGGAGAGAAGCTAAAACTGGAGAAATCTGATCTCTCCTCCTAACTCTGGCAGCAGCATTTTGGATCAACTGAAGACTTTTTAAAGATTTTTTTCTTTTACACCCAGATAATAAAGATTTACAATAGTTCAGCCTAGATGTGATAAAGGCATGGACCAGTTTTTCTGCCTCATTTTGGGACAAGATGTTTCTAATTTTAGTGAAATTACACAGCTGGAGGAAAGCGGCCCTTGTAGCATTTTAAGTGTGGGGGTTATCCTGATCAAAAATGGATTTATGTCCTGCAGGCTGGTAATATCTTTGGTCAGTCTGGCCTGGATGCTGACACCTGGTTTAGATGATAGTAATGTGGGTTTATTGCAGCTGATATCTTTAAATAATCTCCCATCACAAGTTTTTCTAATATTGTGCATCACACACTCTTGTTAAGAGAAATTTTTTAATGTGGATTCAAGAGAAGTTAAATCTACTAACTTACCAACTTCAGTCCCAAGAGTAGTTAGTTTTAATGAAAACTTTATTGAAATTTCAGATTCTGAGATTACCTTTTAAACTTCTTTGCTTCGTCCTCAGGGTGTTCTCTCCAACATCTCGTCCATCACTGACCTGGGGGGCTTCGACCCCGTATGGCTCTTCCTCGTGGTGGGCGGTGTCATGTTCATCCTCGGTTTTGCTGGCTGCATTGGAGCGCTACGGGAGAACTCTTTCCTGCTAAAGTTTGTACGTTTCCCCACAGGTTCCTTTTTAAAGGTTTCATCTCCCAACGATGTGTTCATTTTCCCAAAGCTCTGAATGTTTATGTGTTTTAGTTCTCCGTGTTCCTGGGTATCATCTTCTTCCTGGAGCTGACCGCAGGAGTTCTGGCCTTCGTCTTCAAAGACTGGATCAAGGACCAGCTCAACTCCTTCATCAACAACAACATTCGGGCCTACAGAGACGACATTGATCTGCAAAACCTGATAGACTTCACCCAGGAATATGTGAGTGTCATGTGTTGTTTTTTAAAAAAATTTTTTTATATAGTTTCTGCTCTGTTTTTACCCTCGTATTGTTTTGACCTTGTGTTTAAAAACAGTCGTTCCTTTCCGCCGGACATTCTTGGCTTCAATGCAAGCGTTAGTTGATGTTTGTTTAACCTTGCAGTGGGAGTGCTGTGGAGCCTTCGGCGCCGACGACTGGAATTTGAACATCTACTTTAACTGCACCGACTCGAACCCGAGTCGTGAGAAATGTGGCGTTCCCTTTTCTTGCTGCACCAAAGATCCGGCGGTATGTCTGCTTCTTCGCAAACGGTTTACTCCCATTTCCGTGGAGCAGAACGCTCCAAAAAATGACTGTAATTTACAAAGTTTTCTCTCTAAGAGTTTGTAACATGCACAGGGGTTTTAGAGGGGTGTTTTAGATAAGTCTTCCTGGTGAGAGATAACAGCGTTATCTGTGCTGTCCACATGTCAAATGTCATGGCTGGAGTCCAACAGGACGTCCAGCCGTCAGTGTTTAGTCCTCTCAGACTCTGCTGAGTCTGAAAGCGGATGGGAGGAAACCTTGAGCAAGGCTTTTCTTTTCCTTTATGTTTGGCAGAAAAGTACTTTTGCAGCTGCCCACTGTGCACAGCACTTACAGCTCTTTGCTGCAGCAAAACTCTCTCATTTCTCTTTAGTAGAGCTGCTCAGAGACATTTATTTGCTGACCTGAGTTTGTGCTGCCCCACCAAAACTTTCCCAAAGTAAAACTTCATTATAAAATGTATTGATATAGAGTTGTTAAGTCCCAAGTGGATGGTGTAGTGCCATCTAGCTGCAAAATGGCAATCTGCAGTTTACAGAATATCACCCAAATTTTGCTAAAAACAAAATCCCTCCTGTAGAGCCACTGTTAGGTTTATACATGTTTCACAGTTTGGATATTTTATAACACATCCAACAGATCCTTTATCAAACCAATGAGTGTTCGGGAATCTTTTAAAATTTTTTAGTTCAAAGTACAATTTGAGGCAAGTAAATTCACAAACAAGCAAATTAATTAGAGTTTTGTTGCAAATATCGTAATAATATTTATTTAAACTCAAATATTACCCTGAAAACAGGCCCTTGTTGTTGTTTCTGTTCTAACTGCATTGATTTTTATGTGAATCAAACAAATTAAACCATCGTTTCTCCTCAGGAGGACGTCATTAACACTCAGTGTGGATACGATGTACGTTCAAAAACGGTGAGTTTAAACTCCATTCAACAAGTAGCCATGAATATAAGAGCCTAAAGAGCAGAAACGGAGCTGTCGTGGCTTCTTTTTGCCTCAGGCAGGTTCATTTGTCTGGATGAGGTCATCGGTTACTCCACCCATGGTCACAGTATTCCTCTTTCAATATTTTTTCCCATTCCCTCACTCTTCAACACACAGCAGCTGGGTCTTCATCAGTACTTAAGGCGGTGTGTGTGGTATTACTCATGCAGCAGCAATGCAATGCAAATTGTGAGCCCCCCTCTCCCCATCATTAGCTCTGGCCGTTCTCCATGTGAGCCCAGTGCAAGAAAAAGGCTCTGTTTGTTTTCTTGGCTTTACATGTGAGCTAAAGTGAAGCTGTTTTAACAAGAGTCAGAACAGGAAAACAGTGAGCTGACTTTATGTTAACAACTTGTGTGTGTGTGTGTGTGTGTGTGTGTGGGGGGGGGGTACTGTGAAGGAGGCCGCAAGTTAAAAATAAATCATGTGCTTTCATTAAAGAGACAGTTCAGATCATTTTGGGAGGGTTCTGTGGAGAGGTCATAGACAATTAATATCTCACCTGTTGTAAGTAGCTCTTTGAACGACTTCAGTTTGGAGCTACAGAGCTTAATACTGGCCAGGTTGATGAGCTAATGGCTAGTCCGAGCAGAACCAAGACTTGGTCTAGAATGGGTTACGTGGTAATGGGGCCCATGTGGGCAAACCCACAAAAGGTTGCCCACTTATGGGGCACAAAAATGCAAAACGTGCTTCTGGGATTTTAGTGGAATACCACAGAAAAATGGTTATGAGGCCCATATGAGGTACCATATAAAGTAGGCTGTGCAGGGTTTGGGTTTGCCCACAGAAAGCCCTTAGTGGGACTCAAAGGGGCAAAACTGCTTTGGTCCCAAATGAGGGAACCTACAGAGCACATTGGTGGGCAAACCCCCAGTAAGCTTGCCCTGTTTGCATAGGCTAAATCAAATGGGGGGCCATGTGGGATTTATGTGGGTTTGTCCTGCCCACAGAAAACCCACAGCAACCTATGAGGGGCCCACACATGTTTGCTGGGAAAGTGGATTGCTGTCTTTGTCAATTAACTCTCTTCTCAAAAATTTAACAGCGGTTCTTGTGAAAGGTATTTTATAAACCTTTACACCAGCATCAGCATCAATATTACACACTTACTGACGTAGAATTTTTTTATTTCATCATTTTGCACGCATAAATAATAGCAGCAGCAGCAGCAGCTAACTGTAGCACTTCCAGTGCAGCTTGAGACACATCTGGCAGGAATGTTATATTTGTAGCAGAATAACTGTTCAATGAACAACCGATGGTGATGTTAAGGTTTATAAAGTAAACCACTTTGAAATTTTTGAGTTTGGATTTGTTTTAAGATGGCCGCAACTGATTTTTTTTTTTGTCTCGACCTTGCTAAGACTAGTCATTAGCTCATCAATGTTGTCAGAAATAAACTCTTATTTCGCCAAACTGAGCTATGTACAACAGATAAGATAATTATTGTTCGTATCCTTTCTACAAGACACAACTTCAAGTAATTTGAACAATCCCTTTCTGGGTAACTTTCTTATCAAGAACAGTGACTGCATTTGAAAGTGAAACTCATCTTATAAATGCATTTGACTGCAATTCTGGTTTGACTTGTGAATGTTTTGCCAGGACGCCGAGCAGAGAACCTTCATCTATATCAAAGGCTGCGTCCCTCAGTTTGAGAAGTGGCTCCAAGACAACCTGACTGTGGTGGCTGGCATCTTTATAGGAATAGCATTATTACAGGTGGGGGTAAAGAGCGTGGGGAAACGTTTTTTATTTTTATTTTTTCTCACATCTGATCCCTTTAAAATACTTTCATTTTTACCCTAACATTTTTGCTCGTGTCTGCCTCCAGATTTTCGGCATCTGTTTAGCTCAGAATCTTGTGAGCGACATTGAAGCTGTGAGAGAAAGTTGGTAAGTGGCAAAACGGTTCATCCATATAAGCTCCGCTCCAGTTGAGCTTATTATGTTAACGTGAAAAAGGGAAATGAGGGGGAAATTTTGCTGTGTATATAATTTCCTTCTTCTTCTGATGGAAAATGGTATAAATGCGGTGGCTTTCACTTGCAGATGTGCTCACTAAATCTTCCTCTGGTGATGCATTATATGTCGCAACTTTCTTGCACCTGTTTCTAAATCTGCTGTTTTGCTTTCAGTTTGTTTTCCTAAAGCCTACACAGGCAAGAAGCATGTATCAGGTAATCGCTGAGAGATTTTATTAATCACACTGCAGTATGAATTCATTGTTTTTTTTGTTTGTTTTTTAGTAATAACACATTTTTTTTCTTCACAGAACTTTGCAGTTTGAGGTCCAGCAGCATACGGAAGATTTAATCAGCAGAGTTCCCAGCATGAAGAATCTCATCCATATGTAAATAGTAAATTAAGAAT
This sequence comes from Kryptolebias marmoratus, assembly GCF_001649575.2. Classification (NCBI taxonomy): domain Eukaryota; kingdom Metazoa; phylum Chordata; class Actinopteri; order Cyprinodontiformes; family Rivulidae; genus Kryptolebias; species Kryptolebias marmoratus. Next base: position 11,160,181 of record NC_051432.1, read on the forward strand.
TGATTTCAGAGTTATTTCGAGGGAAATGCGACCTCTGAAATGCGTTGTACCTTCGACACGACGTAAACAAATTCATCTCAGTGCAGCAAATCTAACGCTGAAGGAGGAACTGAGGGGGGGTAATGACTTGTGCGGACGAGAAGCGAATTGAGAGTTAAGATTTGCTCTGAGGCAGGGTTCCTTTTTTTGAAATGGGGTTTTATTTTTCTAAGTTTGCCATCTGCGACGAAGCGTTGAAATTCTGGAAATGCACTACATGCCGTTTGTCCGCTGCTAGGACATCGGCTCTCCTAAAAGTGTTTGATTTCATATTTTAGAAACGTTTATTGGTTTCCTGTCAGTTGGCTGGTTAGCACTTTGTAAAATGAAGCTAGCATTCCCCGAAGGAATGCATATCGCTCGCCGTCTTGCACGCCAACGTTTTAAAAAAAAGATCTCCTTCAACGCTCCGAATAAGTAGCATGACTCTCAGCTACTATCACATCAAAAGTGTAGTTATGTCTATATAAAACTGACTGATATATGATTTGTATGTTTGCTAAGGTTGATTAGCTGTGGCAGCACCTTGAATCGGGTTGACCCTAAAAGTTAATGAGTTGTAGATGCCCAAACAGTCATTACCTTCTGAGATTACCTTCATTAAATTCAGCCCACAAGTTCACAAGATATTTAGCTCACAAACAAACACACGGACACAGGAGATTACAGGATTACTTGCCTTTCATGGCGGCGGGCGATATTAATTTATGAAATCCACCTAAAGCTACTGAGACTTCAGTGTAGGTTGAACTGGGAGAAGATCATATTTGTACAGAAACAGAAATCACGGGAAGACGTACTCTGGGCCGCGGCCCGATGAAGATGGATGTGATAAACTTTGTAAAGTCGTAGTTTGATGAGGTCAGAAATCAGCCTGAAGCACTTTAATCATCATGAAGCTCCTTCCTGCCCATGAAAGACTGTTTCCCCCCCTCCTCCTTTCTTTATTTTAGCAGAAATCCCTGAAGGAGGCACATTCCATAAAAGCTATCAGACTCTACATAACTTTGCTAAAAAAAAACAAACAATAAAAAAAACCCCTCAGCTTAGGAGAAAAATCTTTCAGCATGTTTAAAACGTGATGTTGTGTGTTTTGCTCACGTTGTTCAAAAGTGTTCTTTTCTCCTTTAATTTAAATTGCTGACTTTTTTATTTTCTTGTTTTTTTTTAAATTTTTTTATTAACCCTGCTAGTGATGTTCCACTTTTGGTTTACCATAATTGGCTGATGTTCATCTGTAAAGTTTTCCAGCTCTTTTCCAAGAGTCAAAAACAACCTGCGTGCTGATTCCTTTCAGTGGTCCCCCAATCAGTGCGGATGTGATTTACAGTCCACTTACAGACAAAATGAACTCTGTCACCAGCAGGTTTCTGTTATTGGAGCCGTCGATTTTAGACGGCACCACAACACATTTAATTCTCTCTTTACATTTAAATAATTTTATATTTAGACAGCGTGAAACCACATCAGGTTTCTTAGTTTTCTTTTTTTTCTCTCTCTCTTTACAGCCAAACCTTTTGCTTTTCTGATGGACTGAACTGATTATTTTTTACTGAATCTTATACAGCCTGTTTCCTGAACCAGACACAGTGTCACATATATCTATATTTTTTCCATTAACAGCATCTGATTGTCTGTGTTTGTTGATCACATGCTTTTCTCACCACTTAGTGCCATATTAGCGAGTTCTACACACACCTGGCTGTAACTATGCTTTTTGTTTTACGCGTGCTTCTAAATCTTGTAAATAATGACAGTTAAAAATAAAATGTAAGTACACCTTCTTTCAAGTATGTTTTACCATTATTAAAAATTAAAGGTCATTACTTAAAGCTACTCATTGCAAAGTCATGAAGAAGGATAAAAAAAAAAGCAAAAATCTAAATACGCACAATTTTTTTGTCATATCAGTGGTTAATGCATCCATAAATTAAAAATTTGTAAGTAAAATTTGTGACCAGATGCCAACTACCTCATCTTCTCCAAGATTCTGCACTTGTCAGATTTCACCACATTTGTTTCCTACAGACTACAGCCAGCCTAACGTAGGTTAATCAGGTAACTCAAGCTTCTATTCAGTCAGATTCAGTCGAGTGCTTTGTTTACATTGAGTGTGGACCCACATTTCATATTTGCATATCAGTATATCTGGAAAATTACTGGAGTAAACCCTTTGAAACCGCATCGTCTGATATAATTCAGGATAACCTTTTGTTTCATTTCATAGTCTGCAATGAGTACCATTAAATACAACCTTCTATTAAAAAAACAAAAACAAATGATACATTCTTCTTTTAGGCATTTAAACAAAAAGGCAAAACCTGTAAGTGTAAAATCCTTCCTTCTTAAAAGTTAAGGTGAAAGAAGCAGCCAGCTGCTGCTAATCAAAGGCATCAATGAACTGATCAGCAGCAGGTGTGCAGCTTCTCTGGAAAGGATGGAAACATGGCTAATTAGTTACTCTAAACTGCCACTAGGTGTGTGTGATTGGTTGTTTGTCTTTATGTGGCCATGGCGTACTCCTCCTCTCACCCAATGACCTCTGAAGATAGACTCCCCACAGCCCTGAACAGGAACAAGCTGGTAAGGAAAATGGACGAATGGAACATTTTTACCTTTGAATGAATTCCAGTGTGAATGCTGCGTGTTTGTGGCTCACCTGATTAAAGTTGTAACAGCTGCCACAAAGATGTGATGTGGAGAGGCGTGATCCCCTGAGCTTCAGTGTTCAGCATCCACTTCATCTGAACAGGAATAAATAGTTACACAGTTTGTAGGTAAATGTTTTTACTCTTTAGTGTATGAAATATATTTCTGCAATACATTCTGAAGAATAAATAGAAAATGCAAACAGTGCCCAAGAGAATTAATCTTTGAGGGTTTGGAAAATTCACTGATCTTAAAGCAACTGCTGTTGCTAAAAAAAACAAAGAATAAGAACAATCTGGAAAAGACTAAACAAAATAAAGGTCATATCTTAATATGTAAACTATAGAATTCAACAAAGGCATGTCTTTTTACCCAACACCTGTTTCTAAAAACAAACAGAGCCCTTTTTTATTTGTGATTATGTTGTTGGTGTTGTAAGTAATCTGAAGACGAACTTAATTGAGGATTTTAACAGGCCATGGAAAATATTTTATTAATATTACAGTCTAAAAGAAAAACACAGCGTCAAAGCAAGGAATCCAGACATAAACTAACAAACCAGTAATGAGTCAGATAAACAAGGGAGGACAGTCGTGTAGGAGCAACAGAAACCCAATGTAATTATACTGTACATTATAAATGTAATTATATGTTACAAATGTAATTATACAGCAGAAGATGAATACTAATGGCTGCAGGTGAGTTAATAAGGAACAACAGATCAGATAATCAGAGGAAGTTGAGGATAAAAAAGTAACAAACAAATAATCTCAGAAACAGAAGAAGAATAAACGTAAAATAAAACAAAATGCATAAATATTCAACTCTTACAAAGGCAATAATAATATTAATACTTGGGCATAGACCAAACAGAACTAAAACTTAATGCCTATTCAAGTGTAATATTTTGCTGATTATTATCTCACTTGCTTCACTGAAAACTTTTTTTTTCTGTTGAACCATTTGCTTGTTCAGAAATATCTTGTTAGCCACGAAAAGAAAAACAGCTGTTGTTCAAATGACAGTTGTCTTGAACAGAAATGCTTTATGCTGTAGTTTTGGTATTAATGTCAAAACGTTCCACATTCAGATGTGGAGGTAAAAAATCTGAGGACGAGTTGTTTTGATCAAAGTATTCTGTTTTGGAGAGGGAAGTGTTTGTATCTAATGTTACGGCCATTTTCTGTGTTGCCATACTGTAGGTGTGAGAACAAATCTTGAGGATTTAACTGTAAAGAAATCAGCTCTGGGGTAAAACTGGTAAGTATTGGCGCCGCAGATAATTTGACCTAAAGAGAGATTTTAAAAAACGGGCAACACTTCGTGGTCCCTCTGATGGTTCTGTGACACTTTTTATATCTCAAGTTGTCAAACGGTTTGAAGAATAATATGCAGAGATGACTTGTTTACTTAAGCACAAACTCTTTTCCTTCAACTCATCACAGATAGTTTGCAGCTGTGATACCTAACCCTGATAAAAGCTTATCTGTGTGCTCCGTTATCATGGACTGATTGCAAACTCGAGCTCTAACCTTTGGACAGATGCTTCGGTGTTATATATCTTTTCTAAAGGAAATAACAGACAAGTCGTTCTCACTGATGTAATCATGTTCCCCGTCTCCGTTACAGTCACTAAGATTTGATTTGCTCTTATTTTGATCACATATATTCCTGGACTGCGTTGTTATAGACAGAGATCACATGAGTTGGTTTTGAATTTGAGGGAGTCCAGTTTGAGGGTCACATCCCAAGTCCTCCAGTCACCAGAGAAGTCTTCACTTGAATTTTGATGCCTTTTTTTTATTTTTGAGTTGCTTTCAGGTTGTTCTTACTAATTGTTTAAAGCTACACTCACCACCACCACCAACAACAAAGGGTTAAGCACCCAGACAGTGGCTGAAATGAAATAAAACTGCATGTGTTGAAAGTTCATGTGAGTGTATGGCAATGATTACAGTATCAGATTAGATAGATAACAGAGTTAGTGGTACAGGCACACCGCTGGTCCCATATCAGTAGGGTGTTGCACTCCCTCGGGCCTGGATACAAGCGGTACCGTACAGCTATCGTGTCCTATTCTGCAGCGAGTCAGCCCACATGTTGTAACTGGTCCGCAGGATCCAGCAGATCGACACTGCGTCAAAGCAAAAGTCCAAGTGAGTCACACATGTTCAAATTAAGGAAGATCATTCCCAAGGGAAGGACCTCAGCAACGACACAGGCAACCCATATGCACATGTTGTGTGGACAGGTGTTGTTGAAACGGGGTGCAAAGAAAGACGCTGTCTAGGAGGGGTAAGACATGCAGACGCAGGTTGTCATTGACATAATGCCGTGCTGCCAGGCTCTCTTTATGCACTACCAGAGGTGACCTGATGATGGCAGGAGTAACACTGATGAGTCTCTACACTGCACTGGTAGGACTGGCCCTCGCTCCTCGGTGCCACCATGAACAGGCTTGATGGTCGTCTGCAGAACTGAGATTCATCACTGAGTGTGACGCTGTGGCGCTTGTTTTAGTCTGGACCTGTGTTCAGATGGCAGACCATTCCATGGGGTTCTGTAATGCTTGGGACACTACAGTCGTGTGTGGGCTGTCAGGGTGTCTTCACGTACCCACTGCTTCCAACATGAAGCTACTGTGACATCTTTACACCCCGCATGTGCAACTACAGATTCACAATGCGACCCTTGTTAAACTCTGATAACTGATGGTTATGCTGTTTATTGCATTTAAGAAACATCCTGTGCATGTGTTGACCTTCACTCTCTATTTTGACTGACTAGGATGTCAGATTATTTTTTCCACTTGTGATGCCACCTGTGCCTATTCTAGATGTTGCACCTGTTTGCAAATCAAATCATTTACATACTCATTTACACACTGTACCCACTGCTGCTCTTTTTACCAAATTATGTCCAAACCAGACCATTGCTTCTGGGTGTTTTTAAGTTGTTTTTTTTTTGTCAGTAAGTATATTTATTACCTCACTCAGTGTTTAGCAGTCTATGAATCTCTATGATTAAAGTTCATAACTAGGATTGACTGTTTCTTAATTAGCTTCTTGTTTGGTTTTATCTCTAAATTAAAACATAAAGATAAAACTGTACTAAAACAAAACGTTCACCAGGTGATCTATGACAGGTATTTAGTCCTTATAAACCACAGCAGTAATTTCTGGCTGCAGGTGTTTAAGTTTAGCATGTCCTGAGCATCAGAGGGATGCAAGACTTTGTATTCTTCTTGTCAAAACCTACTTTTGTGTTAGTACAATGGCGTAAAAGGTGACATTACTTCTAAAAGACAAAGTTTAGAATGGTTTAAAGAAATTAACTGCTTTATATTTCTTGTAAATGTCCATTTGCTCGGTGTCTGTGCTTGGCAGCATCCGCTTTACTGAGTACTACAGTTTATAAACATCCTAAGTAGACACTTATGAGGTTTATAATAGGAGGTAATATTTGCTCGTAGTTCTGTGAGAGTCTTGAGTTGCCTTGACAGCGTGTGCTTTTAAAATCTATTCACAGATTTTGGGTGATTCTGAGGTCAGAGGATTGTTGGGATTAAAGCAAAATCTTTGATCCTGACCCTTCTTTAGGCCAGTTGAGGGGTTTCATTTGAGTTTAGACCAGCTGTCCTCTTCAACAACACCCCTAAAATTTGTTTCCACAGGCATCTCAAAATGAAATACTCTTCATGCGGCTGTGTTTAAATTTCTTGTTTTCTTGAGAATATAGGTTCCTTTTCATAAAGTGAAAACTGGTGACCAACGCAGAGGAAGAATACTGTTATCAAACACTGACACCTACTGGCCTCTCAGTGAAATGACCACATTCTCTGGCGCCATACAACAACTTCTGTAGTTCTGTGATAAATTACACTTTAGAGTTTTTAGGATGTGTGATTTACTAATTGACTGATTTACTGCCTGATCTTTAGTGCTTAAATAAAATGATAAAAATAAGTTTAATTTAACCACCAGTGGCAGTTAAATGGTGTTATTATTCATCATTGATATGGTTTATCTGTACTTTATGCCCATATATTTGTTTTTCATGCCTTACTGGCGATGATATTATATTTTGCCAATAACTGCTTGGATTAAACTTTGTCAGGAAAATTCTCATCTGTACATCTGTTAGTGAAATATCTCATGAAACACTGGATGGATTCTATTAAAACTTTTAGAAAGTAATCAGTGAATGTACATCTGCAGCTTATTAACTTTGGAGTCAATACAATTCAAGATGGCCACCATTAGCCAACACAAAATTGACTATAACTCAGCCAGTCAGTTTTACAGATATTGAGCTAAAATTAGATGTGAAGTAAGATCATCTTAGCATAAAGCTCTGGCATGAAAGATTCCAGGCGATATGCATTTATTGAAGAAGTGGGAGGAATTTAATTTAAATTGAAGATTTGACAAGTTTTATGAAATTGTCTGCAAAAAAAAAAAAAATGCAGTGGGTTGTGAAAATATCCCATTAAGGTTCACAAACTGAACCACAACTGAAGAGAGTCAAACCTTTAGGAAGCTGTAATCTGAGCTTTGGGGCCGGTTTCTCCAACAGGACTGCCCATTTCCTCCAACCAGCACATAATGACAAAGTGCCGACTGTTCATCTCTAGAAGAAATTAGGTGAAAGGTGTCTGGCATGAAAATCTCTACTTATCAGCTCCTGGTAACTATAACACTCTTATTTTATCATCTTTATGTAGTTTAATCTTTTTTAGCTCAAGGGGCCAACTGTTGAGTGTCCTTTGAGATTTGTGTCACGTTTTTATAAATCTGTAAATTCATACTGAAGGCCTACCTCTCATGATGAACTCAATCAATCAGATAATCCCATTGATTAATCAATCACATGTCCGCGCGCAGACTCGAACACAAAGGCTGCAGCAGGAGTTCCTGTCAAATCTGTGCTGCTCAGGTTAATGATTTGCAGATTTGCAGGTTATCTCGTACTTAGTACTTGAGCGTGGAGTTTGGAGTCTGCCCTCCCCTCAGATAAAACCTGACAGGAAGAGGTTTGGACTTGCTTTGCCTTTTCTTTTTCGGCCCTTTGGTGCCACTTCAGCCACTGGCTCTGCTGTGCGGGTTTCAATCATCTGGCTGCAGGGAGAGGACAAACAATGTTGGCTCTGGTGGTCTTCTTGCTCTGTGCAGCCTCTTCTGTGTCCGCATCTACCAAAGGTGAGTTAATGGGTGGCTGTGACCCTTTAAAAAAAAAAAATGCTGGAAGATGATAATCGTTAATAAATGAAATGAAGGCTGAATGAGTTCTATAAGGTTAGGAGGTCAGATCCTTCATCCTCTGTCAGTAAAATATTTGGTGTTCTGAGATATTTGACATTTTCCTTACAGCTTATCCTTAAAGGAGACACTGGATAACTGCTGATAGTCTTTCTGACTGGTTTACATGTTTAAGTTTCATGTTTTTTAGCTTTAAATAAGTAAAATGAATGAATGAATGAATCCCGGGTGGAACTACTACCATATTATAGTACAGTTTGGTGACATCAACCAGTGATAAGAAATAATAGAGCTCGAGCCAAGAAGCAATTATGAGAAATAACAAAATATAAACCCATAACGTTCTTTGGTGTTTTCCTTTTGATGTATCTAAAATATTTTGGTGGTTGTTGCAACAGACAAACTGACTCAGACGTTTTTATTTGATCAAAATGAGCTCGGGCGACTGGATGATGAAATCAAAAACTGACACGTCAGTGTGTCTTCCCTCGTGTCCCATCTATCAGGAGGACTGTCATTAATAGAGCAGAGATCAAAATCTGCTCTCACTTGGAGCACACCCAGTTCAGCAGCAGATGATTGAATCAGCTCTGCTCACGGTCCACCTCTGCAGATGAAAAAGAATGAGACACTGACAAGATGAGGTGTATTTCTGTTTGGAAAGCGTCCTTTAAAAAGCAAAAGGCCTGAAATTCAGTTTGGGAAGCTACAGAGGTGATGAGACCTCATTGTTGCTTTTTGTTACTAGTTTTTCTTTTTACAAGCTAATGTTAAGATTTTGACCCCACATTCATCGTTTCCCTGTACAATTATCAAGATATAATACAACAAGATTTTGAGGCAGATCAATAATAGCAGCAGTAGATTCATTTTTACTTGTAAAACTAAGAGCTTCACATGGGTAACTTTGAAAAAATAAAATATGTTGTCTGTGAGTAAAAAGAAAGTAGGTTTAGATGACACTTTTTGTCAAGAGAAAACATTTCAAACAGAAAAAAAAGCACAAAAAGATTATCAGCTTGACAAGAAAAGATGTTAATAATTGCTACTCACATTCCTTATCTTACGTCGCAGGTTAATATTTCCAGTGTGGGAATAATGTTTGATTGTGTAGAAGCTTTTGAATATAAATGGCGCTTTTGGTAAATCCCTGACTGATCAGTGTGCGTTGCCTACATGAAGCTGGAAGTTTTATCACAGATCTCGCTCAGTCTTGTTTGTTTCTCCGCTCTGATGCCTGTGTTTCATCAGGTGTTGCTGCTGGACCCCGGCTGAACAACAACCAGCTGTATAAATTCAGCTACACCACTGAGGTCCTGCTGGACAGGGTCCGAAGGTCCAGAGAGGGCAGCGTCGGCTACAGAATCTCAAGTGACGTGAACGTTAACCTAGTTTGGAGAGATCCAGGCAGCAAGGATGACCAGCTGATTCAACTGGCGGTATGTTGGTCTAGTCATATGTTAGGAGAGAGCATGATGAAATTTAAGATGCAGATTATGTTTGTCACTTTATGTTTAGGCTTGCATGCTTTTTTTTTTTTTAAGGTTTCTGCTAACCGTAAAGATTTGATGTTTTTCTTTTGTTTTCAACAGATCTCAAACGTGAGAGTGGAGTCTGTGTCTCAGAGATCAGAGAAGAAGAACGTCCTCCACGGCACCACAACTGAAAGCATCTTGGGGAAAACCAACCTGGCAGCTCTGACCAAACCTTTCCTGGTGCATCTGAAAAATGGAAAGGTGAGAACATCTGCAACTACATGTTATGGGGATAGTGGAAAGGCAGAAAGTTGTTCTCAGGGAATCTTTTTACAGAGCTCAAGTGATGATGCTGGCAGGGGAAGTGCCATATAAGTGTGCGTATGTGTTCATGCAAAGGTCAGCTGGTGCAGGGGGGTCAATGTCTGAATGAATGAGTCAAAGAACAGCCGGAGATTAATGGAAGAAAACGCTGTCAAGATAAAAGCACAAATGAAGTCACTGTTTTTAAATACATCTTGAGTCTGCAGTCACATTAGCTGCAGTCATGTTTACTACATGACTTGTTACTACTAGGTGAGTAACTAACGTAACTTGCAGCCATTTATGACAGTGAAATGACACTAAGCATGACGCAAACTGCTGATTTACACTGTGATGTAAACTGTGTAAATAAAAAAACAAAACTGTAATTCTGATGCTACTACTTTAGTCATAAACCAAATGGCAAAAGTGTCATACTCTGTTATAAGGAATTTCTCAGTATATGTGTACGTCGTAGTTTCATGTTGAGCTTATGTTACAAAAACTGAGTCTGCTGCATCACTATAAGATCATGAAGCTGATTTGACTTTGATAGTTGTGAACTGACCCTTTTTGAGGTGCTAATCCCAGGTCTGTTTCTGATCTTTGCTTTAAAGAATAACAATAATCTGATGTCATAACTATGCACACCTGTTTCTGAAAACAATCATACAAAAGGAAACTGACACCCTGAGAGCCTTATGGAGCCACAACGCTGACGGATGCTTTCATCAGTCGCTCATTTAGCTGTTGCTCAGCGTGTCCTAATATGTGTTGTCTGAAAGGATAATTATCTGTTTCAACATGTTTCCTTTCTTTGTTACTCAACTGGATGTAGACAAAAGCATTTTATTCCTACTGGGCAGAACCTGCGACTATCAAGAATCTAAAAAGAGGCCTTGTCAGCTTATTGCAGTTTCAGCTCCACACTGGGAAGATTGTTGAGGTAAATACTGCGATAATTCTCCCATATCCTGTTTTACCTCGATCATATTTAACAATGTGAAACAAACCGTGTTTTCAAACAGAACGATGTGTCTGGGAGGTGCACAGTTCAGTATCAGGCAACACGAGGTCAGGTCACAAGAACCAAGCTCCTGGAGACGTGCAAGACTTCAGACACCGGGTTTACCACACATACTAAGGTTAGTCAGACTCGAGGCTTTATCCTTCTAAAAGTTGAATCTTTGTGAGCGGGTCACTCATTTTGTCTGAACTTCCCTCCCATTCAGGTGTTGGGTGTGAGCAAGAAGTCCAATTCTGTTACAGTGTTCAAACTCAAAGACGGTTTCATCGAGTCAGCAGAGGCCGAAGAAACGCACTCACTGGCTGTTAATTCTCGTAGATCTGCTGCAGCTAAAGTTGTGTCCAGGTGAGGAGCCTGGTGATCCAATCACTGGTGGTGAAAATGATAATTGTGTTTTAGGTACATCATAATTGGCACCGCTGTAGTAGTAGAAGTCCTTGAGCAGGTCTTTTCATGCCACCCTGGCTTCAGCCTGGATCACACAGGGCTAAGACGGTTGGATAGACAAAATGTAAAAAAAAAACCCCTTAAACTTTCACTTGGAATCACACTGTTTTTGCACTTACGACACACTTGTATATGCAAGCAACTGCAAAAAAAATTGTGACATTCACACAACTTTCTTGCTGAAATCCAAGTTATTGTCTCAGTTAAGTCACAAAGTATTTTAAATATGTCTTAATCTGATCACAGTTTATTCTCTTCTTTTTGCCTTCAATCAATCACAATTTAGTTAGTCGGGTCGACAAACCCAACAGATATTTTTCACACTTTCTGACTCATGTGAACTCAATTGAGACAAGTTTTCAAAGCCCTTGGAAACATTTCAAGACATTTTGGAACCCCCCTGTGATTGCTGTTCGCAAATTGTTGCCAACAGTTGCAACCCCGTAAGATACTGGCTTTTGGTGATGTTAGGAAACGTATTCTGCAGTATGTGCCAGTGCAATCTGTATCTCTCAACCCCCCACACTGGATTTTAATGGAAATTTATTTTATAGTTTGGTATTTTGCAACAGCACTCTTTAACTGCGTATTTCTTTTCTCCCAGGCAAACCCTGGTGCTGGTTGGTATGGAGGCTGGACCTTTTGAGGCTGCTGGGAAAGATGTTGCTGGGGTTGTCAAGTCAATTGATGGCAAACTGGCAGCTGTTGGTGTTGTTGCTGAAAAGGTCAAATCCCAGTGCAGAGGCTGTCCATCAGTGAGTCCCTGTTTATTTTCACGTTTGAGCTCACACAGTGGTGTTTTCACTGCTTGGTGGTAACAGTTTTACATACTGTATATATGTGTAAAGATCAAACAAAACCCGAACAGCTACGCCAGGGTCTAAAAAATAAAGATAGGGCCAAAAATGTCTTTAAGCAGCTCCTCAAGTGGCCATTTTTAGCTTCAATATTCTACCGAGGTGTGAAATGTATATTGGAAATTCCCAAAAAAGTTAAAAAACAAACACAACTGGACTTATATTCTGTAGTTGACTTCCATACTACTCCTAGGGTGTTGATTACAGAATAGAAGTAAAGTTGTTTTTGTTTTTTAACTTTCTTTTTGGATTTGCCATGTCCTGGATGACTAAGAATCTACACCAGGATATTGGCAAAGGTAGGGTTTGGCTTTTTCTTTCTATACTATCTGCCATCAACATAACATCAATTTACAGTACTTACAGCAGGTCTGTTCCTCACTTTTATTAAAAGCAAAGACCACACACAATACTTTAATCTGTCAGCTATTATCTTAAAAATAGCCTCTAGAAAATCTGAAGAAATAAATCAACATTACCAATCGTTTCATTAAGCAGTCTGTTCAAACATATAGAACAGAAAACTGCATATCTTCTAAACGATATATAGAACAATGAATAAGAATGAGTCTTTAAATCACACGTAACACTCATTAAATACTGTAAATGTTTCAAACTCCTGGACCTGTTATTTTTACTTCTGTTGAAGAGCTTCAAGTCTTAATTAGGGATTAAACCCTTTCCTTACCTGTCATAGTTTCACCCACAATAAACCCCAGTGTTAAAATAACACCACTAAAGAGCAGAAATAAACACCTTTTTAACATTTGTGTCCTCTAATTTTTCTTGCACTGCACTTCTTGACTTTAAACACAAAAATGACAGCATCTAATTACCACGCATCTCTAAATGCCAAGCTTGAGTTTCATAATTTTAAGAGTATTTTAGGAAAGAAAACAAACTATCAAGTGCAAAATAATTGCATTCTTCTTTCCTTTGACTATGCAAAGGGGTGTTTATGAGTTGGACAAGTCATTACGATAAAATAACTCCTAATAGGCCCGCATTAGTAACCAGATATAGTATATTTTTGTACTTTAATTACTGACTGAAGATGATCCATCCTCTAATCCTCCAAATGTCCACCCCTCTTAGCTTCTTGAACATTGGCAGGCTGTACAGAAGCAGCTGGAGCCAGCAAGCCTGTCCAAAGCCACGGCTCCTCGCAGCTTCCTGGCCCTCCTCCAGAGCATTAGGAAGGCGTCCAAGGACGAGATCCTCAAAGTGCTGAAAAGTGCCAGCAAGACATCTCTGTAAACCAGCTCCTCTTTCTCTAAAATATTTGATTTCTACTGACAGTGGGTTGTGTTGCTAAAAATATCTATACTTTTAGCGTTGCGCACGTATGGATTCGGTACTTGTTGCTTCCTTGTTTTGTTTAACGAACTTCTGCTGTTGTCAGGCCTCAGGTGGTGGACGCCGTGACTTCTTCTCAAACCCCTGCGTCTCTGGACGCCATGCTCGAGTTTCTTAATTTCACCGACGCCAAGGGTTTGGTTTTGCAGGAGAGGTTTCTCTATGCGTGTGGCTTTGCCTCGCACCCCAACGAGAGGATGCTGCAGGCCCTGCTGGTAGGTGCCGCATGAAGCAAAGTGCACAATCCCTACCTGTAATCAACTTCAGCCGTGCGTTTTTCACTGACAGACAGTTCAGTTTGATAGATAACAAACTATTTATGCTGTACCAGCTCATTACTGAATTTCTTTTAATAAACTGCAATGAAGATGTTTGTGTTTTCAGAATATTTATAAAGGAAAGATTGGCAGCAAAGACATCAAAGAATCAGTGGTGATCATCATGGGAGCCCTGGTCCACAAGCTGTGTCTGAAAGGAGGATGCAATTTACCAGTAAGTTTTCTCTGAAGATCACAAGAATAACAAGTTACAACTAAACGGCTATTCAACACTTACTGTCATACTCTTGCAAGGGTCACAGAGTGCATGTTTTCCTCCAAGGAATGCCTTAGCGATTAAACCGAACAACTTTGATCCAGCAATCTTCTGCGTGTTTACTCCCTCAGACAGTGATGCAGGTGAAGAAGATTATCTTAGAAGGTCCTGAGAGCACAAAAGACGAGGCAGAAGTCCAGATGTACCTTCTGGCCCTGAAGAACTCTCTGCTGCCCGAGTCCATTCCCATCTTCAACAGATTTGCAGAGTCAGAGGTGGGGTCTTACAGCACCATTGCCCTGACTGCCCTGCAGAGATACGATGTCAGTCTCATAACCAGTGAGGTAAACCACAGCACACATCACACTTCACTTACTGGATTTTACTGCTCTTTTGAGGAATTCAGACTCACGCCGGACATTTTTTTTTTCAGGTTAAGCAGACAGTGAACAGGGTTTACCACCAGAATCTACGAATCTATGAGAAGAACGTGAGAGCTGCTGCGGCTGATGTCATCCTCAGCAGCAACCCGTCGTACATGGAGGTCAAAAATCTGCTCCTGTCCATCGGAAACCTGCCACATGAAATGAACAAGTACATGCTGTCAAAGATCCAGGACATACTTCGCTTTGAAATGCCTGCGAGGTGTGTTGAATAGTGACAAAGTATGCAGCAAAACAAAACTCTAATGCAGATGACACAATGACATGACGTTAGTCTCTGCGTTTTTACAGCAAGGTTATCCGGCGAGCTATGAAGGACATGATCTCCCATAACTACAACCGCTTTGCTAAAGTTGGTTCCTCATCTGCTTTCTCAGGATTTATGGCACGTAAGTAAAATGACAACAACAGCAAAAAAAAAAACCCCCCCAAAAACATTTTTTTTTTTAAACTTGTGTCATACATTTCCCCATCATAGTTATTGCTGCACTTTTAGTTTCTTGGAAAGTGCATTTAAAAGAGCTGCAAATTAATAAATCTTACAGTTTGCATCAAATAGATTTATGTTCTCCCTTTGAAATGCCTCAAGAGAGCTTGTTGTATTCCCTTGCTTGTTTACGTCAACATTTAACACATTTCCCTAGGGTTCACTGAGTAATTTGTCTGGCATAAAAGAAAAGAAAAGAAAGAGCAGCAACTAAGCAGTCTGCACGACTAAGTCTCTGATTTTTGAGCCACAACCAAAAGATGCCATGTGCTCTGTCGGCGGCAAAATTGAAAACGGTCTCCATGGACTCCTATGGGGCGCCGTTTGTAAAGGAGCTTGTGCTAAAAATTCATGCCTAAATTTTGTCACATTTAGCTTCTGCTAAAAATTCATGCCTAAATTTTGTCACATTTAGCTTCTGCTAAAAATTCATG